>NC_136265.1:208145029-208520029 GCF_964187855.1 Myxine glutinosa
CGAACTCACGGGTAATTTGAAAAAAAATTAAAAAGGAAAATTTTAAAAAGCTTGTAACTCTTGAACCACTGCATTGATCGACTTGAATATTAACGCAATGTAGCTCTCATCAAGCGGAATAAGTGTGCAAAATTTCAAATGATTGGATGTAGGCTACGGTCTCGAAGCTATACGTCTTTATTGTTGAAAGAAGAAGAAACGTAACATTTTGTCCTTCCAGGACGTGATCACTATCACACGATCTCCGCGGTCATTTGAACCTCAAATAAAATTCCAATTGAAGATTTGTCAATAGGTGAGGTATATTAACAAACGAATAAAACAGATTTGGTCAAATTCTGACTTTTTTTTAACTCGATCGCATTTCACACAAAATAGTGAGAAACGAAAGAAGAAGATACCTCGTTTGGCTTCTCAGATAAAATAAATAATTCTGTCTGCAATTTCAGGTTAATTTGTCTTTTAAAAATCGCTTTTTCTGCAATCAGTGCATGGATTGACATATGTGGATGTGTGTGTGGGATGGGGGGGGGTGTGTGTGTGTAGGGGGGTGGAGGGATGTGTGTGTGTGTGTGGGGGGGGGGGGAGGGATGTGTGTGTGTGGGGGGGGGGGGGGGTGGTGTGTGTGTGTAAGGGATGGGGGGTGTGTGTGTGTGTGCGTGTGTGTGTATGTGTGGAGGGATGTATGTGTGTGTGTTGGGGGTGTGGAGTGGGGGGATGTGTGCGCGCGCGCGTGTGTGTGTGTATGTGTATGTGTGTGTGTGTGTGTGTGTGTGTGTGGGGGGGGGGGGAGGGGGATGTGTGTGTGTGTGTGTGTGGGGGGGATGCATCCGGATGGATGAGTGTGTGTGTGTTTGTGTGGGGCGGGGGGGTTAGTGTGTGTGTGTGTGTGTTTGGAGGGGTGTGCATGTGGGGGGATGGGTGTGTGGGTGTGTGGGGGGGGGGGGGTGGATATGTGTGTGTGTGGGGAGGGGTTGGGGTGTGCATGTGGAGGAGGGGGGGGGGGTTGGATGTGTGTGTGTGTGTGTGTATGTGTGGAGGGGTGTGTGCGTGAGGGGAGGGGTGTGGGGTAGGGGTGTGTGTGTGTGTGGGGGGGGGGGGGTAGGGGTGTGTCGGGGTTGTATCCAAGGGGGTTGTGTCAAAGCATGTCCAATGAAAGTGGGGTTGTGTCAAAGCATGTCCAATGAAAGTGGGGTTGTATCAAAAGTGGGGTTATATCAAAGTGGGGTTGTATCAAAAGTGGGGTTGTATCAAAAGTGGGGTTGTATCAAAAGTGAGTGCGAGTAAACCGGTCATCACTGCCAGCAGTTTTAAGTGGCAGTTCTGGTTTATTTTATTTTTTTAAGCATGCGTTTATGGTTTTTGACATCAATTTTGATTTATGGACGCTTTGTCTTATTTTTCATTAACGGACGTTATTGTCATGTTTATTTCACAGTTTACAGTTATACAAATTACAATTTTGCAATTACAAATGCTCGATATGGATTGAGGGTTTTTTTTTGGTGGGGGGAGGGGGGGGGGCTATTACCCTCGCCAGAGGAGAGGTATTGCGTTTGTTTGTTGTTTGTTTGTCTGTCTGTTTGACCGCACAGAATAAATATGATTTTCTCTGCAACCGTTGGTCCGATTGACAGGAAATGTTCA
Organism: Myxine glutinosa; assembly: GCF_964187855.1. Lineage (NCBI taxonomy): Eukaryota > Metazoa > Chordata > Myxini > Myxiniformes > Myxinidae > Myxine > Myxine glutinosa. The sequence continues at coordinate 208,146,677 of NC_136265.1, forward strand.
CCATTGGTGCACCTCATCCTGTCGAATTTTATAATGATAATTATTATGTCATAGGGCACTTGGCATGATTGCAATCTTGGAAAAACCGAAAAACTTTGCACCTATATATCTCTGAAAGCGCTTCATAGAAAAAATTGAGACATGGCTCACTATAAAGAACTCTCCATGGGGAATAAAATATGTGAATGATGATGTCATAGGTGCCTCCATTATGGCGTCATAATTCGACAAGTACAAAACTTCATCGATCAAGATGAAATTTCTTGAGGATCATCTATGGATAAATTGGTGATGAAAACTTTTTAATGATGACCTCATCGGTCACGTGGTTTGGCCGCTATATTTGTTTTAACACAAAAGCCTTAAAAACCACTAACAACACTTTCTGGTGAGGGTCTGCATTCTCTGATTGCTCTTCCATGTGTTACATATGTGTTTACGTTTTTGCAAACGTTTTTTTACGTTTTCACATTTACTTTTTCCTTCACAGAAGCTTTCCATCGGTTTTCTGATTTTTCCCGGTGTACTGGCTTAATAGGCCGTCGGCACGCTAAATTTCAGCTTTCTACGACACCCAGAAGGTACTGAACATTAATATCAGTCAGTCAGTGGTTAGAAAGAGCTTTACATATTAGATTAACTCCTGGATATTTCACATTATACCTTTCTGTTCATTTATTAACTTCCGCCAATTCCGGGTAATTGAAAAATTATGAAAGATTTTCAATGTAACTCAAACCCTATCGTATACATGTAACTGAGAAAGAAGTTACACTTGAATCACGTGCTTTTGTTACATAAATCAATGCTTCATGTATATCATCAATTAACACTTTATATTGATACTGTAACGTTCATACAATATGGAGGATTATTACAGAGTGATTATGAAGGATTTTCAGAATAACCAAGTTTACTCATCAAAATGAGTTAATACCCCTGATAATTCACCCCAGATCCACTTTTCTGAAATACCGACTTCTTTCCTGGAAGTCCTATCAGTGTCCATGTGTTTTTTTTTTTACCACTCCCACCCCCCACCCCCTTCCCACTCCTCCTCCCCCCAAGCCCTCTCCCTCCAACAGATCTCCCGATGTCCCTGCTCTCAAATGTTGTACTTGTGTGCTTCCCCCTCTCTCCCCATCTTGTCTCCCACTCCCTTTATTTCGTCTTATGTGTCCGTTTTTGTTTTTTTTTGTCATTAATGTCAGCTCTTACACGAGCCTCGATCTTGTATACAAGAAAAAAATAAAAGCCTTATGACTGTGCATCATTACTATTCTCTTTGTTATCATTGTAGCTACAACTTAAGTTTTGAACTGTCTTTGGCTCGCTGAGAATAATCTGATTCGGCTTGTATATATACTCTACTCCTCGCTTGTAAAGTCAGAGTTTGTTTGAGAATTATTTTGGCTCCTCAGAGCTCTGTAAATCTCTGACATCTCTCCACGATCGTGCATTGGTGTATTAATAAATTCTGTTACTCTTCTTCTTCAAACATGGTGGACCATCGATTCATTCACCAACATACAGACATACATGTATATATGTATGTATGTATGTATGTATATATGTATATATATATGTATGTATGTATATATATATATTGTTACGGATCCGGGGGACGGCACTCCCGTTAGCAAGGGGGGGTTAATCCCCTTGTCCTGTTAAGCTGGCCGTCCGACCGGTCCTGGTACTTGTAACGCTCTTTTGCGGGGTGGGATTGATCAGGGTTATGGTCCAGGTATTATCCCGAATACTTTATCAATCCCTCCACAAAACAGGGAGACAAGTACCGCTCGAACCACGGACAAGATGGTATTTGCCGAGCGGTTTAGCAATCCGCGGTTCGAGCCGTTATCAATGGACTAAACCCGATTAAAGCGGTTCGGCCAAAATCACGCCACAGATACTCAAATGAAGGAAGGGACGATTTACTATAGAAGGAGAAAGAAGAAACCAATTCCCTTCTCTGTTCTTATCTGTTGTTCGTTCTTATTTGTTCGTTCGTTCTTCGACCACGTTGTTCGTGATCACATGTTCACGTCATTAAAAAAATGTTTCAACTGTCCCTGAAGAACTGTATTCTATCATATACTATAACACCTTTTTCTTCTTCTTCTATAAAAGGATGCTTTCGACTTGCTCACCAAATCTATTCATTCCAAATTTTTTTTCCATCTCATACAGTTACAGTGCCTCTTTCATACATTCCCTAAACTCTCCAGAACTCCACCCATCCTTCAGCATCCTCAAACGTATTTTTGACTCGAAGGTCTCAAGAAACTCATTTTGCAATAAATGTTCGTTTCCCATTAATCGTACATTTTTCAAAATCCAATCTCACCTCTCCCCTCCAAATCTTCCCCATCACCCCTTCCCTCCAAAACTTCCCCATCACCCCTTCCCTCAAAAACTTCCCCATCACCCCTCCCCTTCAAAAGTCCCCATCACCCCTCCCCTCCAAATCCACCCCCTTGCCCCTCCCCTCCAAATCTTCCCCATCACCCATCTCTTTCAAATATTCCCCCTTGTCCCTCCAAATATTCCCCATCACCCCTTCCCTCCAAAACTTCCCCATCACCCCTCCTCCCCAAAACTTCTCCATCACCCCTCCCCTCTAAATGTACCCCCTTGCCCCTTCCTTCCTAAACTCCCCCCACACCCCTCCCCTCCGAGACTCTCCCTCACTCCTCCCCTCCTAGACTCCCCTCTCACCCCTCCTCCTCAAAGCATCCTCCCTGCTTCTTCCCCCTTCCAACTTTCACCTTCATCTCCCTCAACCTTCTGCCTCACTCTTCCCCCTCCTCAAATAACACCTCACTGCGCCTCACCCCATCACCATCAAACCTTTTGTCCGCCCCATTCTTCCCTTTCTCCAAGCTATTCTGAAATCTCTGACACACCTTCAACAGCTCTCCCTACCTCTTCCACATCTTACCCAACCGCCCCCCCCCCCCCCGTTCTGTATCCGATGCTCCCCCTTCCTCTTCTTTAACAGTATGGACCTCAAACATCCGGGGCCTTCGCTCAACTTGACTGATCTCTCCATACAGGTTGCTTCTGACAAACCAGACGTGATCTGCTTAACAGAAACCTTCCACCTTCATGATGTCTCTGATTCCTTGGTATCTCTCCCAGGTTACTCCCTCCTCCGGTATGATAGACCTGAGCCTCGTCCTGGAGGGGGGGGGGGGGGGGGGGGGGGGGGGGTTGCTATCTTTATAAAAAAAACTCTCTTCCTCACTCGCCCAGCACTGCCCTCTCTCCACCTCACCCCCAGGAATACCTTTGGCTACGGCGTCCCCTTAGCTCCCACCTTTTGTTCATATGTGTGTTGTACCGTCCACCAACCAGTGATGACTCCATCTACATTTCGCTGTCTGATAATATGGACCAACTTCTATCTACCCATTCCAACTCTCTCTTCCTCATATGTAGTGATTTCAATTGTCACCATGCCAGTTGGCTGGGTGGGGGTACCTCTCTCACCAGCCATGGCTCTTCAGCAAAGGACTTCTGCGACTCACTGGGACTGACACAACCTGTCAATTTCCCAACCCGGATCTCAGTCAATGGAGCATCTGCTCACTTTCTGCTCACCTTCACTCCTTAATTCCTCTTTTCTCCCGCCTCTGGAACAAACTCCCTCACTCTCTTCAATCCCACTCCACCCTCCAGGTCTTTAAAACAGCTGTTCACCACCATCTCTTATCCTCCCCCATCCAAAACCTTGATCTTTTCTACCCCCACTAATTTTGGTCCCCTTGTTTTTTATACTTCTCCCCCCCCCACCCCCCCCTCCCCCTCCCATGCCTCCTGCCCCCAAGCCCTCTCCCTCCCACACTTCTCCCTGCTCTCAAATGTTGTGGTTGTGTGCTTCCCCTTCTCTCCCCATCTTGTCTTCCGCTCCCTCTTTTTGTATATTTTGTTTGTCTGGTTTGTTTTGTTTGTGAAATAAATGTTAGCTCTTTCACGAGCCTCGATTCAGTATACAAAAAAAAAAAAAAATCCTCTCTTCTGGACTTGGTTATGACTAACTTACCTGAAAATGTGTGCTGCTCTTCTTCTGCTCCAATCAGCTCATCTGATCATGTGCTTGTTAAAGTGGACATCTCTCTGACCATTCTCAGAGAGCCTCCTCACCGTCGACGAGTCTGGCATTTCACTCAGGCCAACTGGCACGGTCTTCAAGCACCCATCAATCACCTGCACTGGTCTCCCATCTCTACCGCCTCTGACATCAACTCATCCTGGGAATTCTTCCAAAGTAAATTGCTCTCTCTCATGCACAGATTTATCCCATCTCGTCTACAGTTGTCATACCCTTCCTCCCGTGCATGGTACACGGATTCTTGTGGTGAGGCTATTGCCCAGAAACAACTTGCTTTCGTCTCCTGGAAAGCAAATCCAACGGAAGGAAATCTCATTTCCTTTCACAAAGCCCAAAACAAGTGTGTGTCCACCCTCAGGAGAGCCAGGAAACAATATCTCTCCGTTCTCAGGACAGAACTCTCTTATCTGTCTCCCTCTTCCAAATCCTGGTGGCGTCTGGTCAAATCTGTTTCTGGTGTTTGTTCCCCCTCCAACTCCATCCCCTCCCTCACGTCAAACGGCCACACGGCTGACTCCGCACGTGAAAAAGCTGAATGCCTCAACTCTGTGTTTGCCTCTAAACCTTGTGTCCAAAACACATCCTCTCTGTACCCACCGTACCCAGTCGTACCCAGCTGCTCCTGGATTCTGTGTCCTTTCCTCCTGACAAGGTGGACAAGTTTCTGTCAACCCTTGACTCTGATTCTGCAACTGGACCTGACGGCATCAGCCCACGGGTCCTAAAATCCTGTTCTTCCGCTCTTTCGGTCCCTCTCTCTGTTCTCTTCACCCTCTCTTTTGCTCAAGGTCATCTGCCATCTGCTTGGAAATCTGCCAACATCACCGCTTTGCACAAAAAAGGTGCAAAAACAGATACCAGCAACTACAGACCAATCAGCCTTCTCCCAATTATCAGCAAAGTCATGGAATCCATCATTGCTTCAGATATGAAATCTTTCCTCTTCTCCAATGGCTTGATCTCTGATCATCAATTTGGTTCCAGACCTGGTCACTCTACTCTGGACATGCTGCTTCTGCTTTCTCAACAATGGATGGAGGTCCTCAATGCCAAACAGGAAATTAGAGCTGTCTCCCTTGACATATCACGTGCCTTCGATACGGTCTGGCATCCCGCTCTGCTCACCAAACTCTCCTCTTTTGGTATCCATGGAAATCTCCACGCATGGCTGGCGGACTTCCTCTCTAGTCATAGTCAACGTGTGGCCCTGAATGGGTTTCTCTCATCTTCTCTTCCTGTTCAGGCTGGAGTTCCCCAAGGCAGTGTTCTGGGCCCTGTGCTTTTTCTGGTCTTCATCAATGATCTCTCTGACTCTCTTGAAAATCCTCTCTATCTCTTTGCTGATGACTCTACTCTCTGTCGCTCCATTCTTCATCCCTCAGATCGGCAGTCTGCAGCCTCCTCGCTCTCTGCAGACCTGGACAAAATCACAGACTGGGCAAACAAGTGGAACATGTCTTTCAATCCTGACAAATCTCACACACTTACGATGTCTCTCCGAAAAGACCGACTGGACAACCCTCCGATCCACTTTCTGAATAATCCTCTCCAAGAAGTTCTGTCACTCAAGCTTTTGGGTCTCACTATCTGCCATGATCTTTCCTGGGAAAACCACATTTCAAATCTGGCCTCCAAAGCCAGTCGCCGACTGGGCATCCTCCGTCGTGCGAAGTCCTTCCTTGGCACACCTGAGCTGCTCACCACATACAAGGCTTTCATCCGCAGCTCAATGGAATACTGCTCTCCCCTCTGGGCTGGTGCTCCTGCCTCACACCTAGCTCGTCTTCACGCTGTTGAAACCAAAGCATTCAGAATCATTGGAATCTCCCGCGATGAAGCTAACTCCAAGGGCCTCTCACTCACTCACCGCAGGCAGGTTGGTGGTCTTTCCGTCTTCTACCAACTCCTCTCTGGCCTTGCCCCCCCCCCCCCAGCTCTCTCTGGGCTCTGTCCCCCAAATATTCCTACAGGTCGCACAAGATCTGCCTGCAACCCTCTTATGGTTAAACTGCCAAAATCAAGACTCTCTGCTCACCTTCACTCCTCTTTTCTCCCGCCTCTGGAAGAAACGCCCTCACTCTCTTCAATCCCACTCCACCCTCCAGGTCTTTAAAACAGCTGTTCACCACCATCTCTTATCTTCCCCCATCCAAAACCTTGATCTTTTCTACCCCCGCTAATTTCACCCCAATTCCACTTTTTTGAAATACGAACTTCTGTCCTGGAAGTCCTTGGTGTCCTTGTGTTTTGTACTTCCCCCCCCCCCCCCCGCCTCCTCCCCCCAAGCCCTCTCCCTCCCACACATCTCCCTGCTCTCAAATGCTGTGTGCTCTCAAGTGTTTGTGTGCTTCCCCTTCTCTCCCCATCTTGTCTTCCGCTCCCTCTTTTTGTACACCGCTCCTTTCCCATGCCATCTCCAGGCATTGCAAATCGTCATTGCCAGGCACCAAAGGGGGCTCGGCAGTGACGCACGCTGAAAGAGAGTACTCAGTTTTCACTCTGGTTTCTTGGTTTCTTGTTTGTTGTACACCGCTCCTTTCCTATGCCATCTCCAGGCATTGCAAATCGTCATTGCCGGGCACCAAAGGGGGCTCGGCAGTGACGCACGCTGAAAGAGAGTACTCAGTTTTCACTCTGGTTTATTTCTTTCTTGTTTGTTTTCTTTCTTGTTTTCTTTCTTTCTTGTTTGTCCGGGCGATATCTCAGCCATCCTTTGAGCTAGGAAGCTGAAATTTCGGCACAATAGTGAGCAAGTCTTTTGTCAAAAACGGTATTTTTTTTTTTTGATTAATCAATAAATTGAGGAGTTATTTAATTATTAGCGATTCATTAAGTACTTATTTAATTAATCAAATTTCCTTTCTCTTGTGACCATTAACTCAGGCACCTTTTGAGTTAGGAAGCTGACATTTGGACATGCCAATGACCAGGTGATTTGGCTGCAAAGGATATTTTTGATTTATTAATTAATCAATTAATCGATTAATTATTTAATTATTCGATTAATGACAAAAAAAATTTTTTTTTTAAAGTTACAGATTCTGATGAAATAGTGGTAGTTTATGTGTTCTCTGACCAAATTGATTAATAATTTAATTTTTTTATGATTATTATTTATTTATTTTCATTATTAATCATTTATTTATTTTCTTTCTCATTTGGCCAATATCTCAGGCACCTTTTGAGCTGGGAAGATAATATTTGGACATGAGTGACCAAGTGATGTGGCTATCAAGGATTTTTTTGATTTATTGATTAATCATTTCATCTATTAATTATTTATTGATTAATCGATTAATTATTTATTGAGTAATCAATTAATTATTTAATTTTTTATTAATGACTTATTTAATTAAATTTCTAAAAGATACATCTTCGGATGAAGCACTAGTGGTTTAGTTATGCGATTAGCCAATTGATTATGAAAATATTTTGTGATAATCTTTTATTGATTTTAATTATACAATTAATCAATCAATTAGTGTACACCTCTCCCTCCCAATGCAGCCTCAATGAGCTGCACTGCGGTATTGCCGGGCGCCGGAGGCGCCCCGGCAATGCCGCGCTGCAGCATATTTAATTATTTGGCATGGGGCGGTGTACTTTGAATGTATGTGTACTTGTTATATATTTTGTTTGTCTGGTTGATTTGTTTGTAAAGTAAATGTCAGCTCTTTCACGAGCCTCGATTCAGTATACAAAAAAAAAAAAAAAAAAATCTATATATATATCTGTGCAATGTCTGTGTTGTGTTGTCCTGTGTTGTGTTGTCTTGTCACTGAACTACTTTCTCAAACTTTTGTGAAATCGTACCAAACTTCAGGTATGCACATATCTCTCCCGTCGGTATGTCCTCAGGGTATTTTTTTTTCGGAATTTTTTTTTTCCAACTTCAATTGTTTATAACATGTGATATCACGTATATTACAAATACATTTGTGCAAAATAATTGTTTGAATTATGATTGGTTTAAACCATTACAAAACGGCAACTCGGGTACAGTCATTTATCTATATATCTACACATCTGGGCAGTGTCTGTGTTGTCACTTAACGACTCCCTCAAACTTTTGTTTCCGTGGTTGTGAAGTGTTTTTAAAAACGTTGTGGTGGTTTTGAATCACGTGGTGGTGAGGTATTTTGAATTATGTGGTGGTGAGGTGTTTTTGAATGACGTGGTGGTGAGGTGTTTTTAAATCACATGGTGGTGAGGTGTTTTTAAATCGCATGGTGGTGAGGTGTTTTGATTTACGTGGTGGTGAGGTATTTATTATTACGTGGTGGCGAGGTGTTTTGATTATGTGGTGGTGAGGTGTTTTGAATTACGTGGTGTTGAGGTGTTTTTAAATGACGTGGTGGTGAGGTGTTTTAAAATCACATGGTGGTGAGGTGTTTTGATTTACGTGGTGGTGAGGTATTTATAATTACGTGGTGGTGAGGTGTTTTGAATTACGTGGTGGTGAGGTGTTTTGAATTACTTGGTGGTGAGGTGTTTTGAATTACGTGGTGGTGAGGTGTTTTGAATTACATGGTGGTGAGGTGTTTTGAATTACTTGGTGGTGAGGTGTTTTGAATTACTTGGTGGTGAGGTGTTTTTAAATCACATGGTGGTGAGGTGTTTTTAAATCACATGGTGGTGAGGTGTTTTTAAATCACATGGTGGTGGGGTGTTTTGATTCACGTGGTGGTGAGGTATTTCTAATTACGTGGTGGTGAGGTGTTTTGAATTACTTGGTGGTGAGGTGTTTTGAATTACGTGGTGGTGAGGTGTTTTGAATTACGTGGTGGTGAGGTGTTTTGAATTACTTGGTGGTGAGGTGTTTTGAATTACTTGGTGGTGGGGTGTTTTGATTCACGTGGTGGTGAGGTATTTCTAATTACGTGGTGGTGAGGTGTTTTGAATTACGTGGTGGTGAGGTGTTTTGAATTAGTTGGTGATGAGATGTTTTGAATTACGTGGTGGTGAGGTGTTTTGAACTACTTGGTGGTGAGGTGTTTTGAATTACTTGGTGGTGAGGTGTTTTGAATTACGTGGTGGTGAGGTGTTTTGAATTACGTGGTGGTGAGGTGTTTTGAATTACTTGGTGGTGAGGTGTTTTGAATTAGTTGGTGATGAGATGTTTTGAATTATGTGGTGGTGAGGTGTTTTGAATTACTTGGTGGTGAGGTGTTTTGAATTACTTGGTGCTGAGGTGTTTTGAATTACGTGGTGGTGAGGTGTTTTGAATTACGTGGTGGTGAGGTGTTTTGAATTACGTGGTGGTGAGGTGTTTTGAATTAAGTGGTGGTGAGGTGTTTTGAATTACGTGGTGGTGAGGTGTTTTTAAATCACATGGTGGTGAGGTGTTTTTAAATCACATGGTGGTGAGGTGTTTTGATTTACGTGGTGGTGAGGTATTTATAATTACGTGGTGGTGAGGTGTTTTTAATTTTGTGGCTGTGAGGTGTTTTTATTTCGTGTTTTATGGCTGTGAGGTGTTTTTATTTCGTGTTTTATGGCTGTGAGGTGTTTTTATTTTGTGTTTTATGGCTGTGAGGTGTTTATTACGTGTTTTATGGCTGTGAGGTGTTTTTATTCCGTGTTTTATGGCTGTGAGGTGTTTTTATTCCGTGTTTTATGGCTGTGAGGTGTTTTTATTTCGTGTTTTATGGCTGTGAGGTGTTTTTATTTCGTGTTTTATGGCTGTGAGGTGTTTATTACGTGTTTTATGGCTGTGAGGTGTTTTTATTTCGTGTTTTATGGCTGTGAGGTGTTTTTATTCCGTGTTTTATGGCTGTGAGGTGTTTTTATTTCGTGTTTTATGGCTGTGAGGTGTTTTTATTTTGTGTTTTATGGCTGTGAGGTGTTTTTAGTCCGTGTTTTATGGCTGTGAGGTGTTTTTATTACGTGTTTTATGGCTGTGAGGTGTTTATTACGTGTTTTATGGCTGTGAGGTGTTTTTATTTTGTGTTTTATGGCTGTGAGGTGTTTTTAGTCCGTGTTTTATGGCTGTGAGGTGTTTTTATTTCGTGTTTTATGGCTGTGAGGTGTTTATTACGTGTTTTATGGCTGTGAGGTGTTTTTATTTCGTGTTTTATGGCTGTGAGGTGTTTTTATTCCGTGTTTTATGGCTGTGAGGTGTTTTTATTTCGTGTTTTATGGCTGTGAGGTGTTTTTATTTAGTGTTTTATGGCTGTGAGGTGTTTTTATTCCGTGTTTTATGGCTGTGAGGTGTTTTTATTACGTGTTTTATGGCTGTGAGGTGTTTATTACGTGTTTTATGGCTGTGAGGTGTTTTTATTTCGTGTTTTATGGCTGTGAGGTGTTTTTATTTCGTGTTTTATGGCTGTGAGGTGTTTTTATTCCGTGTTTTATGGCTGTGAGGTGTTTTTATTTCGTGTTTTATGGCTGTGAGGTGTTTTTATTTAGTGTTTTATGGCTGTGAGGTGTTTTTATTCCGTGTTTTATGGCTGTGAGGTGTTTTTATTACGTGTTTTATGGCTGTGAGGTGTTTATTACGTGTTTTATGGCTGTGAGGTGTTTTTATTTCGTGTTTTATGGCTGTGAGGTGTTTTTATTTCGTGTTTTATGGCTGTGAGGTGTTTTTATTCCGTGTTTTATGGCTGTGAGGTGTTTATATTCCGTGTTTTATGGCTGTGAGGTGTTTTTATTTCGTGTTTTATGGCTGTGAGGTGTTTTTATTCCGTGTTTTATGGCTGTGAGGTGTTTTTATTACGTGTTTTATGGCTGTGAGGTGTTTTTATTACGTGTTTTATGGCTGTGAGGTGTTTTTATTACGTGTTTTATGGCTGAGGTGTTTTTCATTTCATGGTGGTGAGATGTTTTTATTACGTGTTTTATGGCTGAGGTGTTTTTAATTTCATGGTGGTGAGGTGTTTTTATTACGTGTTTTATGGCTGAGGTGTTTTTAATTTAATGGTGGTGAGGTGTTTTCATTAAGTGTTTTATGGCTGTGAGGTGTTTTTAATTTCGTGGTGGTAAGGTGTTTTTATTATGCGTTTTATGGCTGTGAGGTGTTTTTAATTTTGTGGTGGTGAGGTGTTTTTAATTTTGTGGTGGTGAGGTGTTTTTAATTTCATTGCTGTGAGGTGTTTTCTTTTACATGTTTTATGGCTGTGAGGTGTTTTTAATTTTGTGGTGGTAAGGTGTTTTTATTACGTGTGTTATGGCTGAGGTGTTTTTAATTTCATGGTGGTGAGGTGTTTTCATTACGTGTTTGATGGCTGTGAGGTGTTTTTAATTTCGTGGTGGTGAGGTGTTTTTATTATGCGTTTTATGGCTGTGAGGTGTTTTTATTACGTGTTTTATGGCTGTGAGGTGTTTTTATTACGTGTTTTATGGCTGTGAGGTGTTTTTATTTCGTGTTTTATGGCTGTGAGGTGTTTTTATTCCGTGTTTTATGGCTGTGAGGTGTTTTTATTACGTGTTTTATGGCTGTGAGGTGTTTATTACGTGTTTTATGGCTGTGAGGTGTTTATTACGTGTTTTATGGCTGTGAGGTGTTTTTATTTCGTGTTTTATGGCTGTGAGGTGTTTTTAGTCCGTGTTTTATGGCTGTGAGGTGTTTTTGTTTCGTGTTTTATGGCCGTGAGGTGTTTTTATTTCGTGTTTTATGGCTGTGAGGTGTTTTTATTACGTGTTTTATGGCTGTGAGGTGTTTTTATTACGTGTTTTATGGCTGTGAGGTGTTTTTATTACGTGTTTTATGGCTGTGAGGTGTTTTTATTACGTGTTTTATGGCTGAGGTGTTTTTAATTTCATGGTGGTGAGGTGTTTTTATTACGTGTTTTATGGCTGACGTGTTTTTAATTTAATGGTGGTGAGGTGTTTTATATTATGTGTGGTGAGGTGTTTTCATTAAGTGTTTGATGGCTGTGAGGTGTTTTTAATTTCGTGGTGGTGAGGTGTTTTTATTATGTGTTTTATGGCTGTGAGGTGTTTTTATTACGTGTTTTATGGCTTTGAGGTGTTTTTATTACGTGTTTTATGGCTGTGAGGTGTTTTTATTACGTGTTTGGCTGTGAGGTGTTTTTAATTTCGTGGTGGTGAGGTGTTTTTAATTTTGTGGTGGTGAGGTGTTTCGTGTTTTATGGCTGTGAGGTGTTTTTATTCCGTGTTTTATGGCTGTGAGGTGTTTTTATTTCGTGTTTTATGGCTGTGAGGTGTTTTTATTTCGTGTTTTATGGCTGTGAGGTGTTTTTATTTCGTGTTTTATGGCTGTGAGGTGTTTTTATTTCGTGTTTTATGGCTGTGAGGTGTTTTTATTACGTGTTTTATGGCTGTGAGGTGTTTTTATTACGTGTTTTATGGCTGTGAGGTGTTTTTACTACGTGTTTTATGGCTGTGAGGTGTTTTTATTTCGTGTTTTATGGCTGTGAGGTGTTTTTATTACGTGTTTTATGGCTGAGGTGTTTTTAATTTCATAGTAGTGAGGTGTTTTTATTACGTGTTTTATGGCTGAGGTGTTTTTAATTTCATGTTGGTGAGGTGTTTTCATTACGTGTTTGATGGCTGTGAGGTGTTTTTAATTTCGTGGTGGTGAGGTGTTTTTATCATGTGTTTTATGGCTGTGAGGTGTTTTTATTCCGTGTTTTATGGCAGTGAGGTGTTTTTATTAGGTGTTTTATAGCTGTGAGGTGTTTTTATGACGTGTTTTATGGCTTTGAGGTGTTTTTATTACGTGTTTTATGGCTGTGAGGTGTTTTTATTTCGTGTTTGGCTGTGAGGTGTTTTTAATTTCGTGGTGGTGAGGTGTTTTAATTTTGTGGTGGTGAGGTGTTTCGTGTTTTATGGCTGTGAGGTGTTTTAAATTACTTGATGGTGAGGTGTTTTAGAATTACTTGGTGGTGAGGTGTTTTGAATTACGTGGTGGTGAGGTGTTTTGAATTACGTTGTGGTGCGGTGTTTTGAATTACTTGGTGGTGAGGTGTTTTGAATTACGTGGTGGTGAGGTGTTTTGAATTACGTGGTGGTGAGGTGTAATCGTCCCAAACTTCCAGTCTGCACCTACCCGTCCCCTCTGTATGTGCTGAGGGGTTCTTTCTTGAAAAAAAAACATTCAACCTAAATCTTCAACCTAAATTGCCTATAAAAATGTAATATCACAAACACAACAAATACATTTGTGCAAAGTAATTGTTTGTATTATGATTGGTGTAAATCATGACAACACAGTAACTCAGGTACAGTCATTAGCCTCAGCTAAAATAAGCCCGTTCCTCAGTAACGACGCGCTCGCCTCACCAAGCTAGTATATATACGTATATATACACTACCGGCCAAAAGTTTTAGAACACCTCAATTTTTCCAGGTTTTATTGAAATTTACGCAGTTTAATGTCTCAATGTTCTCTGAAATTAAGCATATAAGCATATAACAAATAAACAATTGGAGATTAAAAAGAAATCATAGAATCATTTTGTTTAACAAAACTTAATTTAAATTTTTGACTCAGCAAAGTAGCCACCTTTATTAACAAACCAAAGAGGAAATGAAAGGAATATACAAGAATGAGAAGAAGCAAAAGAACACAGGGCAGGCTTGCCTATACAGTCTTAACTTATCACGACCCCAGGACAAACAGACTCACACGGATTTGTAGTGGTAGGGGAGGAAGGTCCAGGCAGATGGTTCCAGGCTCCTCGTCCGGTCCCGACTCGTGCCGTGGCGGTGATGGAAACAGGCCGACAGCGCGTCGTTGGCGTTGACCGCGAGCGGACCTTACACATGCGAGGGGCTGGAATGCTGCGTACGTATAGCATGCCAAATGCTCTTTCTCCCGATCAATCAAGGTCCGTATCAAACAGGCAGTTCGTAACAACGAGTTCTCTCGGCGCAGTTCTTCAATAAACAGTTCATGCAACGCAATCCCCGGCGCAGTTCTTTATCATCGATGGTTCCCTGCGCATTCCGTGATAGGGCTTGGTGCGTGCGCTTATATATCAATCCGCGCTTCATAGAGCCACGCCCGCCAGCGAGATCACCTCAGCCCTGGTTGGTTAGCGAGGGCTCACCGGCTCCGCCCCTCACGGCGAGTTGACAGGGCCACGCCTCGTTCCCGGCGCTCCTCCCCCTTCTTCCTCGAGCTTGACCACGTAGTTAATGCCGTTTGATTGAGCAAGGCAGCGAACGCTGCTAACAAAAGGCGCGTAATAGAATTGGGAGGGACAAGCCCCGACTGTAGGGGCGCATACTGGCGTAGCTTGGAGAGAGAGCGGCTGCAAAATGAACGGAATGGGGCCTATCTTATTTGATTAATGCAACACAGATTCAACTTTTGGGAACACAGCCTTATCTGAAACACATATTAAGGAAATAACTGAAAGTCCTATGGTGTCCTACTTGTTGCTGTGGCCTAACTATGGGTGCAACCTTTAACCTTATTAAATGATGGGATATTTACAAGAGTTATTATTTATTTACAAAAGTGAGGGTTCTAAAAACCGCAACACTGCACCCTCCTTTCCTCCGGTCCGGGTCCCGGGCCGAAACAACTTTAACTTAGTGTGACACTTAGGTGTGGTTACCCTCTACTTTTAACCTCATCCTGAGTGCGACAGTTTTAACACTAAATATGTCCCGCCTGCTGCGTTGCATCCTATCTAGCCGACTCATGCCCACAGACTAACCGAATTGCGGAATTATTCTCAAAACTACACATAAAGCCGGTGGGGAGCATTATTTACAAAAACACTAATTATTTACAAACTGTCACCCAGGACCTGTCTTTTGCAGGAAACAATAAAAGGATCTTTGGAGAAGAGGAAAATCATTGCCATGCACTGCACCGATACACCATACCATATGTACCCATATGCACCAATAATAAAAATGCACCAAAAGCACCAAAAAGCACCATCATCAAAATTTTAAAATAATCAATGATGTCTGATGTCTTCTTGCTTGTCTGCTGGAGCGATGCTTCTGGTTGTCTTGATCTTCATCTTGCTGTCTATTTAATAATAAGAAAGGGCACAACCCGTGTCCGCTTTTTATTATTTCTGGCCAGCAGGGCCAACGTAGGTGGTCCGCCTGCATGGCATGGCGGCCACTCTGAAAACACAGTGGTCCGCAACCAGACACCGCTGGCAACAGTGGCCGGTCCCAGCAGACCTGCCAGACCACAGTACAGGTGGTCCATAAGGTGGTGCTATGCCACAGAATGTGTGGTCCATATGGTGCATCAGTGCAGGCTGGAGGCAGCAAGGGTGCGGGTGCACAACTGTGGTCACCTGCACACTCCCCACCCACCCCCCCCCCCCCCCCAGGCACAAAAGAACAATGGTCCGTGAGTGGGGAAGAAAGGACAAGCAGATCAGCGGGCAGGGGCGCAAGGGTACACATCCATACGAAGCAATGCAACATAAAGGGCGCGGGAGAGCGAGCCGAGAAAGCTCGTCCCTAACCGTTCGTCACCCCCCCATGTCACCGACCCTACCCTTGCCCTTACCCGTATTTACACAATTTACAAATCCGTGGCTATCGTCTTGTCTTTCTCATCCCCTCTAAACGAAATCCATCATCAATCCCTCCTAAGGAGGAAGAGATGAAATATTAAACAATGTCTCACCCACGTCGAGATGCGTCTTACATTCCAAATGCTTGCAAAATGTGGTGTGGAGTCTTATCACCTTAGGTGAGTGGATGCGGATGGTGCGAAGCGACTTTCATCCTAGCTACACTCTAATTGACATTAACACTTTAACTCTACCCAGGGTCTTGCCCTGCCAATCCATTGGCCATCTTTACTCTATGCGGTTCTAAAAACCAATTCCCATTGACCAAACTGTGGTGCCTCCCAATTTGGGGTCTCACTCCCCCGAATTTTCCTTCTGTGCCCTTGCACAATTTCAGGGCTGGGTCGTGTGGCTCACCAGCAGGTCCGCTCACCTGCACACCTCCACCACTGCAGTTGCCACCCGAGCTTACCTGCTCCTCACCCTAACCTGGGGAAGGCCCTCTGGCTCTCTCACCACGCTACCGCCCTCTCTGGCGTCGGGCTACCCGGGTCCTCTCCATAGGATCCTCGGGCCCCATTGAACTCTAACTGGCTCCCAGAGCCTACCTGCGGCCTCACCTGGCCGACAGACTACAGGTGGCGGAGTGCCCATTTAATCATTCTCATTCACAGGCCACATGCCCAGGCATTCCACTTTACTCATGCACCAATCCAAGCAGTACCCTGCTACTTTCGCACCACAGATGTCAATATCCACCAAAATTTACCTACTCCTTCTACCTACTTTTAAACTGCCCTC
Source organism: Myxine glutinosa (assembly GCF_964187855.1). NCBI lineage: Eukaryota > Metazoa > Chordata > Myxini > Myxiniformes > Myxinidae > Myxine > Myxine glutinosa. The sequence continues at coordinate 208,163,048 of NC_136265.1, forward strand.
CCCGGGTATTCGTGAAGGGGTCCATCCTTCCCCCATCCACTCCTTCGCACCATACACTCCACTCCACGTATTCCACAATACTCACTTCACACCATTCATTCCATACTCCATTTATTCCAGACCATCTATTCCATACCACCAAGCTGACTTGCCACCATGCAAGCCAAGCACTCAATGCACAATCACACACATCCTCGATACTCTGCTCAATTACACTTTCTACACACACATACAGCATTCACGAGCATTGCCTCTCAATTCCTCATTTCATCTTGAACCTCCTGCTCGTATACACAGCATCATCTGACTAACTATTGCCCTTCTAAGATTAGTGCTTCCCAGTCATCCCATTAAACTACGCACATCCCTCGTCATTATCAACCATCCAATCTACCTATGTCCCCAGTACAGGTACACTGTCATTACTTAATTCCTGGTCACCTATGGTCATTTCTCTAGTTTCCTATCCCTTATCCTAACCCTCCCGGGCTAGTTTGCACTGCCACCCCATAATCTATAGCTCCTCTGCCCAAAAAAGGTATGATGTGAGGGATGGTAGATCTACCATCCCTCTACACCATATACCATTTGCCATCACTACCTCTATTCGTCTACTATCTTGAGCCTCTCGTGCAGGAAAATGCATTTCCACCGCTCGGTTTCGAAAAACCGAGCAATGCGTGCGGATGGTCTGTCTCCTGCAGGTTGGGTCCGTCCGGCATTTACGATTCTGGGGAGGAGGTTTTGTCGGGCCAAGACTTCAGGCACCATCTCGGCGCAAGGCCTTGCGCTCCCAAGCGCGATGGCCCAGCCTTGCCCGGCCGGAGCGCCGCCACCGCAAGGGGGCGCCGCTCCGAACCCTCCTACCTCCCCTCGAACCGGGCCGGTCGCCCTGCCTGGCAAAACGCGGCACCGACCGTGCAGGGTGGAGCCCGGCCCGAATCGTGCATGGCGCTCCGTGCAGGAGTGACGCGGTAACGATCCCCGCCGGCCCCCGCAGCACACAAAACGCACCGCGCCCCGAGAGCTCGCGTCGGCTAAATGTCGGCCTAACCGCTGCCCCGGTGTTACGGATTCGGCCCTAATTATTGTTGGTATTATTATTATTGTTGGTTCTCAGCAAGGGTTATTGTGGTTAAAAGGTTTAAAAGCGCTCCTGGTTTAAAAGGTTTAAAAGAAGGGTTTAAAAGGTTTAAAAGAAGAGAAAGGGAGCGAGGAAGAAGAGGCGGGAGGAGATCGTGAAAAGACGTTTTTGTTGAAGCTCCGGACCGAGCGGTCGAGCGTACAGTGCGAGTGAACCTTGCGTCCTTGAAGGGAAGTTCATGCGATAGGGGATATCGCCGGATTGCTGTGGAGCCTGCGTAGTCGGGTATCCTCATTGAGGTTCCGGAGTATCCTTGCCTCAAAGCCCCGGTTCGAGTGAAAGCCGTACGCCATCTTCGCCACGCGCGCAACCTTCAGTGAGCAGGTTTTTGTCGCGTCGGCCGAGCATTATTCCCCGGTGGGTTGCCGGGGCCGGCTGTGCAAGAAAGTGGCTTTTGGGGATTATAAGGAGACTCGCTGATTGAACCGCAAACGTGTACGTCGGAGCACGTCTTTGGGAGGTTTCCCATTCCACCGCTATTGTGCGGGGTGTTGGACCACGTGACCTGTGGGTTGCTTCGATCGTCCACATCTCAATTGATTGTGATCGGACATTGATCAAACGATCGCTGGAGCGAGTCGACTTCACCTTGGAGGGGTACAGAGACATTGGGGGAGTGCTGTGAGTTTGGGTTAAAGGAATAGATAAGGTTACCATCTTAAGATTTGATTGTAGGGTTGATTGTCCCCATAGGGTTGATTGCCCCCATTGTTGTATGGCTCTTTTTGTGTGATTTATAATATATTATTGTTTGTTCAATCACCCTTGGTGTGGTTTCATTGTTGATTAATTTCAACCAAGGATAACATATCTTTCTTCCGGGGACCCTCTCGGGGTTCGGAGGTTTACCGAGACCAGGGGATAGGGGAGGACCCCGTAACAGAAATTGGGGGCTCGTCCAATTGATATTCGTGGGCTCGAAATTGGGTCTGCGTCCGGGATATAAAATTTCCTAAATTTAGTCCGGGAAAGAATTCCCTAACATTCCCAGAATTCCCAAATTTGGAACTTGTTCCAACATTCCTAAATTTTCCCCAAAAAAAAAAAAATTTTTATTTTTATTTTTATACATTTCTTGTGTGAAGGTTAACTGGTGTTAACAATAGTCACCATGGAGTTTGACGCAGAGAAGTTTGCAGTGACCCCGAGTGAAGCACAGTTCAGAGCGTTAGTAAAATCTGACCTCGGGAAATTGGCCAAACATTTTAGCTTGGAGGTCCGAACTAATATGAGGAAGGCAGAGATGCAGACAGTGGTGATACAATCTATGGTGGGATTAGGAACATGGGAAGAGGTAGCCCGGGATTGGTTACCCGAGGAACCAGAAGAGGTGGAGCTCCGGAAACTGGAGTTGCAATTGCAGAGCGAGGAAAGAAGAGCAGAACAGGAACGAGAACTCCAGGAAAGGTTAAAAGCAGAGGAAAGGAAAGCAGAAGAGAGAAGATAAGGGAAACAAGCAGAGGAAAGGAGAGTGGAACGAGAACTCCAGGAAAGGTTAAAAGCAGAGGAAAGGAGAGAGGAACGAGAACTCCAGGAAAGGTTAAAAGCAGAGCAAAGGAAAGCAGAAGAGAGAAGAGAAGAGAAACAAGCAGAGGAAAGGAGAGCTGCAAGGGAACTCGAAGCAGAGGAGAGAAAAGCCGACAGGGAGTTAAAGGACCATGAAATGGCGCTTCAGCAGGAAATTAGACTCAAGGAGCTGGAGGTAATGAAAGAACGGGGAGAGGTACCATCCATGCCGAAGGGTTCGACACCTAGTCAAAACACCTGGGATGTTGGCAGACATGTGAGGCTGGGTTCCACCCTTCAATGAAAAGGAGGTAGCCAAGTTTTTTCCACACTTTGAGAAAGTGGCTCGACTGTTAAACTGGCCCGAGGAGTACTGGTCCATACTAGTGCAAATTGTTCTGGTGGGTAAAGCTCAAGAGATTTATTTGGCTTTACCGATTGACCAATGTGCAGATTATGAGGTATTGAAGAAACACATTCTTAAAGCCTATGAATTGGTCCCAGAAGCTTACCGACAAAATTCCGGAATGCCAGGAGGAGGGAGAGCGAGACCCATGTGGAGTTTGCCAGATTGAAAGAAATCATGTTTGCTAGGTGGTGTGATTCAAAAGGAGTTGGGAAAGACTTTGAACTATTGCGACAATTGATCCTGGTGGAGGAATTCCAACAGTGTGTCCACGAGGACATTAAAGTTCATCTGGAGGAAAGGAAAGTACCAAAGCTGTATGAGGCAGCAACCATGGCAGATGACTATGCCTTAACACACAGGATGGGGTTCCACAAACCGAACTTTTCGCCCAGACCTAGCCAGGGGAGCTATGGTACATGAGGGGTGGAGAATGAAAATCCATGGGGGCGGCCTCGAGATGAAAATGAGGACCACGACTTCTAGAAATCAGAAGACTGCGGTTCCAAGACAGACCTATCGTCTGGGGGGCTTGAGGCAGACCGCCGCCCCCATGCCTTGGCAGACCACGAGGTTCTCCTCCGGGCCTACTTGCACTTTTTGCCATAAACCTGGACACTTGATGTCCAACTGTTATGCTCGGGGAAAGGAAAATCAGGAGCGGAGTTCGACTAGTACGACTCCAAATGCGATGGCCATTGTGAGAAATCGCCCTCAAAAGGGTTACCAACCATTTATTTCAGAGGGGGTTGTGTCACTGGATGGAGCCTCGACTAGGATATTGAGGGACACAGGAGCACATTAATCTTTAATGCTTGAAGGCATCTTGCCATGGTCCGAGGAGACGGCAACTGGGGATAGTGTTCATTTACAGGGGATTGGTGGCTGTGTTAGTGCTCCACTTCATGTCATCCATTTGGAGTCCGATTTGGTGTCAGGACCGGTCACCGTCGGTTTACAAGCCACGCTTCCTGTAGAGGGAGTATCTGTTGTTATCGGGAATGATTTGGCCGGTGGTCAAGTTTATGGTAACCCGATGGTTGTTAAAAAGCCCAGTAGGGAAAATAACACCACACCAGTTAGGGATGGCGACAAATTTAGCAAGTTATTTGTAGGTGGACTGAACTTCAAAACAAAGGAAGATGTTCTGGAGTCTGCCTTCAGCAAATATGGACCGCTTTTGGAAGTGCTGCTGATAAAAGACAGGGAGACACGAAAGTCAAGAGGGTTTGGCTTTGTCACGTTTGAAAACTCAAAGGACAGCAGAGAGGCAGAAAAGGATCTGAATAGCAAGGAGTTGGAGGGTCGGACCATCACAGTAGGGAAGGCATTTCCTAGGGGTCGAGGGGGCTACAGAGGACAACAGAGTAGTAGTGGTGGTGGCCGCAATCGATATTATTATGGAGGCTTCCAGAGTTATGACAGCTCCCGAAGGAAGGAAGGATTATCAGAGCAGTGCCCGAGAAGGAGACCGCCATTCAGGTGACTACTGTGACAAGTGGTCCAACCGTGATTGTTAGGAAAGTTAGAAAGAGTTGAAGCACTGAATGCTGCGGAGCAGCTGAGCCAAGATTCCTACATGGATTAACCGTGAACGCCACGTTCCTAAAGGCGTCCATGTAGTGAACTTTCCTACACGGATTAACCGTGAACTCCACGTTCCTAAAGGCGTCCATGTCGTGAACTTTCCTACACGGACTAACCGTGAACTCCACGTTCCAAAAGGCGTCCATGTAGTGAATATGTCCAGGCCTCACCACCCAACCACCATGGAACCTGGCCCTCAGCTTGGCCTCCCAGAAAAAGTGCTAACGATTTACTTGACTTTGGATTTTTGATGAAAACCTTAACCTTCATTCAAAAGAAACTAAAAGTAAAAATCAGAGGTTGATGAGATCGAGTTTGGCTTTGCAGGGGTAACTTGGAAATTGAACATGTAAAGGGCAGGGACAATGTCGTGGCTGACACTTTGTCCAGAGTGAATTAATTTTGGGAATTCTGTGGGTGGTGTGATCCCGGTGTGTACCCTGGATAAGAATAGGTACACCGTATCCCTGCGTGTCGTAAGAGACGACTAAGAGGGTTGGCGTCAGGAAGGGCATCCGGCCATAAAAACATTGCCTCAAAAAGGGAACCATGACAATTACAACTACATATGGGCAGGGTACAGCCCGAAGTGGAGATCGGTTTCTGAGGTTTGGGACATGGAATGTAGGGACAATGACAGGGAGATCAGGAGAAGTGGTGGAAGTATTGGTCAGAAGAAGAGTGGACATATGTTGTGTGCAAGAGACGAGATGGAAGGGAAGTGGTGTGAGAATGGTGAAGGGTAGGCAGGGACAGAAATACAAGTTTGTGTGGCAAGGGTGCCTGGAGGGCGTGAATGGTGTTGGTGTCCTGTTTTCTGAGGAGTTTGTAGACAGTGTGGTGAGTGTGACTAGAGTGAGTGATAGGTTGATGATGGTGAAAATGATGATTGGAAAGCTCTTGGTGAACGTCATCTCGGGATATGCTCCGCAGGTTTGTCGAAGCGATGAAGAAAAGGACAAGTTCTGGTGTGCGATAGAGAAGCTGATGGAAAACGTGAAAGATGAGGAAGTCACCCTGCTCTGCTCTCCAAACTCTCCTCCTTTGGTATCCATGGAAATCTCCACGCATGGCTGGCGGACTTCCTCTCTGGTCATAGTCAACGTGTGGCCCTGAATGGGTTTCTCTCATCTCCTCTTCCTGTTCAGGCTGGAGTTCCCCAAGGTAGTGTTCTGGGCCCTGTGCTTTTTCTGGTCTTCATCAATGATCTCCCTGACTCTCTTGAAAATCCTCTCTATCTCTTTGCTGACGACTCTACTCTCTGTCGCTCCATTCCTCATCCCTCAGATCGGCAGTCTGCAGCCTCCTCACTCTCTGCAGACCTGGACAAAATCACAGACTGGTCAAACAGGTGGAACATGTCTTTCAATCCTGACAAATCTCACACTCTTACAATGTCTCTCCGAAAGGACCGACTGGACAACCCTCCCATCTACTTTCTCAACAATCCTCTCCAAGAAGTTCTGTCGCTCAAGCTTTAGGGTCTCACTATCTGCCATGATCTTTCTTGGGAAAACCACATTTCCAAGCTGGCCTCCAAAGCCAGTCGCCGACTGGGCATCCTCCGTCGTGCGAAGTCCTTCCTTGGCACACCTGAGCTCCTCACCACATACAAGGCTTTCATCCGCAGCTCAATGGAATACTGTTCCCCCCTCTGGGCTGGTGCTCCTGCCTCACACCTTGCTCGGCTTCACGCTGTTGAGGCCAAAGCTTTCAGAATCATTGGAATCTCCTGCGATGTAGTCAACGCCGAGGGCCTTTCACTCACTCACCGCAGGCAGGTTGGTGGTCTTTCTGTCTTCTACCGACTCCTCTCCGGCCTTGCTCCCCCAGCTCTCTCTGTGCTCTGTCCCCCCAATATTCCTTCAGGTCGCACAAGATCTGCCTGCAACCCTCTTCTGGTTAAACTGCCAAAGTCTAGGCTCTCTGCTCACCTTCACTCTTTCATTCCCCTTTTCTCCCGCCTCTGGAACAAACTCCCCCACTCCCTTCAATCCCACTCCTCCCTCCAGGTCTTTAAAACAGCTGTTCACCACCATCTCTTATCTTCCCCCATCGAAAACCTTGATCTTTTCTACCCCCGGTAATTCACCCAGAGTCCTTGCAGTGTTCATATGTTTTAATCCTCTCCCACCTCCCCCCAAGTCCTCCCGATGTCCCTGCTCTCAAATGTTGTGTTTGTGTCCTTCCCTCTCTCTTTTGTGTCCTTCCCCCTCTCTCCCCATCTTGTCTACCGCTCCCCTTGTTTTTTGTGTTTTGTGTGTCGGTTTGTCTTTTTGTGTGATTAATGTTAGCTCTTTCACGAGCCTCGATCTTGTATACAAAAAAAAAAAAAAAAAAAAAAAGTTGTTGTGGTAGGAGGAGACCTAAATGGACATGTGGGAAGGAGTATGGATGGTTTTGACGGAGTTCATGGGGGTTACGGATATGGTGTGAGAAATGGAGAAGGTGAAAGGATTTTGGAGTTTGCTGATGGAGCTGATTTGTTGATTTGTAATACTCAGTTCCAGAAAGAGGATAATAAGCTTGTTACATACACGTCAGGTGGGTCGATGACAACCGTTGACTACCTGATGGTGCGTAGGCGAGATAGGGGGCACCTCCGGGACACAAAGGCGATCCCGGGGGAGGAGGCTGTTTCACAGCACCACTTGGTTGTCTGCGACGTAAGGGTGAAAGGTGCGAGGAGAGCTCGGCGGGTGAAGTACCAACCGAGAATGAAGGTGTGGAGGTTGAAAGAGGTGACAGTAAGGGAGGCATTAAAAGAGAGGCTGAGTAGGGTCGAGGATGATGTGGTTGAGCTTGAAAGTGGTTGGATGTCAATGAAAGCTTGTCTGTTGGGAGCTGTTGGTGAGGTATGTGGATGGACAAAAGGACCACCGAGGCACTCGGAAACATGGTGGTGGGATGATGAAGTTGGAAAGAGGATTGACGAGAAGAGGAAGAAGTTCAAGGAGTGGCAGAAGGCGAAGGGTACGGGAGCAGAAACAGCAGAGCATGAAAGTTACAAGGCAGCCAGGAAGGCTGCAAAGAAAGAGGTAACAAAGGCGCAGGAGGCATGTAGGAAAATGTTCGGAGAACGCTTGGATTCGGAAGAGGGTCAGAAAGCAGTATTCAGGATTGCAAAGCAGATAGCGAAAGAGAGGTGTGATGTGATGGGGGTGAGTTGCTTGAAGGATGAAGTGGGACAAATCGTTGTCGACCCAGATGGAATTAAAGGAAGATGGAAAAGAAAAATGGAAATGCTGTTGAATACAGAGAATGAATGGGATGGCAACATAGAGAGTAACCCTGTTTTAGGACCGGCAGAGAAGATAACTGAGAAGGAAGTTGAGGAAGCGATAAAAGCAATGAAGGGTAGAAAAGCGGGAGGGCCGACTGGAGTTGTGGGAGATATGTTGAAGGCAGCAGGAAGTTGGGGTGTGAAGAGAATGACAGAGATCTGTAATCTGGTGGTGAAAGAAGGCCGCATTCCAGTGGATTGGGAACTGAGTACCCTCGTCCCTCTATACAAGGGGAAAGGCGACCCTCTGGAGTGTGGCTCGTATCGAGCGATAAAGTTATTGGAGCATGGAATGAAGGTATTGGAAAGGGTGTTGGAGAGGAGGATAAGGAAGAAAGTGAAGATCGACGAAATGCAGTTTGGATTCATGCCAGGAAGAGGAACGACAGACGCACTTTTCATTGTGAGGCAGTTGCAGGAGAAGTACATGGAGAAGAGGAAGAAGTTGTTTCTTGGGTTTGTTGATCTGGAGAAAGCATTCGATAGGGTACCACGCAAAGTATTGACATGGGCATTGAGGAAGTTAGGAGTGGAGGAATGGTTGATCAGAGTAGTGATGGCAATGTACAAAAGAGCGCGCACAGCTGTAAGGACGAAGGACGGGAACAGTGGTGAGTTTGAGGTGAAGGTGGGAGTGCATCAGGGGTCGGTACTAAGTCCACTACTATTTGTAGCTGTGATGGAGGTGCTGGCTCAGAACGTAAAGGAGGGTTTACCGTGGGAGTTGTTGTATGCAGATGATCTGGTGTTGATTGCGGAAAGTATGGATGGACTGAAGGAAAAGATGAACAAGTGGAAGGAATGTATGGAGACAAAAGGTCTGAAGGTGAATATCAGAAAGACGAAGGTGATGGCAAGTGGTAAAGCATGTGGTGAGGTGGAAAAAACTGGGAAGTGGCCCTGTGCTGTGTGTAGGAAGGGTGTCGGAGTGAACTCCATTCAATGTACAATGTGCGCTGAGTGGGTTCATCAAAAATGTAGTGGTCTGAGAGGGTCATTAACCAGTGTGGCAGCTACATTCAAATGTAAGGTGTGCACAGAGGGAGCTGCAGATGGAGGAAATGTTGAGTTGGATCTTGGAGACGGCGTGAAGCTGGAAGGTGTGAAAACATTTTGCTACCTCGGAGACATGCTGAATGGAGAAGGTGGATCAGACTCGGCAACGGTTGCTCGAGTGAGATGTGCATGGAAGAAGTTTCGGGAACTGGGTGGCGTGCTGATGATGAGGGGAGTGTCATTGAAGCTGAAGGGAAAGGTGTATGCTGCATGTGTGAGAAGTGTTATGATTTATGGGAGCGAGACATGGGTAATGAACGTAGAGCAGCAACGAAGGTTGGAAAGGGTGGAAATGCGAATGGTTCGGTGGATGTGTGGAGTATCGTTGAGAGAGAGGAAGACAAATGATGAATTGCGAAAGATGATGGGAATAGAGCCTGTCATTGATGCTGTGAAGAGGAACAGGTTGAGATGGTTTGGTCATGTGTTGAGGAAGGATGAAAGTGACTGGTTGAGAAGAGTGATGGAAATGAATGTAGAAGGAAGCAGAGGACGGGGAAGACCGAAAAAGACTTGGCTAAAGATGGTGGAAGAAGAAATGCGGGCAAGGGGGTTAACAAGGAGAGATGCAGAAAATAGGGCAAAATGGAGAAGATTGTCATGGGGACCGCAAGGCTAACCCCCGCTCTAGCAGGGAAAATGGCCTTTAAAATGCATGTTGTTGTTGTTGTGGGTGGTGTGAAAGTTTTGTTGCTTTATTTTTGGTGAAATATTGATTACTTGTGTTGGTTTCAAGAATTTGCCTACAAAGAAAGTTTTCGCTGTGTTCAAACTTTCTTTCTTGAGGGGGGGAAGTGTTATGGATTCGGCCCTAATTATTGTTGGTATTATTATTATTGTTGGTTCTCAGTCAGGGTTATTGTGGTTAAAAGGTTTAAAAGCGCTCCTGGTAAAATGTGGCCGGAAATCCGGTTCGTGACGCGGAAGAGAAAGGGAGCGAGGAAGAAGAGGCGGGAGGAGATCGTGAAAATACATTTTTGTTGAAGCTCCGGACCGAGCGGTCGAGCGTACAGTGCGAGTGAACCTTGCATCCTTGAAGGGAAGTTCGTGCGATAGGGGATATCGCCGGATTGCTGTGGAGCCTGCGTAGTCGGGTATCCTCATTGAGGTTCCGGAGTATCCTTGCCTCAAAGCCCCGGTTCGAGTGAAAGCCGTCCGCCATCTTCGCCACGCACGCAACCTTCAGTGAGCAGGTTTTTGTCACGTCGGCCGGGCATTATTCCCCGGTGGGTTGCCGGGGACGGCTGTGCAAGAAAGTGGCTTTTGAGGATTATAAAGAGACTCGCTGATTGAACCGCAAACGTGTACGTCGGAGCGCGTCTTTGGGAGGTTTCCTATTCCACCGCTATTGTGCGGGGTGTTGGACCATGTGACCTGTGGGTTGCTTCAATTGTCCACGCCTCAATTGATTGTGATCGGACATTGATCCAACGATCGCTGGAGCGAGTCGACTTCACCTTGGAGGGGTACAGAGACATTGGGGGAGTGCTGTGAGTTTGGGTTAAAGGAATAGATAAGGTTACCATCTTAAGATTTGATTGCCCCCATAGGGTTGATTGCCCCCATTGTTGTATGGCTCTTTTTGTATGATTTATAATACTAGGGCATGCCCGTACTATATATATATCTAAAATTATATCCCCCCCCCCTCTATTTACATGAAATGGTTTGGTCCATGAAATGTTTTGGTCCATTCGCAACGCCAAAGCGAACGGCGAACGCTTTACATGAAATGGTTTGGTTCATGAAATGTTTTGGTCCATTCGCAACGCCAAAGCGAACGGCGAACGGCTTGCGAGTACAGTGACAACCCCCCCCCCCCCCCCTCTATTTACATGAAATGGTTTTAATTAGTTTTAAAACATAGTTTAACGCCAACATATGGCATGCCCGTACCCGTACTATCCGTAATGGCGCACGCTCTCACAGGAGCTCCGGAAGGTCGCATATCGCAGGAAAGCGAAAGAATCGCAAATTAGTTTTAATTAGTTTTAAAACATCGTTTAACGCCAACATAGCGCCAACATAGTTTGCCGACGGGAAATAAATGAATACGCTCTCAAATGTGCCATCCGAGGCAGAGCCTGTTCGCCACGTTCGGCACACGTGATAGCTCGCTGCTCTCTGATTGGTTGAATCGTTTTTTGGACATAGCTCGGTAACTACTTCTGCGATTAATTTAAAACCTTGAAAAGGCACATCCTCGGGTCCCCAGCAATATACCTGGCAAGTTTAAAGTATATCGGACCCGTGGTTGTCGAGAAACAGCGGTCACAGACACACACACAGACACACACACACACACACACACACACACACACACACACACACACACAGAGATTGCTGGAATTATAGATAGATATTATTGTTTGTTCATCACCCTTGGTGTGGTTTCATTATTGATAAATTTCAACCAAGGATAACATATCTTTCTGCCGGGGACCCTCTCAGGGTTCGGAGGTTTACCGAGACCAGGGGATAGGGGAGGACCCCGTAACACCCGGTCAACGTTGATGCCTGACTCGCATGCCCACACCACTCGCTCCTTTCTTTACTCACACATCCAGGTGTCTCCATACACTCCATGCATTCTATTTCTGCACTCGCTCGTGCATTCTCTTCCGCTCCACACTCCGTTAACACACATCCCCGCGCACACCCTGGTGCACTCCCTCTCACTCCGTACCACTCACGGGTGTGCACTCTGTTGCACACCCACTAACGCGCTCTGGTGTGCTCTCCCGCACACTCGCCACAACCAACTCAGGTGTGCATCCTTGCACACGCTCCTCAACCAACTCACACTCCGTTTCACTCTCACCCAACCCACTTTCACACTCTAACACACTCACTCTTCGGCGCACACTTTTTTCTTACACGCGCGCCATTTCCACTCACGCAGCGCACAAAGGACCTTCCACGAAAGCCCGGGTGCCGTCTGGATCCTAAGCGCGCGAACAATCCTTTCGCGCCAAACACCTTGCCCCAAAATCTCTTAGCATCATATACAGCCCGGCTTACCTTCTGGATCCTTTTCTCCTCTCACACCTGCAAACTTTCATTGGGGTTAACAAGTACGGCATCATGATGTGAACACGGACTTTGCACAATTTCCATTCCTTCCTTCCACGAGTGCTTTTCTAATTCTGATGTCTCTTCCGCCTCAATTTCCATTATAATGATTTTAATTTCTGTATTTTCGACGACCGCTGGCGCTAATAAAATTTTCTCTACTTCGGCGGTCGCCGGCTTCCCCATACCCCGGGTCGCGATCTCTACCCCGGTCCACGTGACTTTGCCTTGCTCAACTCCGCTCAACCCGCGCTCCTCTAGCCGTGTTACGTCGCGTACAAATGCGACCTCCTTGCTCAACATGCGATCAATGGTCTCCCCACATTTTTGTATGCGGTTTCCCAATTCATTTTTAAATCCCTCATTCCCCATTTGTATGGCTGCATGAATCTGCGCCATGAGGTCCTGCACATTCATCCCCCCGATTTGCGCAGCGGGCGCGGCCCTCGCCGCCATGTGCGAGGCGCCGCCATTTTGCGCGCCTGCAACCCCTACTACCGCATCCTCATTGCTTTCCTCCTCCATCTCTCCCACTTCTTCCCTGGGGTCCTGGGTTGACTCTAAACCTTCCTCTACCCCCTCATTTACCCCCACCGGCATCCGATCGCCTTGACTATCCATGGGACGATCCAATTTGGTTGTTAATAAAAATTTCAGCCGCTCGAAATTTTGACCAAATTTTTTCAGATGTTAACAAATTTGGTTCGGGTCCAATCCCACTCCTGACACCAATTGTTGCGGATTCGGGGGTCGGCGCTCCCCTTATCAAGGGGGGGTTAATCCCCTTGTCTTTTAAGCTGGCCATCCCCCAATCCTGGAAATTATGACGCTCCTCCCGGTCGGTCTTGGGTAGGGTGATTGGTCAATTTGGGGTCCCAAATATCTAATTTCCAACCCCGACCGCAAGCAGGGAGATAACTCCGGATAAGGACCACGGATAAGATGTACGGCATCATGATGTAGAGAGAGAGAGAGAGAGAGAGAGAGAGAGAGAGAGAGAGAGAGAGAGAGAGAGAGAGAGAGAGACAGAGACTTTTACATCCTTTTATTACAAAAATATCATAAACCACGGATAAGATGGAATATTACCGAGCGGTTAGCAATCCGCGATCCGAGCCGTTAACAAATGACTAAATCCGATCCTGAGCGGTTTCCAAATCATGCCACAGGTACTCAATTGGAAGAAAAGACGGAGGCGATCGGATTAGGAAAACCAAGAAGGAACAAGGTACATTGATTTAACAAACCAAAGAGGAAACGAAAGGAATATACAAGAAGGAGAAGAACCAAAAGGACACAGGGCAGGCTCACCTATACAGTCTTAACTTATCACCACCCCAGGACAAACAGACAGACTCACACGGAATTGTAGTGGTAGGGGAGGAAGGTCCAGGCAGATGGTTCCAGGCTCCTCGTCCGGTCCCGACTCGTGCCGTGGCGGTGATGGAAACAGGCCGGCAGTGCGTCGTTGGCGTTGACCGTGAGCAGACCTTACATATGCGAGGGGCTGGAATGCTGCGTACGTATAGCGTGCCAAACGCTCTCTCTCTCCCGATCAATCAAGGTCCGTCTCAAACAGGCAGTTCGTAACGAGCTCTCTCGGCGCAGTTCTTCAATAAACAGTTCGTGCAATGCAATCCCCGGCGCAGTTCATTACCATCGATGGTTCCCTGCGCAGTCCGTGATAGGGCTTGGCGCGTGTGCTTATAGATCAATCCGCGCTTCATAGAGCCACGCCCGCCAGCGCGCTCACCTCAGCCCTGGTTGGTTAGCGAGGGCTCACCGGCTCCGCCCTTGACGGCGAGTTGACAGGGCCACGCCTCGTTCCTGGCGCTCCGCCCCCTTCTTCCTCGAGCTTGACCGCATGGTTAATGGCGTTTGAGCAAGGCAGCGAACGCTGCTAATAAAAGGCGCGTAATAGAATTGGGAGGACCAAGCCCCGGCTGTAGGGGCGCATACTGGCGTAGCTTGGAGAGAGAGCGGCTGCAAAATGAACGGAATGGGGCCTATCTTATTTGATTAATGCAACACAGATTCAACTATTGGGAACACAGCCCTATCTGAAACACATATTAAGGAAATACCTGAAAGTCCTATGGTGTCCTACGTGTTGCTGTGGCCTAACTATGGGTGCAACCTTTAACAGTTTAACCTTATTAAATGATGGGATATTTACAAGAGTTAGTATTTATTTACAAAACTGAGGGTTCTAAAAACTGCAACAATATTGTTGAAGCAACTGTTCAGAGGAGAAGAATCTTCAACATATGAACAGGACTCCTAGTCTCTTCGAGGCAGACTTAGCTATTTGTGTAATGTGTGGATTCCAGGATAAATTTTATGTCAGGGTAAAACCTAGTAGGTATATTGTATCACATGGTGTAATTGTGGAGAGTGGAGAGGAGTTTTGGAGAGAGAAAGAGAGAGAAAGAGAGAGAAAGACAGAGACAGAGACAGAGAGAGACTTTTGTATCTTTTTATTATAAAAATAGAAAAAGAAAACCCCCAAATAGGGGTCACATTCTCATTTCAAGCAGAGAAACAAACAAAAAATATTAATACAGTAAAATTATGCACAAAACATTTCACAAAACAATAAACGTTTCTCCAGGATTTTACAAATGACTTCTTTCACGCACCATTTGGTCTCAAACTGTGGCAGCCTTCCTGTTATGGAGAAAAAGGCGAAGTCTAACTTTACACGGCTCGTCACAAGATTTTTAAACAAGAACAAGGCATTTTCCTCATTAGCTCCAAGATCATCAACTTTTCTTTTTCTTGATTTATACACTGCCATTTTTGCCTGTGCAAGCAGGAAATTACCTAACACATCATTCATATTCTTGTGTGAGATGTCTAAGCCATAAATGAAAACACAAGTGTTGAAAACCAAGCCAATCCTGCCAAAACAATTCTTAAGAAAGATAAATAAAGGAGCCAACCGTTGACATTCAACATAAATATGAAAGAGGTTTTCAGGCCTTTTACAAAAGGGACATTCATCTGCTAGGAGACTTGAGAAGCGGTGCAGCAAGTGGTTAGAGGGGAGGATCCAGTGTGCAAGTCTCCATTGGAGGTCACCATGTCGTGGCGGCACAGGAGGATGATAGAATCCTTTCCAATTAGGAAAATATGGGGGGGAACAAGGTAAGAGGTCTCTCCATCGAACCCTCCGCTGTGTCATTTGCCTTTGCAAAAGGAAACTTACGCAACCCAAATAGAGGTCTTTTTCTTTAGGAAACCCATTGAATCCTATGCTAAAGGGGGTACACGGAGGAGAGTTGGCAAGAGAAAACTTGCAAATAAGTTCAGGAAAGGTAGCAGGAGAAGCACCTTGTTCGTTGTCTGCTTGGACTTGCTCCCAGTTAGGTGCAAGCTGTACATAGGTATGAAGCACACAGCGTAGCATACGTGCCACAACTCTGGAGGATCGCACGCCAACCAGGCTTGCCAATGCATCAGCTCCAATCCAACTGCCATTTGGGCTTAAAAGATCGGCAACCGATTTTATGTTCTTCGCGACAAAGCATTGAACGAGACACCTATCAGCAGGCATATCATGGAAAATTGAATTGTAAAACAAAGGTTCCATCAAGAACATTTGCTTTGTGTACGAATGCATAGCTCTTGTTGTCGTTAGAGTTCGCCATGCGTTTAGTACACTTTGATAAAACCTGGAGAGGGGAGACATATCAAGATGCGAGAGATCCATCAAGAATATAGCGTGGTCATAGCCTAGTCTCCCCGCCTGCTGCAAAAGGCGACGAGGGACGTCGACCCAAGGTGGAGAGGGGTGCATGTACAGCATGCGTAGAGCAACCGAAAGTCGAAAGGCCATTAACCGGCTATGTCAACCAGGCCTTGGCCTCCATCGGTCAGTGGCAAGCTGAGGACCTCGGGTCGCAACCAGTGCTTTCCATCCCAGAAGAAAGACACAAAGCACTTCTGGAGCTGTTGAAGCAACACTACCGGAGGGTGCAGCACAAAGAACCTGTGCCATAGGGTAGAGGCCACCAAACTGTTGATCACCAAGACCCTTCCACGATAAGACAGTTGTGTTATCAGATTTCTCCATTTTTGCAGTTTTCCTTCAACAAGATCCAACAGACCAGCCCAATTCTTTGCTACTGTGGCGTCATTACCCAAGAACACTCCAAGGTATTTCACGCCATCAGTGGCCCATGCAAGAGGAGCAGGAAGTTTGGGTGCCGAGTGACATGACGGACCAAGCCAAATGGCGCTCGTTTTCTCCCAATTCACTTTGGCTGAAGAAGCCTTTTCAAACACGGATAGACAATAACGGACAACGTTAATGTCATTGAGGTTCCGCACAAAGACACACACATCATCAGCATATGCCAGCACCTTAATGGGCCGTTCAAGATGAGAAAACCCAACCCCGGTTAGTCTAGCACGCAAATAACCCAGTAAGGGTTCGATGGAGAGAGCATAGAGCAAGCCAGAGAGGGGGCAACCTTGTCGAATTCCCCTGTTGACAGGCAAGGGTGTAACAAGTCCATTGTTTATCTTAAGCACACTAGAGATATTGTTATACAGTATCTTAATGTAAGAAATGAAGGTCGGACCAAGTCCAAACCAAACCGTTCAAGCACTTTGAAGAGGTACCGATGATCGACGCGGTCAAAGGCCTTCTCCTGATCAAGGAGAAGTCCCAAATCTGTGGGGTTTTCTTTGCACAGTTCAATCATGTCTCTTACGAGGGAGATGTTGTCATAGATGGAGCGCTTGGGTACACAATAGCATTGGTCTTCTTTCAACAATGAGGATAGATGAGGAGTGAGTCGTGATGCCAGGGCTTTTGAGAATACTTTATAGTCTGTGCATAGCAAAGAGATTGGGCACCAGTTTTTAATATAGAGCAAGTCTCCTTTCTTTGGAATGAGGGTGAGAATAGCCCGTCGGCAACTCTGAGGGAGCTCTCCAAGCTGGCAGCTTGCGTTCAAAGTGTTAAGGAGTTCGGGACCCAGTAGATGCCAGAATTTCGTATAAAATTCAGTTGTAAGTCCGTCCAATCCAGGCGCTTTCCCAACAGCAAGGCTGTGCAGAGCGGTGCCAAGTTCGTCCAAGGTAATGGGCCCCTCCAGGTAGGAACGTCCACCCTCACACAACACTGGCAGCCCTACGGAGATAGAGGCGACACTGACAGGATTTATTTGCTCCATCGAGTATATTTTCGAGAAATATTCCTTTGTGAAAAGTTTGATAACTGATTGGTTGAAAGTGATGGATGAGTCTGCCAAACGCAGTTGAGAGAGCTGTTTGTTCGGGAGGCGTTTCTCTAAGGAAAAAAAGTACTTAGTTGGTATGTCTGTCTCGTTAAGGTGCTGCACCCTCATCCGAACTAGGGCACCATGTGCATTCCTCTCAGTTATTTCTTTCAATAAAGACTGTTTTTCGGTTAAGGCTCTTTGCACATTATTATTTTGTCCTGTGACCCTCTGAAGATGTAAAATCTCTGATTGCAATAATTTCCTTGCTTCATAATCAGCCCTTTTTGAGAAGCTCTGGTATTGTTGGCAGAAACCTTTGATTTGGGTTTTTACTAGATCCCACCACACCAGTGGGTTAACAGAACAGCTTAACTTCCGTTCCAAGAGATCTGTCCAGAAAGATTCAAAAGCCTGAATAAAATTGAAGTGTTCTATTAAACTATTGTTGAATTTCCAGTGAGAACTCCCTGGACACGGTTTCGAGAGTTGAACGAATGCTCGAGCTAGGAAGTGATCGGAGAAACCGGAAGGCACGATGTCAGATTTGCAAACTCCATGTAACAGGTGAGAATTTACATAAATGCGATCAAGCCTCGCAAGTGAGATGTGGTTGTTGGAACAACGACACCATGTGTAGGATTGTTCGGAAGGGTGTTGCAAGCGCCAGACATTATGGAGATTATATTTTGCGATGATATTTGCAAAGAGTTTTGCGGTACATGGTTGAGGTTCCGGCCCGTTTCGGTCGCATGAGGCATTAACAGTACAGTTCAAGTCGCCACCAATAATTAGACAAGTCTGCAGATCCAGTGTTTGGAGGAACTTTCTCAGTTCAGCAAAGAAGGAGATCCGCTCACCATTTTTGCTTGGAGCATACACATTAAGGATTGTAAACTTGACCTGATTGAGATAGAAGGTCACAGAGGCAAGATGGCCATCAATGATATTCGCAAATTGAAGCGAGGATGGTTGGAAATGTTTCCCTAAGACAAACATGATTCCTGCCTTAGCCGAGGAGCTGTTACTAAAGAAACACTCCTTATCCATAATGAGCCGCCACTGGGCCTGAACAGATCTGACGGCGTGGGTCTCCTGCAACAAAGCTATGTCGAGACCGTTTGCGTTTATCAGCTGCTTGATCTGGATCTGGCGGAGTGAACTTCCACCACCATTGACATTTACTGTTCCAATCTTGAAACTCACCATTAATTAACTTAGAGTCTTTTTCGTCTTGGCGATCAATTTTCTTAAACGGTGACAATGTGTCTGACGAAAGTTGAATAAGTCAGGCCTGCGTATAATAGCCTGAGCACACTCAAGGAAGGACGGTAAATCGGGAAAGTATTCTGTTAGGTTTATACTGCGTTTCCTGTACGTATTTTGCAAGAAAAGTCGTATTTGTTCAGGGGAAGTAGGACCTAGACTGGTAGGTTTCTCCATTGCTTCCACCTGGCTGTTTGCTTCCTCCAGGTCAGATTCGTCAGTCAGTTTTAATTTCCGAATCACACAAGCTTGTATAGTCTTGCATGTCACTACTGTCATCAATATTGGCACACGGACCTGCACTAGTTGTAACATCTGTGTGCTCTCCCACCGTGGGAACATTGCTTTGAGGAATAACAGCAATAATCTGTGGATTTTGTGAAACAGAAACAGCATTAGCAGATGCAGCGATGTTGCTTCCCCCGACTGCAACAACCTCCGATGGTGTGGCGGTATCTAGCAGAATAGGAGTCTCTTGCAAAATATTGATTCCTGCGATTCCAGTTTCACCCGGTGATGAAGTGAGAGCAGTAACTGGGACAGTTTCGCTATTTTCTGCTGGCGGGAATTCAGCATCATCATGCTCAGGATTAACATTTTCCAAAGTGACAGCAAGTTCATCACCAGTGGCCTCGGCAGGTTCATCACCAATGGTCTCAGCAGGTTCATCACCAGTGGTCTTGGCAGGTTCATCACCAGTGGTCTCGGCAGGTTCATCACCAATGGTCTCAGCAGGTTCATCATCCATGGTCTCGACAGGTTCATCACCAGTGGTCTCAGCAGGTTCATCACCAGTGGTCTCAGCAAAATCATAAGAGGACTTTCCAATAGCCGAGTCCGTAACAGGTGAGACGATTCCATTTGATTTGTTAACAGGTAAACCAGTCCCTGCATGTGGAACGTCTATGTCCTCACATGAAAGGGGGCCGAACTTGTTGGCTGTAGGTACAGGGTTTGTCCCAGGTAAGCCTTGTAGAGTGGCATCGGTCACGACTGGGGGGGTGTTACCGACAGGTTGCTTATTGTTAAATGCTGCCTTTTTCTGAGTTAAATGACCGTCGGGAAAGGTCTTTCTCTTCCTTGACGGAACAATGGTGAAACCATCCCCGACGTTCGTTGTGCTGTTTGGATCATCGGGATGGGAAGGCTGAGCGTCATTGCCGGACATGGAAGATGTTCCCTTAAAAGCCGAAGCAAAAGATGAAGAAGAAGAATCCTTGTTGTTTACGTGGTTTGTCCCATCGTTCGACAAAGCCGTTTTTGGGCAAGAGCGTTTCAGGTGTCCGAATTTACCACATTCAAAACATTTCAAGGTGTCAGTGGTTACGTATAATTGGTAATCATAATTATCAATTTTGAATTTCAAAACAATGTTCAGCGTTCTTTCGACGTTAGAAGGAGGAAGTACAAGATAAGCTTGTCTCCTGAAAGACATCACATGTTTAGCCCGGTCGTCCTGGCAACGTAAAGGTAACATCGTGACATGCGAAACCACAGTACCATAACGAGATAGTTCGGAGACCAGTCTCTCGTTCTTCAGGAATGGAGGACAGTTCGAGATGTCTTTCCTAACAAATGTCTAACCCTAACCCTAACAATTCGAGGGTGGGGGGGGGCGAGGGACGAGGGACGGGGGACGAGGGCCGGGGGACGGGGGGGCGAGGGACGGGGGGGAGGGGACGAGGACGAGGGGGGGGGGAGGGACGAGGATGGGAGGGTGAATATCGCTCCCGAACAGTGATTAATTGATTATGAGCCGAGACAGATTTTCAAAGGCGAAAAACAAACACAGCTGGTGGAGAAAAAAGCGATCAGCCGGAGGACGGGATGGGCCGCCGATTAATGCAAAAGTTATCCACAAACAGCTGCGGGCTCTCTTTCTCTCTCTCAGAAAAGGAAAGGAAACAAAGGACACAGAGTGAATATATAAATACAAACGAGATAAGAAAAAGGGAATCGAGGAGGGAAAAGGGAGGCAGAGGGGGTGGGGGAGGGGGGGGGAGGCCGAAGCCCCGAAGTGTTGGGTCTGATCAAAGGGGAGGGGTTGGGGCACAAATGCAGAGTAAGGATGTGAAGATAAACGAACAGGGGGAAGGAGAAGGTGAAATACGACGTGGAAAAAGGACAACAGAGTAGAACAGCACAGCAGCTCGTACCTCACCACACATGCATAGCCACCATCTTGCCGCGCCCAAACACACCGACAGCCAGCAGGGGGCGAGAGAGAGAGAGAGACAGAGAGAGAGAGACACGGAGAGGGAGAGAGAGAGAGAGAGAGAGAGAGAGAGAGAGAGAGAGCGAGAGAGAGAGAGAGAGAGAGAGAGACAGACAGACAGACAGACAGACAGACAGAGAGAGAGAGAGAGACAGAGACTTTTACATCCTTTTATTACAAAAATATCATAAAGTATATTTTGTAAAACATATAAATACAACCATTTCACAAAGCATTTCACAAATCAGAGGTAAAAAAACAAGCAAAACCATTTTAAAGGGAACATTTACATGAAGACCATTATAGGCTATGAGCCGAGGGGTCGACCATGCTCAATCAGAGGGAGGATGGCTAACAGTTATTTTTGGCAAGGCCAAGGTCCCTAGTGCTGAAAAAAATGTGATAGCAGTGTGAAACTCTTAGCCGTATCTGTGTTATCATCACATTTGTCAGATCACCCATTTATCGCTTTTCGGGTCATTTTTCCCGCTTAAGATTTAGGGGGTGGGGTTAGTTTTTTGGCTCTCAAATAATATCAGGTGTATCTATCATCTAGTGTGGTATATCAGGTAAAAGGTTATTGAATTACCTTTCAAATGATGTATAGAAAGTGCCTGTGTGATCTATAGTAACCTCTTTATAATGATTATTAAAACATAATTATTTCCACCAACTCTCAAAACTTCATCACAAAATCCCCAATTTTAGGAACAAAAATAGGCAAAAATCAAAAGGTATGTAAAAGGTATGTTTCGATTTGAGACACACATACAGTATAATTAGAGTCAATATCCTCACACATATGATCATGATGTGCTATGAAATTCAATGCAATATCTGTAGACATGCTAATACGAATGTTGTCATCAATATCAATATTTTCATTATATTTTAGGTGATTTGCAACCATGACAGCGGTGCACGACATCTAATGTATTTCTCTTTGTAGATTTGTTGGTGCAGAATACATTTTTAAGCAACTATAGCAACTGATGCTAATTTGTAGTAGTGGTGGTGGTGGTGGTCTCATTCGATATTATGTGTCTTTCCAGGTGAGACGGTGGTGGTGATATTGGTGGTGGTGAAACAGAGTGTACCGCAGATAGACAATTTAACAAATACTTGCAATGGAGATTGCGATCACACAGAAAGTTCCCAAGGACGTTTGTATCATTCATAAGCTATCGTTAGATGTCAAACCAGAAGATCCGCTCATAAGCCCTCAAACATTTGATTCGTGGACTACATTGCTGGATGCGGCCAAAATACAGAACCATGCACCCATTCTCGACCTTGCTCAGTCGCTGCCAGAGAAGGAGATTCCCCGAGTATTCTACCACAGGCAGTGCAGGAGCGTGTTCACCATGAAGCGAGATTTGGAAGCACTGAAACGAAAAGCTGAATCCAATTTAACCGACGATGCTGCTGCAACATGTTCAGCGAGCAAGAGACAAGCCAGAAGGGCATCTTCGGAATCACGCATCTATGAACCGGATTGTATATTCTGTGGAAAGATCAAGTGGTGCAAGGGAACGTCATCCCGTGAAAAGTTGAGCAAGGCTGTTGATCTGAGAGCAGATGAAACACTGCGAAACAGCGCCGTGCATAAATGTGACACGAAAATCATGGCTGCTACAAGTAGAGACATTGTGGCAGCTGAAGCACGATACCATTTCTCTTGCTACAGAAGTTACACGAGACCAAGCACTAAAGATGCACATGACAGAAACACGGCCGCCACAAACGAATCTGACTACACTGAAGAAGAAGCATACAATGAGTTGCTAGTATACATCCGGAACCATATAATCCCGAATAAGGAAATTGTTAGGATGACAACGCTGGTAGAGCACCTACAATCGATAATGACATCAAGAGGGTTGCATGGGATAAGAACTGCTACAAGAAAAAACCTCGCACGGAAACTGGAAACTGATCTTGGAAATAGCGTTCACATCTTTCAAGACAACAGTGGAAAACTGATTGTCGTACCTGATAATGTAACACTACAAGATGCTGTCAAAGAAATACAAACACTTAAACAACAACTGAGCATTTGGAAAGGGAAATCATCAAACATGTCCAAAGTCATTGATCAGACATCGACACACATCAGATCGATGATAAGGAAGGATAACAAACCAACTCCATGGCCCTATCATCCAGCCGACGTCGCCAATGACTCTTTCGTCGTTCCCGTCTATCTCCAGCGCTTTATGCTTGGCCTCTTGACTGGAGATCTGGAAAACGAGCATCCATCAAACAGGGTCATCATGCTGATGCAATCTTTCAGCCAGGACATTATCTATGCAGTGAGCTGTGGACAACAAAAGCCTCCGAAACACATGTTGCTCCCATATGCAGTTAAGACTCTCACAGGGAACGTAGAACTAATTCGCACATTGAACCATCTTGGACATGCAATATCCTACACTCAACTGGAGGAAAATGACACTGCACTATGTCTTCAAAAACTTGCAGCAAACTTAAATGAGCAAACAGTCCTACCAAGCAGCATCCAGCCGTATGTATTCACAAACTTGGCATGGGATAACATTGATAGACTGGAAGAGACGCTGACCGGGAAAGGAACAACACATCGAGTCAATGGCATTGCAGTGCAGGCCAAAATGTATGGACCACACCTTCCAAAGGAGCCACTTCCGAAGATCGAGAAGCTCAAGCAAAGAACAGTCTGCATAACAGAAGAAACACTGCCTGTGTACATTGCAGGTGAACGTGTTGGGCCTCATCCACTACAAACATTATCAACAGCTGCAGCGGAAAACAAGATGGCTATGGAAGTTGCTCAAATCAAGAATCTTCTTTGGGTCATTGCCCGTCAGGTGGACCAAGTAACACAAAAAACACCAAGTTGGACAGGATTCAACATCACCGTCAGGGCATCTATCAGCGTCTCTCAGGATATTGTTAGATATATGCCTACAATAAATGCACCAGCTACAGAGATGTCCACAGTCGCAGAAATCTTGAAGCAGTCTGAAAGCGTCTGACAGATCCTACACTTGCAGGACATCGTCGTCGTCATGGATCAGGCCCTGTATGCTAAGGCTGCCGAGATCGTCTGGAAACACACAGACACATATGCTAACATCGTACTTCGCCTCGGCACGTTCCACACAATCTGCAATGTGATGTCGATTCTTGGTGCTCGTTTCCAAGATGCTGGTCTTAGAGACTTTTGCATCGAAACAGGAATCGTCGCAGAAGGCTCACTCAATCGGGTTATGGAGGGCAGTCCGTGTACATAAGAGCATCTACGAAGCATTCATGAGGCTTGCGTGGATTGAATTTCTCCCCTGGTTGGAAAAGATGCGACCAGAGGCAACACAGACGGTCACTACGTTGTTAGCAGAAGTTGCTGAATTGGGACAAGATGAGAGCCAGTGGAACAACCTGTTGGAAGATCAATCGTGTGAAGAAGTTCAGGCTGTTTGGAAGCAATTCCTGCATCACCTTCGTCATGATAATGGTGAATTGTCGTCATTCTGGATGTCGTACGTGGATATCGTTGAAACGGTCTTGCTTGCTCTACTGCGCGCTTCCTGAGAAGGTAATTGGCCATTACATCTATCTGCTATCCAAGCCATGATTCCTTGGTGCTTCGCATACGACAAAATCAACTATGCACGGTATTTATCAGCATACTACGCACAAATGACAAACCTTCCAACGCAGCACCCTGGCATCTTCCAAGCATTCTCGGATGGGTACTTCTCAGTTCAAATGTCAAAAAGCAATCCGTTTGGACGCATTCCAGTTGACCAAACTACTGAGGTCACTGTCAACAAAGACACACAGACACCAGGTGGCACTACCAGGTTCAACTTGAAATCTGGAGCAGTGAAGCGCTACTATGTCACATCCGAACACAGGAGTGCGTTTCTCCGCCAGATGAGGGAAATGGTGAATGTGAGCAACACACACGTACAACACGCGGATCTGCAGCAAACACGGATCAAGAAAGATGAGGACGCTGTATCATCACTGATAACTCTGATCCAGAGTTGGGTGAACCCATTCACTATGGCCAGCTCTCTCATCAGTATTTCCACCGCACGCGCAGCCCCTCCAAATATTGCCAAGGATCTGGAGAAAGCATGGGAAGTCGGACACAAGTGCTACACAAACTTCAAGATTGAGCGACTTGAGAGCAACCCACCAATCAAGAAATTCCACGACCCTTTGCAACTGAACAAGCTGAAGACTTTCAGCAACCTCACTAAGAAGAAGGAATGCAGAAGCAATGGCAGGGCAGTAATTCTTCAAGCAGACAGAGCTCTATTTGGTAGAATTATCGTGATGGCACAGGGCCGAGATCTTCACATGGCAGAGGTGCTATCTCATCCTCTAGGTCCCTTGCCATGGACCCTGGCGACACCTGAAGGCCTTCTACGGAAAACCAACAAAGCTGCCCTAGCCACGGCCTTGCAAAGGACTATGACCCCGGCTGAAAGGATACCCGACAATTCGGCAACAATTATTGACGGGATGCTCCTTATACAGAAGGTGGCAGGTGATCAAACTACATTTGCCGAAGTGGCCATGATTGTCCTATCCATGGCCCTGAAGGATGGATGCAGTAGCCAGAGGATCGATGTCGTCTTTGACACCTACAAGGAGACTTCCATCAAAAACAGCGAACGGTTAACCAGGGGGGAAGAACTTGGACTTGAGCTGAAAAACATCACGGCATCTCAAATTGTAAGGCAATGGTGCAAGTTTCTCAGCTATGTTGGGAACAAGTCAAGTCTTATCATGTTCCTGGTCGAAGAGTCGAAGAAACCAGAGTACATCAGACGCCTACAGGGAAAGGTTCTCTTTGTAACATGCGATGACAAGTATTATCAGATCACATCTGATGCTAGCCAAGAAGTAGTGGCCCTGGAAAGCACACACGAGGAAGCAGATGGTCGTCTGTTCTTGCATGCTGCCCATGCTGCCGCACATGGATACCAGTCTGTGCTTATTAGCTCAGATGACACCGACGTACTTGTCATTGGCTTGGCATTTCATACCAAGATTCATGCCAAGTTGTTTCAGAAATGTGGCACCAAAGCAAGGGCTAAAATCCTAGACATAGGGAAAATAGGAAAGTCAGTCGGCACAAATGTATGTCAGGCCCTAATTGGAATGCATGCCTATACCGGATGCGACACAGTCAGCACGTTCGCTGGACGAGGAAAACTGACTGCACTAAAACTCATCAGAACCAACAAAGATGTGCAGGATGCATGTACACAGCTGGGAAAGGACTGGGACGTCAGTGAGGAACTGATGGATAAATTGGAGAACTTCACTTGTCTCATGTACGCACCGAAGTCGGGGACAGTGAAGGTGAATGACTTGAGATATCACCTGTTCTGTGCCAAGAGGGGAGAGATCGACAGTCACCAGCTACCTCCGTGCAAAGACTGCTTAACCAAACATGCACAGCGAGCCAACTATCAAGCCGCTATTTGGAAGAGGAGTCTCAAGATGGATCCAGCAGTACCGAGTCCAATCGGGAAAGGATGGCACTGGGATACCCAGGATGGTCGCGTGCAGCTGGCAGTCGACTGGATGCAAGGACAGCCCGCACCACAGGCGGTTCTGGATTTACTGGCATGCACCTGTTCGAAAAGATGCACACTACCCATGTGTGTCTGCATGGCCAGTGGTTTGAAGTGCACAGACATGTGCAAACTCACCACATGTGACAACCAGAGAGTGTATGGTGAGAGTGATGACAGTTCGGCAGAAGACGATGAAGAAGACGACGACGATGACGAGGATAACTTCTGAATTGTAGAACTGTATGGAGAAAGATCATGTACATATGTGTAACAAATATGGTGTACGCTGAATTGATAACTCGTGTACTTTATGGTATGATGTCTATAAATATATGTTGCTTAAATAGAAAGTACATTGTTTTCCTTTGGTTTACTTTATGTATAGCTGGTAATATAAGAGAACCATACAACACTACAAGACTAAAAACGTTTGCATGAATATGATGTAAATTATCTCGCCAAGTTAGGGTACATCAGGATACATACAAATTGTTACAGACGTGGCTTGGATGTTATTTACCGAGCGGTTTTATGGTATGACCACGTCTGCACAAGTTACCCGATTGTGCCCGAACGTTGACTAGTCGCGCGATGCTGGCTCAAT
Source organism: Myxine glutinosa (assembly GCF_964187855.1). Lineage (NCBI taxonomy): Eukaryota > Metazoa > Chordata > Myxini > Myxiniformes > Myxinidae > Myxine > Myxine glutinosa. The sequence continues at coordinate 208,189,991 of NC_136265.1, forward strand.
AAGAAAAAGAAGACACCCGGCTGGATTACAATAACACAATACGACACCAATGTTTCAATTCTCAAGACCTCCGGAGGAGATTATATTCGTACGGAAAGGTCAGATTACAGGGGCTAGAGGTATAATCACAGAAAGACAGGCACTTAGACACACTCTTATATTAACCCCGGACAGACGACAGACAAACGGGACAACGGCTGACTCACACGGGGGTTTGATGGCTAGGAAAGGCAGGATCGATGGCTCCAGGTCCTCCTGGGCTCGGGGCAGGGTACAGTACGGTCCGGTCCGGTCCAAAGATGCGGGGAGGTCTCGTCGCGCTGGGGGTGGCGGTGGCTTCTCTCTCCAAGCTGAGGCGCATCTCACGTCACATCCGGCGCGGGGCCGCGTATATCCGGCGGGGAGTGACACGCCCTCGGCTCGTTAGCGCCGCCCCAGATGGAATCGGCACGTTGCTTCTCATTGGGTGCGTGGGGGGGTTACTGGCTCCGCCCCTGACGAGGAGCTGACAGCCAGCCCCTTCGGGGTAACGCCGTGGAGCGCATGGTCATGGCGGGTAACCGAGCCGGTGTGAGGACGCACACTCCCCGCCCCTCTGTTGTTGTAGTCGTAGTTGTAGTTGTAATTGTTGTTGTAGTTGTTGTTATTGTTGTTGTTTGGGGAAGAATATGGGAGGAGGTATGGGAAAGGTCCTAAACTCACTACTGATGCCATATAATCACATTCTGGTGCAACGAAGAGTCATAATTAATGGAAACGAGGCCTTAACTGACATAGATTAAGAATAACTAGGAAGATGTCCGAAAGTTGTCTACGTGTGGTGCGGTGGACCTGGGCACGACATTTAATGGGGGAATAAGGGGAAGGTCGGCTCTACTGATTGTTATTTACATGCAATGGGACTAGGGAATGGGGGATTGGGGAAAGTTGGGGAGTATTGGAGAAAATAGGGGAATATTTACAAGCGGATATGGAGGCCAAATTCCATATTCGCAACAATATACATGGAGTAGGTTAATCATCACATGCATCATACGTCTGTGGTATATTCAAGAACACCACATACAGTTTGGTCATAATGCCTTCATATTTTTAGAATTAGACATTTCTGACACCAATTTCAGTACTTTTTGGCCTATATATGGCTGACCTCCCAATATTATATATACTATTTTTAGACCAATAATGGTATACAAACTATATACATGCTGTCGGTCAAAAATCGTAAAATGTAAATCAATATATCATAAGAGCGGAAAGATATACATTTATGGATTTTAGGTCATGGTTACAGCAACTACTGTATATTGGATTTTCTCATCTTTATCAAGGTGTATGAGATTTAAGGCCCAAATTTGACTTTAATCATACTGTGTGTTTCTCAAATTCAAAAATTCATTTAATATCCGCCAAACTGAATTTTTGCCTAATTTTGTTTTCATTGGGGATTTTGTGATAAATTTTTGAGGGTTGGCGGAAATAATTATGTTTTAATGATCATAAAGAGGTTACTATATATCACACAGGCACTTTCTATACATCATGTGAAAGATAATTCAATTACCTTTCACCTGGTATACAACACTAACTGATACATATAGGAGATATTATTTGAAAGCCCCAAAACGAACCCTACCCCCTAAATATTAGGCGGAAAAATTACCGAAAGCGTTATTGGGGTGGTCTGACAAATGTGATGATAACACAGATACGGCTAAGAGTTTCACACTGCTATCACATTTTTTTCAGCACTAGGGTCCCTGGCCTTGCCAAAAATAACTGTTAGCCATCCTCCCTCTGATTGAGCATAATGTCGAAAATTTGAGGGTCTGGCTCATAGCCTATTAGTACATCAAGAAAGGGAACAGGAAAAAAAATAATAAAGTGTTTTGCTCCTCACAAAGAAATCATATCATGCTCGAGGAGTGATCAATCTGTGATCAGCACACCATTTTGCACAGAGCAAAGCGCATTATTCAATGCCCATATACTTTTGAAGATCAATAATTTATCCATATATGTATAGAAACAAAATTCTGTTTTAATCCGGGCAAAAACAAGTCCTTTAAAACAGGCCGGGGGGTTATCTGTACATCTTGTAGGATTTTCAATTTGCATTTTCCTCGTGCGATATATTGCTTTCTTTGACATGGCAACGAGAAAGTTCGCTAGGGCCACTTCGATTTGGTGTGTGTTTGAGACAAAGCAAAAAATGAAAGAATTCAAAGTAAAGTTTAAAGAAAGCTTCATGCACATTTCATGCAGCAAACCAAATAAAGGAATAAAGCGTGCACATTCAACATAAGCATGTGACACGGTCTCAAGAGCACCACAGAAGGGACAATGGTCAGATATTTCAGAAGAAAAAACATGCAAGAGCTTATTGGTGGGTAATAGCCAATGTGCCAACCTCCACGACAGGTCGGCAGTTTTCTTTGGAATAAGTATGTGATAATAGGCTTTCCAGTTAGGTTGGAAGGGGTATTCTGTGGGCAAGCAATTGTGCCACTTCCTTGACTGCCAAGTTCCTAAGGAGGGCCGGATTGCTTTGACGCAGGCCTGGTATATTGCACGATTTTCCAGACCTGCAGATCCAAAACGTATTTTTGGTAAATATTTTATTATTGTACCAGAATTCATTACAGTGGGGGTGACTTCTAAATTTGGGAAACAGAGGCTTGGCTCACAAATAATTGGGCCATCACCAGTGCGAGGAGATTGCTCCCAGTGCACCTTAACTTTGCGGTATACGCAAAGTATTTTGCATAGCACAGCAGATATTATGCGGTTAGACCGCATGCCAACTTTATTTGCAAGTGCTGCAGCACTTAACCATCTCCTAGTCTCAATCATTAGATCAGCAACGTGATGGACACCATTCTGAACAAAATAATCAATAAAAGAGCGTTCCGTTCTTATTCTTTTGAAGAGAGAGTTGTAGAAAAGAGGCTCTCTGAAAAACATCTCTTGGGTGTAGGAAACATAATCACGGTCGACCATGAAAACACGCCAAGCATTCAAAATTATATTGTAAAATGGTGGAAGCAAGGACAGATCAATACATTTCATGTTCATTAGGAATAGACCAGATGAATAGTCTAGCATGCCGGCTTGACGGAGGAGGAGGAGAGCAGTGGACCTCCAGGCTAGGTCTGATGGACCATAGAGAAGCCGCCAGATTGAGGCGATGCCAAATGCCATAGCCCTGCATACGATGTCCACAAGACCATGCCCGCCTTCCTCTAAGGGAAGTTTCAAGATCTCTGGACGAAGCCAATGTTTTCCATTCCAGAAGAAGTTTATTATTGTCTTCTGTACATTCAGCAGAAAGCGTTCATGAGGTGGAATGGCTTTGATTCTGTGCCACACAGAATCCCATTGAAGCGTTCGATCTGCCCATTCGCCTGGGGTCTGTACGGTGTGGTGTAACTCGAAGCAACATTATTTTGGAGCAAATAACCTCTCACCTCCTGCGACAGGAACACCGCACCCCGATCGGTATGCACGTAGGCCGGATACCCAAACATAGAAAACAAATTCTGCAGGCACCGTATGACCGTGGCAGCCGTCATATCCCTGCACGTATAAGCAAAGGGGAATCGCGAGTACTCATCAACGATAGTGAGCAGATAACGAGAGTTGCTCAACACCGGCAGCGGTCCTTTGAAATCCATTGCCAATCTGCTAGGTTGTTTATGACCAGGACTCGTCCCCGGTATGAAAGCAAAGCCAGCAAACCTTTCCATTTCTGCAGCTTTTGTTCGAGAGTCAGCGAGACCCTCCCAATTTTTCACTTGTGTTGCTTCATCACCGATGTAAACACCAAGGTACTTCATTCCGTTGAGGGACCAGGTGAGGTGTTTCGGGAGGACAGGCATAGGGCGCTGGCATGGGCCCATCCACATCGCCTGGCACTTGTTCCAGTTTACCAAAGCTGAAGAAGCTGAACCATAATAGTCCAAGCAATCCACCAGTTTCTTGATCTCATCGCTATTATGTACGATGACGCAAATATCGTCAGCATATGCAGAGACTTTCACAGGCCTTGTGAGCAAATTTCTGCATCCGGTTAAGATGCTGCGGACTTTGATTAAAAGAGGCTCAATGGTTAAAGAGTACAGAATACCAGATAAAGGACATCCCTGACGGATACCCCTTCCAACCTTTACAGGTGAAGTTAGCTCAGAGTTTACTCTGAGTATTGAGGAAATGCCATTATAGAGCAGTTTTACCATGGAAAGAAAAACAGGACCAAATCCAAAACACACTCTAGCACCTTGAAAAGATATACATGACTTACACGGTCAAAAGCCTTCTCTTGGTCAAGCACAATCAAACCAAGATTGTCATTTTTTATTTTACACACATCCCAAAGATCTCTTAATAAAAAAATGTTATCGTGTATCTGTCGGTTAGGGATACAGAAAGACTGATCACTTTGAATCAACGACTCTAGGAGTGGGGCGATGCGTCGAGCTAGAACTTTAGAAAATATTTTATAATCTGAAGTTAGAAGAGAGATTGGACGCCAATTATCAATGAGCTGAGGGTCTCCTTTCTTGGGTAATAGACTAATGACTGCTCTACGGCAGCTCATCAGCAAGTCACCACAACGTAATGAACTATTAAAGACCTCCAATAGTTCTGGGCCTAATAAGGGCTGTTGTGAAAATCAACCAGATACACAACTTGTCCCATAGGTAGGTTTAATCTCAATTAGATCTTTGACATCATCCTGTAAAATACAATCATGCAATAGATATCATGATCTTGGTATCATACTAAGCGGACCGATAATAATAGACAAAGCAAGCTAGTCTAGCATATATGTGCGAGTCTAGCATATACGTACCATTCAAGACTACATGTAAAGTAAATGTCACAGGTGTGGCTCCGCGTCGCGGACGTCCCAGGTTTTATAGACGCCCTTCAGTGGCTGAAGCGAGTAACTCTCCTGGGTTCAACTTTGGTATAATTTCACTACAAGGGCCAAAAGGATTTATAAAACTCTATTGGGAGGCCGTCCAATCCAGGAGATTTACCCGTAGGTAAGAAGCCAGGGAAAGTGTAAGCTCTTCCAAGGAAAGTAAGGAGCCAAGCTGATCCCTTGAGCAGCACTTAGCATGGGTAAGACAGATGTGAGGTAACTTATTGAGCCATCGTCAACATAATTTGCCATAAACAGGTCTGAAAAGAAGTTATAGACCTCCCTCTTTATATTATCTTGTGACGTCACAGTGTTACCAGTTGAGAGCTTTAAGGTTTCAATTTGCCTTTGATTGGTAGTCTTTTTATCAAAATGGAAAAAAAATTTGGTCGGTGCATCTAAATTATATAGCTGATCCATCCGTAGACGGACCATTGCACCTTTTGCTTGGTATTCGACTAGGCTGTTTAGTAGAGTCTTCTTTTCCATAAGCAAATGATTATTTGTTCTATTGGGGCTATTTGCCACATCAGTTTGCAACTTCATTATTTCCTTTTCTAGTGTGAACCTCTCCCTTTTTACACTGAAAGAAGAGAAGTAATTAAACTGTTGGCAAAAGACAGCGATCTGTGCCTTTGCGTAGTCCCACCACAATATCGGGTTATCAAAATTATTCTTTCTTTCTTTGAGGCTAATCCAAAACACTTTGAAAGCTTCACAAAAAGCAGCATTTTCCAGCAACATGACATTGAACTTCCAATATGGACTGCCATGTTGCTGCAGAGCAAGCTTAAAGGACAAGGTTACAGCCAGGTGATCAGAAAAAAGAGAAGGCACGATATCAGATTTCAATATCTTGTCGAGCATTACAGTATTGACATAAATTCTGTCTAACCTGGCTAGTGTGTGCATCTGAGACGTACATCTAGACCAAGTAAACTGCCATTGCATAGGGTGCTGAATACGCCAGACATCTATTAATCCCGTTGTCTTGATGATTTTCTCCAAAGGTTTGGCAGATCTAGCATGTGGCTCCACACTGTTTCTATCTAACGCAGGGTCAAGAGTGCAGTTGAAGTCGCCACTCATTATAAAAGAGCAATTTAAGTCAATTGTACTCAGAAGATCCTCTAGCTTTAGAAAGAAGTTTTGCCTTTCAGCATTCTTACAGGGGGCATATATGTTTACAAAAACAAAGATTTGATTATTGGCAGTGAATTGAAGACAAGCCAGATGTCTGGGAATTATTTCATTATATTGAACTTGTGTGAGTGTTAATGAGGAGGAGACAAAGAAAGCAATTCCAGCAGTGAGACAATTGATATCACTGAAGAACCACTGGCCCTTCATTAGCCTTCTCCATTGGGCTTGGCCATTCAGATCTCCATGCGTTTCTTGCAGTAACAAGACATCCAGGTGCAAACGCCGGGTCAGATCTTTTACCTGAACTTTGCGTTCTAAACTAACACCACCGTTAATGTTTAGACTGCCAAAACTAACACCACCGTTAATGTTTAGACTGCCAAAACTAACACTCATTCTTTCGGAAAAAGAAAGAAGATAAATAACTAAATAGATCAAAAAACCCATAGGGACCTCATTTACGAAGCTCCTGCCGAGCTTTCTGGATCATTTTTCTTAGCCGATGCTTCTGAGCATCAGTGAAATTTGGAGTGTCAGGGTTACGCACAATTTCCTTCAATTAAAAAATCAACACCTGAAGATCAGGGAAATGATCTTTCAGTTCAATGTTCCTTTTCCGATAGGAATCTCTCAAAAAGTCCCGAAGCTCGTCATCCGAAGGGCTGTTTACAGCCTTTAGAATCTGAGAGGACTCCTCTTGACCCTCACCATCAGATTCGTCATATGGGGAATCAATTGGTGTTTCAGCTTCCTGGCGCACATCACATGATTGCTCAGTTTCAATAAAGTAAACTTCTTCAGGAACGTTTTGTGCCGGAGTCACATTTGAAGCTTCTTCGGGATGCGAGGTGGGGGGCTCCAAGCATGTTTGTGACATGACCACGATGCTCGGTTCATGGATGTCACTCTCCTTGAGTGGATTTGAACTATCCTCTTATATTCTCTCTGTGCCCTTATTTTCCTCATTTATTCCTTTTTTAGGGGGAGATTTAAAGTGCTTTTCCTCCTCTTGCGATTGACAGGAGGAAGCTGCACAATGAACGTCCTCGTGTGAGATGACACTGTCTGAAGGATCAGCGACACTCACTGGGATTGGAAAGTTAGAATCCACTTTTTCCTTGATGATGTTTGTACTAGTGGAGGTGTCCTTTTCCTCCAATAAGGCAAACCTGTTTTCACATTGAATTCCAGTGATGGAGTTTTCACTGATTTGCCTTTTCCCAGAAGGTGACGCACTTCTTACAGCCGATTTACGTTTTTTTACTTTGGAAACGGCAACAAACCCCTCATTTGCGCTGTCCATTGGTTCAACGGGAGGGGGCGTGTCCACTTGTTTACCTGGTTTATCCTGCACATTTGTCGAGCAGGAAACGTTAACATTAATCTGTGAATCATTGTTACCCATTTCGACCATGTTAGGCTGTTCCTTCTGAAGGCAGCAAAACCGTTTCATGTGTCCCACTGCACCACAACCAAAGCACTTTAGGGTGTCGGTGGTGATGTATACTTGGTAATCGCGGCCATTTGTTGTGAATTTTAAAGCAACATTCAAGGAGGGATATTCCCTTTTGAGAACCATAAATAAAGACTTGCCTCTGGAAACTCATCACGTGACTGACACGTTCATCCTTACAGCCCAACGGGAGCATTATTAATGGGGACACACATTGCCCATATCGCTGCAGCGCTGCAAGGATTGTATCGGTATCGAGAAATGGTGGTACATTTGAAATAACCACTTTCTGAGCAGGAGTATCCAAGGGATAAACCATAACAAAGTATCCGGAGTCGAGGGACAAACCTTGTTGTACGATGAGAGCAACGTGCTCTACATCGGACACGAACACGATAACCCGTTTGTTCATACGCGATGCGGCACGTACCTTATCAAACCCGATCATGTTCCCGATCGCTAGAACAATGGCTTCTACTGTAATACCCTCCGGTGGAGAACACGCAATGCCATGCTCACGTGATAATTGCTCAAACGCTGCATATCGCTGCGAATGAGCAGCCGCCATGTTTGGACACACGAGGCTCGACCTCGTCCTCCCAGCTCGGGAAGAGGAAGTTAGTAATGCACTCCGACTTTCCCAGCTTAGGGAAAGGGAGCGTTAAAGAAACAAACTAAGGAAATGTAAGCGAGAAAAAAAGGTTTGAAGTGAAGAAAATAAGTCGGGGGGGGGGGGGGGGGGGGGAAACAACAGGAAACCGCCCAGAAACGGCGATTACCTTAACCTGCACAATAAGTGTGCTCTATGGCTCTCTCTCTTTCGTCTCAACATAGAAGGGGAACACACAGGGAAGCTTTACAAATAGAAACAAGGACACGAAGGAGCGAAATGGGGGGGGGGGGTGGGGGGGTGGAACAAACAGCCAAGACAGAGCACTCACGACACGAAGCGAGCAGACGCCATGACACCGCACCCAGCGCACCGACAGCCAGCAGATCGCAAGAGAGAGAGAGAGAGAGAGAGAGACTTTGACTTTTGACGTCCTTTTATTCCAAAAAATATAAAGTGCATGGATGTACAGTGTATAAAATCAACAAAGCCAAAAACAAGAGAAAACGATGAAGCGAGGAAACAATACAGATATATGCGTTGATCAGTTCATCTTTTACCGAAAACAAATGCAATCTTCTGCAGCAATACTATGAAGTGTAGAAATTATGAACAATCAAGAGAAAAATAATACCAACTCGTTTTGGCGGACTTCACAGACACTTTTCAAACACCATTTTTCCACAAATCCATCAATTTCACCCATGCTCTTGGAAAACTCAAACTCATGTTTTAGCCTTGCAGCACACAGTGCATTGAAAAACGTCATGACATTGCATTGATGAATGGGCTTACCATTCCGCTTCTCCTTTCTGGACAGGTAAGTAGCAAGCTTTGCTGTAGCTACAAAAAAGCACAACAGTTCATATTCTTTGTTGTGTTGCCGTCTCTTTTTGAGCCCAAAAATAAAGGATCGAAAAGTAAATCTGAAATTCATTTTGAACGACACAAAGTCTAACCATTCAAATAAAGGAAAAAGTCTTTCACAACCAATAAAAAAATGAAAAACATCCTCATTTACAGAACAAAAGGGGCAACATGCAGATATTGGGGCAAAATTCCATACATATGTATTGCATGGGATGATCCAGTGGGCAAGGCGCCACTGAAGATCACCTGTTCTTTTGTTGATCAGCTTACAATACATTGATTCCCATACAGGTTCATTGGGGGGCCCGGCAGGGAGTAGCCTCTTCCATCGTGCTACTCCATTTAGCGGAGGAATACCAAGAACTTGAGATAACCACCACCTATACAGGCTCTTGCTGCTCTCAGCATGCAATACACTTGTCCCTGTGCTAACAGGTGGAAGTTCCTTGGGAAAGCAGTCAAAAATCAGTTTCGGGAACGGGGACTCGTTGGGGTGTCCAAAAGTATTCCAAGTCCAAAGTTTCTGTAGCTGATGACGTTTTTGAACAACTTTCCTCAAAATCGTTCCAATTGTCCTCTTGGACCGAATCGCCGTCAAGGTTGAAATTTCCTCCACATTCCTCCACCCGACACCGGAGTTTGGCCGAAGGTGCCATACTTTGTTTATGCCTGCCTCAATAAAGCGTTGGCACAAATGACGACTCTTGAGAACATCAGGGAAGAGAGGATTGAAGAACAGGGGTTCAACCTCGAACATCCCCGGGGAGTAAGTGTCCGCTTTACGGCTCACGGTAAGTCTTTCCCAGGCACTGAGAAGGCTCTGGTAAAATATGGGGAGCGTTGATGTATTCACGTACTTAAGGTGAGTCAGGAATACTTCGAGACCATAGCCGAGTCTACCCGCCTGCTGTAAAATATGGCAAGCCAAGGCATGGTTTGGCAGGTTTTCACCAAATAGGAGGCGTTGAATGGAGCACAGGCGAAAAGCCATGAGACGGGATCTCACGTGAACAAGGCTCTGACCACCTTCATATGAAGTAAGGCATATTACGCTTGGCCGCAGCCAATGATGGCCTCCCCAAAAAAAGTCCACAAGTTTGGCCTGTATCCTGTCCAGCAGCACTTCTGGTGGTTGCAGGCAAATAAAGCGATGCCACAACGTTGTAGCAACCAAGTTGTTTGCCACTAAGACTCGGCCTTTAAATGAGAGGTGCGGTAGGGCTCTTTTCCACAGGTTCAGCCTCCTGTCTATTTCTCCAGTCACACCTTCCCAATTCCTTTTCTCAAATTGTGTAGAGCCCAGGGACACACCAAGGTAATCAACACCATCTGCTTTCCACTCCAAGTTTTCTGGAAGAGCAGGCAGGTGTGTTGAGACAGGTAGGCAGCTATTAAGGTATGGCACCCAAAGAGCTTTGCTTTTCGTCCAATTAACCTTCAGAGATGAAGCCATGCAAAAGGTTCTTAAGGACTTTACAAGAGCAACAATGTCTTGGTGGTTTTTTATAATGACGCAAACATCATCTGCATAGGCCGATATAGTCATTGGTGGGCTTCCAGGAAAACAGGTCAGGCCAGAGATATTCTTTCTCAGTGTGCAAAGAAATGGCTCCATTGCTAACGCAAAAAGCAAACCTGAGACTGGGCAACCCTGCCGTACCCCCCTCTGAACCTTTATGGGGGGAACCAGTTCATTGTTCACCTTAATTACACTGGAGATGTCAGTGTACAATAGAGTTATAAAGGCCCTGAAAATTACCCCAAACCCACATGCTTCAAGAACATGGCACAAGAAAACATTGTCAATGCTGTCAAAGGCTTTTTCAAAGTCTAGAAAACATATTCCAAATTCATTTTGGTCATGGCGAGCATACATTAAATCCCGCACGAAAAAAATGTTGTCGTAAATCGAACGACTAGGGATGCAGAATGTCTGATCAGGTAAAACCAGATCACCAATGACTTTTTTTAAACGATTTGCCATTGCTTTCGAAAACAATTTATAGTCAGTGCACATTATTGAAACCGGTCTCCAATTCTCCATCCGCCGGAGATCTCCTGACTTTGGGAGAAGACACCACTGCTCTCCTTAGACTTAGTGGCATTACACCTTTTCGCAAGGATTCTTGGATTACAATCAATAGTTCCGGGCCCAAAATGTCCCAAAATTCCATGTAAAACTCAGCTGGCAGGCCATCAATTCCCGGAGCCTTTCCAGATTCCATTCCAACCAGGGCACGCTGTAATTCATCAAGGCTTAAAGGCACATCCAGCTCCAGGCGTTGAGTCTCAGGGTTGGGAGATGGGAGGTAAAACATTTTATTTTATCCTCATATATATCTTTTTTAGCAAATAGTTCAGAATAATACTTTCTAATAGTGATTTTTACCCCATCAGAACTTGTAATTTCATTCCCACTGGGGTCCTTAACTGATAAAATAAGCTGGGGAGGCTTCGTTTCAGCTTCTAAGTGAAAGAAGGCTTTGCTAGGACTATCTGATACTTTAATGCTTTTTACTCTCAGTCTAACTAGTAGTCCTGCAGCCTTCTCCTGTAATAGTTCCCGGAGTTGGGTCCTTTTTTCAAGGAGCAATTTATAATTTGTCTCATTTTCTTGCTCTGCCATTTTGTTTTGCAGTTTTAGAATTTCGGTTTCCAACCGTGCCAATGTGATTTGACTTTCATGAGTGATGTGGGAATTAAACTGTTGACAAAACAGTCGTATATGAGTTTTCATATTATCCCACCAAAGGTTAGTGGAAGCAAAGAGGGGCTTTTTTCCAACTATTGCTATCCATAGGATGCGAAAGGCTTCCTTAAACAGGGTATCATCCAAAAGACTTGTATTGAATTTCCAATAGGCGCTCCTCCGTTTGAATTGAGGGAAAGATAGGCCCATCGTGACCATGTGGTGGTCAGAGAAGATGGAAGGGGTAATAGTTGAGGAGGTTACAATATTCCTTAATCGTGGGGTGATGTACCAGCGGTCAAGCCTCGCTAAGGATACTTGGCCATTGGAGCATCGACACCATGTAAACTGCCGGTCATTTGGGTGCATCAGTCGCCATACATCCAAAAAAGCCCCACCTGAAAGGAACTGGGAGAGGTCACCATGGGACTCGGGATGTGGTTCCGGTGAATTTCTGTCTATTTTGGGCTCTAGCGTACAATTGAAATCTCCCCCCATGCATATGCACTGATTTGGGTCAAACAAATTTAAATGGTTTATCACTTCAGTAAAGAAGGCTTTATGGTCAGTACTCTCACTTGGTGCATATACATTAAAAATAATAAGCTTCAGGCTATTGATCACCAATTCTAGGGAGGCAAAACGTCCCCGAATCACCTCCTGAAAGAGGCAAGATTCAGGTACAAGTCCTGGTTTTAACAAAAACCCCACTCCAGCAGATACAGATGACATATTACTGAAGAAACATTTACCTTTGAACATGCTGCTCCAGGCATGTTCAACCTTCTCAATAATATGAGTTTCTTGCAGTAATATTACATCAACTTGTTTCCGTTTGAATAAGCTATTCACTTGGATCTGGCGGACGTGACTGGCCCCACCACCATTTATATTGAGTGTTGCAAGATTAAGCGTCTTCATCACTCATTAGTAAATTTTGTCTGACACTGTGAGTACTCACTCTTTGCCTTTGTTATGATTTTCTTTAGTCGATGAAACTGCGATTTTGTTAGGTTTAGTTCCTCAGATTTTTTTATGACTAGTTTTGCAGCCTGAATAAAGGGAGCCAAATCAGGGAAATGATCCCCAATGATGACATTTCGCTGTCTATACGTTTCATTGAGGAATGAGAGAACAATATGGGGAGGGGTTGGGGGTTGATCTGGCATTAATTGTGATAATGCTGTTACCTCCACCTCCTCTTCCGATTCTGATAAATCAGAAAGTGGTCCAATGGGGTCTGGGTCAATACCGTTTTCTTCTCCTGCTATGCAACCTAGCCTTCCCTTGTCTGGGGGGTCCACGCAGTGCTGTGTTTGGGAAACATCAGCACATTGATTACTGATTTCCTCAATTGGCATGAAATCATTATTCCCACATTCCTGTGGATTTATGTTTCCGCCCTTTTCTGCTATATTGGCAGATTTATTATGGATGTCAGCCTGTTCGGCGACATTCGCTTGGATCAATGATGCACCATTCACGGTATCGTGGCCTGAATTATTTACATCATTAACGTCGTCTGTGTAAGTAATGGAAGCGCGTTGTTTTAGCGGCTGAACCCTGATGCTCTTTTCTGGGTTTTCCTCTTTATTTATTTGGTCCGTGCTTTGCAGAGAGATTCCAGGTGCATCCTGAAGAGTTTTTTCACTAACAGCCTGCAAATCGAGCACAACCTTTTTACCTGCTCCAGATGAGTCACTATCATGCGGAGCCCTTCGTTTACTCGTCCCCACTTTACTATCAGTGTCCATTTCAACATTTTGCTGAGGAGGAATAAATACGTTCACGCTTGGAACACTGGATTCACCCTCATTAGGAATTTTAGGCGGTGGCAATGCGATAACCTCCCCCCCCACTGGGAATCTCAATTAGTGGAGCAACGTTAACCTCCCTCCCACTGGGAGTATTCATTAGTGGAGCAGCGTTTACCTCCCTCCCACTGGGCGTATTCATTAGCAGAGCAACCTCCTCCTTACAAACTATGGCAGTGTGACCTGTCTTGCCACACCTGACACACGAGGCTTTGGGACAAGAACGTTTTAAATGTCCATACGCTCCACACTGAAAGCATGTTAAGGTGGTGGACGATGCGTATAGCTGGAAATTTGCCTCTTCAAAATTAATTTTGAAAGTGATGTTGAGGCCTGTGTCGTCCCCACGGTCTGGAAGGACCATATACACCTGTCTGCGGAAGCTCATTACGTGCTTAACACGTTCATTCCGACACCCAAGAGGGATTGTTGAAATCCTCGATACCATTTTACCGTACCGTGATAGCACGGTCATTAACTTGTCATCTATCTATAATTCCACTAATCTCTGTGTGTATGTTTGTTTGTTTGTCTGTGACCGCTGTTTCTCGACAACCACGGGTCCGATATACTTGAAACTTGCCAGGTATATTGCTGGGGACCCGAGGATGTGCCTTTTCAAGGTTTCATATTAATCGGACAAGTAGTTACCGAGCTATGTCCAAAAAACGATTCAACCAATCAGAGAGCAGCGAGTTATCACGTGTGCCGAACGTGGCGAACAGACTCTGCCTCGGACGGCACATTTGAGAGCGTATTCATTTATTTCACGTTGGCAAACTATGTTGCCGCTATGTTGGCGTTAAACTATGTTTTAAAACTAATTAAAACTAATTTGCGATTCTTTCGCTTTCCTGCGCTTTGTGCACGCTATGGCGATTTCTTTACCAAACTCTGCAAGCTGTTCGCTTTGAACCAAACCATTTCATGTAAATAGAGGGGGGGGGGATTGTCACCGTACTCGCAAGCCGTTCGCTTTGGACCAAACCATTTCATGTAAATAGAGGGGGGGGATTGTCACCGTACTCGCAAGCCGTTCGCTTTGGACCAAACCATTTCATGTAAATAGAGGGGGGGGATATAATTTTAGATATAGATATAGTACGGGCATGCCCTAGTTTGGGATAAATGGTGGTACGTTAGAAATAACCACTCTCGTCGCGGGAGTTAATAGCGGCGATGCCATCATAAAGTGACCGCTTTCCGTGGTTATTCCCGCACTTACCACGTCATGGACGAGTTCCTCGTCCGAAACGAACACCACCACTTTCTGGTTCATACGCGAAGCTGCACGTATATTTTCATCCCCAACAATGCTCCCCACAGCGAGGATGATGTCCTCGACAGGGACTCCATTCGGAGGCACGCACACAAACGCGTGCTTCCTGGTTAAGCCTTCAAAGTCATCGCGACGAGAGCGTGCATTCGCCATTCCGGCGAAAATACCCCCCCCCCCCTCCCCCTGCTTGTCCGAGCCGGACAAGAGGGTATCAAACCTAAATAAACGAACTAAAGTAAATAATAAACGTGCATTATAAGCACAGAAATGGCCTACAACGCGCCGTCAATGCCAGTAGGCCGCACCCAAAATGGGCCCGCTCTCAATCCTCTCTCTCTCAAAGGCAAAGGTGTAGAACAGATGAAAACAAATGCCAAAGCACACAGGATGGAAAAGGAGAGGGAGGGGAGGGCAGGAGAGGGGGGAAAACTCACGACGAACTCACCAAAACACAGAGCAGTTGCTCACAGCCGCCATGACGCTACACCCAACGCACCGACGGCCGATAGGTGGCGACAGAGAGAGAGAGAGACAGACAGAGAGAGACAGAGAGAGAGAGACAGAGAGAGAGACAGAGAGAGAGAGACAGAGAGAGAGAGACAGAGAGAGAGAGACAGAGAGAGAGAGAGAGAGAGAGACAGATTGTATCATCAGAACGGAAAAGTGAAGAAAAGGTAAAGTGAAGAAAAGGTAAAGTGAGAGAAGTTGAATTGCACCTAATGGTAACTCCGATTAGATGGTTTTGAAGTTCCACCTAATGATTCAGTATGTCGGGACTGCAAATGTTATCACCCAAAGTATGTGGATATTAAGGCCTAGACTGATTAATTAGTTTATAAAGTAATTAAGAACATGCAGAAGAACAAAACACTGTACTTTTGGATATCGGTAGCTAATGTTCTGATTATACCTTCTCTTTACATTGTTTCGCTCTTATCAAATACATACCTTTCTAATTACAAAATATTGTCTAAGAAATGCCGATTTACTCGTGTATATTGTATTTATTCGGAGAGGAGGTTGGTTTAGCAAAAGGTCAACTATTTTTTTCTTCTTCCCACTTCTCCTCATCTACCCCAAACCACTCCCAAAAATGAACATCTTTGATGAAATCCAGAAAGAGTAAATGCAAAAAATTTCCATGAACTTAATGTTGTGGAAATGACATTTGCGATATTTCTGCTTTCCTTATATTTTCAGCAGGCAGGAATAGCGAAATCTGCCAAACATTGTATTCATAAACTGAACACAGAGTGAATTATTACATTACACTCTTTCACTTTGGCATTTTATATCATTTACCAAAATATGCCGTGGATAGCTATGGAGAATTGAGTGCCGTAACACTTTTGGAGCAGCCAGTTGAAAGATTATTGGCTTGCACTTTCGACATTCCCAACCAATGTCTCTTTTCAAGAAATATGATGCCAGCTACAATCACTACTCTTAAACGTGCAAGATCACATTTGATGTGGCTCTAATAACCTTAACCAAGTTAATTTGGAGAGCAACAATAATAACAATAGCAATAATAGCAATACACTGGGTTGCGTTTGCAGCTTTCTTTGTTTGGCTAGAATAACATGGGAGGAGTCCATCTATTTATTTAATCCTAGCCACCTGGGGTAATTGATTTCCACCATTAATATGTGATAGATATGGGTGGGTCGGTGGGACTTTGTTTATTATATCTATATCTATCTATAATTCCAGTAATCTCTGTGTGTATGTGTGTGTGTATGTGTGTATGTGTGTGTGTCTGTGACCGCTGTTTCTCGACAACCACGGGTCCGATATACTTGAAACTTGCCAGGTATATTGCTGGGGACCTGAGGATGTGCCTTTTCAAGGTTTCATATTAATCGGAGAAGTAGTTACCGAGCTATGTCCAAAAAACGATTCAACCAATCAGAGAGCAGCGAGCTATCACGTGTGCCGAACGTGGCGAACAGACTCTGCCTCGGACGGCACATTTGAGAGCGTATTCATTTATTTCACGTTGGCAAACTATGTTGGCGCTATGTTGGCGTTAAACTATGTTTTAAAACTAATTAAAACTAATTTGCGATTCATCGTAACTGCGATATGCGACCTTCCGGACAGTCAAATGAGGACGTCACTTCCGGACTTACGGATAGTCATAGTGACGACGTACTGATGCTGAACGTGGCGAGCAGACGCTGTAAGGTACGATCGATTGTAGTACACGTTTATAATAACTCTGCCGATACAGGCCCGATTAACTGCAGCGCCATCCGAGCTGCGGCGTCGGGACGATACATTCATTGTACGGTCACATCACGCACTTACGGGCACGCCCATGGGCCCATGGGCACGCCCATGCATGCATGGGCGAAGACATTTTTTTTTTTTTTTTTGGCAAGGAACGGGCACCCACGTACGGGCACGTCCTAGTATATATAAAGCAGTAAAGTATGTTTGTTTGTTTGTCCTCTTATAACTCGAGAACTACTCATCGCAGAGAAAAAACAAAGGCATATTCGGAATCAGTACGTCTCAGAGCAACTACAGCACACCTTAAATTTAAAAAAACTTCGGGTTTTAAAATTAGCGCAGAAGCGCTAGCAGAAGAGGGAGGGAATCGAAACATGGGCCACTGTACATTCGTTTAATACGTACGCGCTTTGATGGGCGGGGCGTATGGCATTCATGAAATGGTCGAATGCGGAAGTGCTTGAAGCCGTTGCGAGCGACTCGCACGATCTCTTGTCATGGTCCACAAGATTATCACAGAGACGTGCAGCTTCCAGCATTACGAGATATGATCGAGACCTAACTTTTGAGACCAGTCCCAGCCTTCTAGGCCCCGTGGTTGGTTCAGACGACCCCGACAAAGGACGTGTTGGATTTTATCGCGAGCCGATTTGAGCGCCGACGTGCCGGCGAACAAAACCAGTCATATCTTTTTAATCGCGTGGTTCGATTTTTACAAAATAAACTTTTTCTTGAAGGGCTGAACCGTGCGCTCACAACGATACCGAGTTTGACCCTAGGAGAGCCGTTTTGCGCCGGCAAAGGCGCCTTGTTTTCCGTGATGACCATGTCGTGCTGCATAGATTACCATAAATTATAATTTATGTACCCTTCTCCCCCTCCCCCCTCCCCCCCATCCCCATCCCCCCCTCCCCCTCCCCCCCTTCCCCAGCCCCCCTCCCCCTCCCCCCTTACCCATCCCCCCTCCCCCCCTACCCCATCCCCCCTCCCCCCCCCTCCTTCCCCTCCCCTTCCCCCTCCCCTCCTCCTTCCCCCTCCCTTCCTCCTTCCCCCCCTTCCCCTCCCCCCGTTCCCCTCCCCTCCTCTTCCCCCTCCCCTCCTCCTCCCCCGCCCGGCAATGCCGGGTACTTCTGCTAGTAAATAATATAATATAAATATATATATATAAATATATATATATATATATATAAATATATATATATATATATATATATATATATATTGTTACAGACGTGGCTTAGATGTTATTTACCGAGCGGTTTTGGTATGACCACGTCTGCACAAGTTACCCGATTATACCCGACGTTGACTAATCGCGCTGCGCTAGGCCAATAAAGGCAACAAAGGAAAAGGACACACGGCTGGGTTTCAAATGACACGACACCCAGGGTTCAGTTCTCAAGACCTCCGGAGGAGATTATATTCGTTCGGAAGGTCAGATTACAGGGACGAGAGGTACAACATAGAAAGACAAGCACTTAGACACAATCTTATATTATTCCCAACAGACGACAGATAAACGGGACAAAGCTGACTCACACGGGGATTGATGGAAAGGACAGCGGGTATCGATGGCTCAAGGTGCACTCTTGGCTCAAGGACAGGGTCGACCCGGTCCGGTCTAGAGATGCGGGGAGGTCGCAGCGCTCGGATGGCGTCTTGTCTGCTCAAGCTGGGGGCGCATCTGACGTCACATCCGGCGCGGGGCCGCGTATATCCGGCGGGGAGTGACACGCCCTCGGCTCGTTAGCTCCGCCTCGTGGAATCGGCACGTTGCTTCTCATTGGGTGCGTGCGGGGGGGTTACCGGCTCCGCCCTTGACGAGGAGCTGACAAGGAGCCCCTTTGTGGTAACCCCGTGGAGCGCATGGTCTGGAGCGCGTTGTCTGGAGCGCATTGTCGATGGCGGCTAACCGAGCCGGTGGGAGGACGCACACTCCCCCCCGCGCAGCGCCGTGCCCCTCTGTTGTTGTAGACGGGGAAGAAGATGGGAGGAGGTATGGGAAAGGTCCTAAACTCACTACTGGTGCCATATAATCACATTCTGGTGCAACGAAGAGTCATAATTAATGGAAACGAGGCCTTAACTGACATAGACTAAGAATAACTAGCAAGATGTCCGAAAGTTGTCTACGTGTGGTGCGGTGGACCTGGGCACGACATTTAATGGGGGAATAAGGGGAAGGTCGGCTCTACTGATTGTTGTTTACAGACAATGGGACTAGGGAATGGGGGATTGGGGATAGTTGGGGAGTATTGGGGAAATAGGGGAATATTTACAAGCGGATATGGAGGCCAAATTCCATATTCGCAACATTGCACCCTTCTCTACCCTCGGGGCGTCCCGACCCGATAAATTTTTACCTACTTTAGTGTGGCACGCAATGTAGTTCCCTCTACTATTAACTCTACCCTGAGTGCGACAGTTTTACAGATATTCACAAATGAGTAAATATGTCCCCCTGCGACGTTGCACCCTTCTCCTCACAGAAACACACCCACAGGATAACCGAATCCGGAAAGAATCCTCAAACTAAACATACAGCCGGTAGGGAGCATTATTTACACAAGACTACGCTGATATTTACACTACGATCCAGGACCTGTTTTTGGAGGAACACATGCAGATGTTATGCATAGAGAGAGCACGCATGCTAGCATCGATACACCAACCCACGAGTGCTCTGTGGCCTACGGCCTTTAATAATGTGCAGAGCACCCCTTCCAAGCATCAAGCACCACCCCATCACACAGTGAGCACCATCCGGTGCACCAATAAAGTGTCTATGAATCATTGTGTGGCTGCTGCTGGTCTTGCCTTCGTGTGGTGCACTTGGCCTTCTTACTTCTTTTCAAAAATAAAGAAAGGCGCCAACCGCGTCCATTTCTATATTGCGGCCGTCAGGGGGCCAACTGTTAGTGGTTCACCTGTTTGGCATAGGTGCCACGTTGACCCATAGGTCCTTCCACGGGTGGTGCTTGGCCGCAAAAGAGCTGCGGTCCATTGTGGGTGGCCACAAACATTGCGGTCCATATGGTGTATCGATCCAAGCAGCAAGCAGCGAAAGTGCAGGCCCACAACTGCGTAGCCAGCACCTCTCTCTCCTCTCTCTCTACCCCAAAGCCAGATCCTCGGAGGTGGGAGACAAAAGAAAAGACAAGTGAGTAAGGTGGTAAGGGCACAAAAGTGCACGCAATGTAAGATGATGCACACTGGGGGCACATGGGAACCAGGTGAGACAGGTACGTTTCTATCGTACGCCCCCCCCCCCCCCCCACCAGGTAACCTACATGGCCCCTCCCTTACCCCTTACTGTATCCACACAACACAACACTACCCATAAACATCTACTTTACAAATCAACAAACATCCCTACTGTCTTCCCCGTTCCTCCCATAAACCAAATTCGTCTTCTCTCCCTCCTAACCAATCAAATTTGCCATTTTCAACTCAACATCAAAATTTGCCATTACCAATTCATCATCAGTCCCTCCTAGGGAGGGAGAGATGGAATCACCCCAATGTCTCATCCACGTCGTGATGCGTCTCACCAATCCACACAGCAATTCTCATTTCCTGCAACAAAACAAAGAAAACACAGGTGTGGAGTCATCATCATCACCACAGGTAAGTGGCTGCGTATGGTGCGACAGGTTCATCAATCCTAACTATTTCCTAAGTGACTTTAACAACTTTACACTACCCGGGGTCTTTCTCCGGCCAAACCATTGGCCCTCTTACACTATGGGTTCTAAAAACCAATTCCCATTGGCCAAACTGTGGTGCTCTTCAATTTGGGGTCTCACTCCCCCGATTCATCTCCCGGTGCCCTCGTACAATTTCTGGGCTGCGACGTGTACCTCTCCCAGTGGGTCTACCCACCTGCACACCTCCACCACTGCAGTTGCCTCCGAGCTTACCTGCTCCTTACCCTAACCTAACTACCAGGGGAAGGCCCTCTGGCACTCTCCCCACTCGGTGCCCTCTCTGGCACTGGGCTACCCGGGTCCATCCTCCGGATCCTCGGGCCCCATCCACAACTCTACCGGCTCCCAGAGCCCACCTGCGGCCTCACCTGGCCGACATCCTCACAGTGGTGGAGTGCCCAACCAACTACACACACTAACAGGCTACACGCCCCGCCATTTCCACAACACTAATGCACCCATTCACAACACCATTCTGCAACCGCACCACAAATGCCAATATCCAACCACAACTTACCTATACCCTCTACCTAACACTTACACTACCCGCCCCGGGTATTCGTGATGGGGGTCCACTCTTCCCCCATTCACACCTTCGCACCATCCACTCCACTCCACAATTTCCACCATACTCACTCCACGACCATCCATTCCAATACTCCATACCATTTATTCCATACACCTGTCTTTCATTCACCTGTCGTTGCACACCTGTGCAATCCTACCTGGTGCCACCTGCACCCTCCTCCTCTTCCTGGACCATTTGGTCAACACAACACGCAATCACCACTACTTCCTCATACACTGCTCCATTCACCTGTCAGTTGCACACCTGTGCAATCACACCTGTTCCATTCTCACCTGTCCAATCCTCACACACACGGCATCATCTCAGCTAACTACTCCCCTCTGAAACTTGCGCTTCCCAGTCGTCCCTTTAAACTATTGCGCTCCCACGTCATTATAATCCACACTAAGCTACCTGCGTCCCCACTACAGGTATCAGTCACTAACTACCCTTATCGTCACCTAATGTCATCTTCTAGAGCCCTATCAATATAACCTAACCCACCCGGGCTAGTTTTCACTGCCATACACCCCATAATCTATTGCTCCTTTGCCCCCACCTGTGAGGGATGGTGGATTTGCCATCCCACCACATCGGGGGTCTCTCACTACCCATTTTCGCTCGTCCAAATCCAACAATTCAAAAATTTTCCATTTACTGCCAATTCTATTCACTTTTCTAAATTTCGTTTTAAATCACTATCACTATCACCATCACCCGTCTACTTATTACATCCTCTCGGTGCGCCAATTTCCTTCGAAAGCTCGGCTTCGTACAGCCGAGCCATGAACGCGGGTTCTTTTGTGCCAGCGGCTGGATACGTCCCGCATTCGTGGCAGGGATGGGGGCTTACCCGGGCCGAGATCCCACGCACCACCTCGGCGTGGAGCCATCCAATGTCCCGATCTCGACCTGCCGGCACGTCTCAATAGAAAGTGGTCGCCATGACGACCCTTCCTATCGGGCGGCCCGCTCCGTCTAGTGGAGCCCGGACACGGCCGATCCACGCGAGGCCCAGCGTGGATCGCGCACGGCAGTTCTTTCGAAACCGCCGTGGTTCGGATCCCCGCTGGTTCTCGCGGCACGCGAAGCCCGGCACGCACCGAGGGCCCGAGTCGGCTATAAGTCGTTCTAACCTTTAACCCGGTTATCGTCGACGCCTCACCTGGATGCTTACAAGCATACGCTACCCCTTTCGTGCTCATACATGCAGCCGTTTCCATGCTCTTGGTCGTACCTTCTCTAACACACCTCGGTACACTCATTCCGCTCACCGACTTGGTCACACACCTGACCACCGAACACCTTGGCACACATTCGTTGGTTGCACACCTCACCAACACACCTCTTCGCGCCCCCTCCTCGGTCACTTCCTCTGTGACAATCACAGGTGTGCTCTCATTCGCACACCCAACCACGTGCCTCACCACCAACTCAAATGTGCCTTCCCACACACGCTCTACCATTCCAGGTGTGCATCCTTCCATTCCAGGTGTACATCCTCGCTCACCTGTCACAACCAACTCACGCTCCGTTTCACTCTCACTACTCTCACCTCCACTCTTGACAACGCACTCTTTCCTCATGCACCCGTCCGTTACACACCTTTCTCGCGCACACCCTCCCGTTACATCCTCTGTAACACTCACCACAGGCGTACACTTCCTCGTTACATCCTCTGTAACACTCACCACAGGTGTACACTCTCTCGTTACTTCCTCCGTAACACTCACCACAGGTGTACACTCTCTCGTTACTTCCTCCGTAACACTCACCACAGGTGTACACTCTCTCGTTACTTCCTCCGTAACACTCACCACAGACGTACACTTTCTCGTTACATCCTCTGTAACACTCACCACAGGTGTACACTCTCTCGTTACTTCCTCCGTAACACTCACCACAGGTGTACACTCTCTCGTTACTTCCTCCGTAACACTCACCACACCGCGCTTCCATGTACCCCCTCGCACACGCGCTTCGACCGGCTCACTCCTGACGGCACACTCACTCCTCGGCGTGCACTTTTTCCTCACACACCCCATGGTCGGACATTCTCGCACACCTCTTTTTTCGCACACCTGTCCTGTCACACACTTCACCAACGGCCTTTCACGAACACCCGGATCCAAACCAATCCCCAAGCCGACTGAAGCTTTCCTCACATCATATACATTGCCACTCACCTCCGTACCTTGTCTCCGCACCTCCTTTGCCACCTGCAAACTTTTTATTTGGTTAGTGAGCATCTCATCATGATTTGAACACAGACTTTGTACATTATCCATTTCTCCCTGCAATTCCCGGGCTACCTCCGTCATCTCTTCAATTTCAATGCCCACTTCCGCTTTTTCTGTACTCACCTCGACGACCGTTGGCTTTAATAAAATTCCCTCTACCTCATCGGTCGCCGGCTTTTCCAAGCCCCGGGTCGCGATTTCTACCCCCGTCATTGTACCCGTGCTTTCCTCCGCTTCGCTCAACCAGCGCTTTTCGACTCGCGTTACATCCTCGTGCACCCCTGGGACCCTTTCGCCCAACTTGCGGTCTCTGTCCCTCTGCTCCCTTTCCTCCCTATCGGCCCTCATTCCGTTCGTTATTTCTTCAATTTGGTTTCCCAATCGCTCACTGTTAGCCCTCCTTTCGTTCGTTATTGCTTCCATTTCATTACTCAATTTCTCCCTGTTTATTCTCAGCATCTCGGCGAATTGCGCCATGAAGGCTTGCATTTGGACCACCGTTGGTAGTACAAAGGGTGCGGCCGCAGCTGCCCCCTCAACCACGTGCGGGAGGCCGCCATTTTGTGCACCTGATACACCCTCAACCACACCTTCTTTACTCTCCTCCACCATTTTTTTTTCCTAAGTCCTGGGTCGATTCTACCCCGTCTATCTCTCCCACCGGCATCCCGTCGCCTTGAACAGCCATGGCGCGATTTCAAAATTCGGGTTTTGCTTTACACAAAACAAATTTCGGCAGCTCGTAATTTTGACCAAAAATTTTTTTTTTTTTTTCTATTCGTTTTTTTTAAAAAATTTGGTCGGGCCTCGAATCCCACTCCCAGACACCAATTGTTACAGACGTGGCTTAGATGTTATTTACCGAGCGGTTTTGGTATGACCACGTCTGCACAAGTTACCCGATTATACCCGACGTTGACTAATCGCGCTGCGCTAGGCCAATAAAGGCAACAAAGGAAAAGGACACACGGCTGGGTTTCAAATGACACGACACCCAGGGTTCAGTTCTCAAGACCTCCGGAGGAGATTATATTCGTTCGGAAGGTCAGATTACAGGGACGAGAGGTACAACATAGAAAGACAAGCACTTAGACACAATCTTATATTATTCCCAACAGACGACAGATAAACGGGACAAAGCTGACTCACACGGGGATTGATGGAAAGGACAGCGGGTATCGATGGCTCAAGGTGCACTCTTGGCTCAAGGACAGGGTCGACCCGGTCCGGTCTAGAGATGCGGGGAGGTCGCAGCGCTCGGATGGCGTCTTGTCTGCTCAAGCTGGGGGCGCATCTGACGTCACATCCGGCGCGGGGCCGCGTATATCCGGCGGGGAGTGACACGCCCTCGGCTCGTTAGCTCCGCCTCGTGGAATCGGCACGTTGCTTCTCATTGGGTGCGTGCGGGGGGGGGGGGTTACCGGCTCCGCCCTTGACGAGGAGCTGACAAGGAGCCCCTTTGTGGTAACCCCGTGGAGCGCATGGTCTGGAGCGCGTTGTCTGGAGCGCATTGTCGATGGCGGCTAACCGAGCCGGTGGGAGGACGCACACTCCCCCCCGCGCAGCGCCGTGCCCCTCTGTTGTTGTAGACGGGGAAGAAGATGGGAGGAGGTATGGGAAAGGTCCTAAACTCACTACTGGTGCCATATAATCACATTCTGGTGCAACGAAGAGTCATAATTAATGGAAACGAGGCCTTAACTGACATAGACTAAGAATAACTAGCAAGATGTCCGAAAGTTGTCTACGTGTGGTGCGGTGGACCTGGGCACGACATTTAATGGGGGAATAAGGGGAAGGTCGGCTCTACTGATTGTTGTTTACAGACAATGGGACTAGGGAATGGGGGATTGGGGATAGTTGGGGAGTATTGGGGAAATAGGGGAATATTTACAAGCGGATATGGAGGCCAAATTCCATATTCGCAACAATATATATATATATATATATATATATATATATATATTGTTGCGAATATGGAATTTGGCCTCCATATCCGCTTGTAAATATTCCCCTATTTTCTCCAATACTCCCCAACTTTCCCCAATCCCCCATTCCCTAGTCCCATTGCATGTAAATAACAATCAGTAGAGCCGACCTTCCCCTTATTCCCCCATTAAATGTCGTGCCCAGGTCCACCGCACCACACGTAGCCAACTTTCGGACATCTTCCTAGTTATTCTTAATCTATGTCAGTTAAGGCCTCGTTTCCATTAATTATGACTCTTCGTTGCACCAGAATGTGATTATATGGCATCAGTAGTGAGTTTAGGACCTTTCCCATACCTCCTCCCATCTTCTTCCCCAAACAACAACAATAACAACAACTACAACAACAATTACAACTACAACTACGACTACAACAACAGAGGGGCGGGGAGTGTGCGTCCTCACACCGGCTCGGTTACCCGCCATGACCATACGCTCCACGGCGTTACCCCGAAGGGGCTGGCTGTCAGCTCCTCGTCAGGGGCGGAGCCAGTAACCCCCCCACGCACCCAATGAGAAGCAACGTGCCGATTCCACGAGGCGGAGCTAACGAGCCGAGGGCGTGTCACTCCCCGCCGGATATACGCGGCCCCGCGCCGGATGTGACGTGAGATGCGCCCCCAGCCTGGAGAGAGAAGTCGCCACCCCTCGAGCGCTGCAATACCTCCACCGCATCTCTTAAACTGGACCGTACGTGATCCTGCCCTGAGCCCAGGTGCACCTGGAGCGATCGCTACCCGCTTTCTTTGCCATCAAACCCCGTGTGAGTGAGCCTTGTCCCGTTTATCTGTCGTCCGTTGGGGTTAATATAAGTGTGTTTAAGTGCCCACCTTCCTATGTTTCCCTCTTGTCCCTGTAATCTAAACCTTCCGCATTATTGTAATAACAACCTTTGAGAACCGTATCCCTGGTGTCGTGTCGTATTAATTCCAGCCGTGTGTCTTCTTTTTCCTTCATTGGTCTAGCATAGCGCGACTAGTCAACGTTCGGGCACAATCGGGTAACTTGTGCAGACGTGGTCATACCATAAAACCGCTCGGTAAATAACATCCAAGCCACGTCTGTAACAATTGGTGTCGAGGAGTGAGATTGGACCCGGAGCGCGTTTACGCGCTCGAAATTATAACGGCGAAATTTGAATTTGTTTTACGAAAATAAAAAAATAAAAAACCGAATTTTGAAAGTCGCGCTATGGCGGGTCAAGACGGCTGGGGTCCGGTAGGGGAGAGTGAAGCAGGGTCGATCCAGGACCAAAATGAGGGACAGGAGGAGAGCGAAGCAGTGAGGGCGGCAGGTTCGCAAAATAGCGCCGTCACGCACGAAGAAGCGGGCGCGCAAAATGGCGCCTCGCTGGTCACCGTGCCCGCGACCGAAGTAGCGCCGCTGGGAAGATTGGAACTTTTTTTTATACAAATGACGGCCCTTATGGAAAAGAATAGTGAGCGATTGGAAAACCAAATGGGGGTAATGAGGGACGAAGCGAGGGGTACCAGTGAGGGGTTAGACAAGAAATTTGGGAAGTTAGACAATAATTTTGAGGGGTTAGACAACGGGATAAAAGAAGTGAAAAATGGGTTAATGGGGGTAGAAAATAGAATGGCTGCCCAGGAGAATCAGATAGAGGGAGTGAAAAATGGGTTAGAGGGGTTAGAAAACAGTATGGAAGGCAAATTGAGGGACATGAGGGACCAAGCGGAAAGGGAAGTTAAACAAATGGAGCAGCAGATAGAGGGGGTCAGAATGGGGGTAGAAACCAAACTGGATGCTCACAGGGAGGAAATGGAGCAGATGAGGGTGGCATCTGGGCAGGAGATGCAAGTGATGGGAGAGGAGATCAGAAGAGGAGTGAGTGAGGAGGTCGGAGGAGTGCGCGAGGAGGTGAGGCACTGTGAGGAGCACATGGAAAAGGAGGTGAGAAAGGGGACTGTAAAGTTACAAGGGGGCATAGAGGACCTGACGCAGGAGGTGGAGCAGCTGACGGTGGGACAGACGGAGTTAGTGGAGCAGGTTCAAAGGAACACTGCGGTATTAGGAGGTTTAAAGGCGACACAGAAAGAACTAAAAGATGACTTGGTAGCGACGAAGAGGGAATGTCAGATGGTACGTGAGGGACTGACAACGAGGTTGGACGAAGTGATAGAGGTTATGGAGACGAAGGACCGGCAGGTGAGGACGCACATGGAAACGGTCAAGGTAGCCTTGGAGGACGAGCTTGAGGAGACGTACCGGGGAATAAAAGAGGTGAAGCACAAATTAGAAGAAGTGGAAGAAGGGATGAGTGAAATTAAGAAGCGACGGAGAGGGGATAAGAAGGAGATAAAGGAGGAGATAAAAGAATTGGTCCAAAGTCTGTGTTTGGATCGTGATGATGTGCTCATTAACCGGATGAGGGATTCGCAGGTGATGGAGGAGAAGCGAAGAGGAAGAGGACCCGGTGTAAGTGGTGACCAATATGGTCGTGCGTATGATGCGCCAGGTGATTTAAGAGGCTTGGGGTTCGAGATGGACCCGGGTGTTCGTGAGAGGCCACTGGTGAAGTGTGCGACAGGTCTGGTGTGCGAAAGAGGAGGTGTGCGAGAAAGTCCGACTCTGGGGTGTGTGAGGAAAAAGTGCGTGCCATGGAGTGAGGGTGCTGGCGAGAATGAGTCGGTCGTAGCGCGTGTGCGAGGGAGCACATGGAAGCGCGGTGTGGTGAGTGTTACAGAGGGTGTGACGGGAGAGTGTGCGCAGGAGTGTGCGCGAGAAAGGTGTGTGACGGACAGGTGCATGAGGAAAGAGTGCGCTGTCAGAAGCAAGGAAGAGTGTCCACCTGTGGTGAGTGTTACAGAGGGTGTAACAGGAGAGTGTGCGCGAGAAAGGTGTGTGACGGACAGGTGCATGAGGAAAGAGTGTGCTGTCAAGAGTAAGGGTGAGTGCGTTGTCACGAGTGGAGGTGAAAGTAGTGAGAGTGACATGGAGCGTGAGTTAGTTGTGACAGGTGAGCGAGGATGTACACCTGGGATGGAAGGATGCACACCTGGAATGGTAGAGCGTGAGTGGGAATGCACGCTGGAGTTGGTGGTGAGGCACGTGGTTGGGTGTGCGAATGAGGGCACACCTGTGATTGTCACAGAGGAGGTGACAGAGGAGGGGGCGCGAAGAGGTGTTTTGGTGAGGTGTGCTACCAACGAATGTGTGCCAAAGTGTTCGGTGGTCAGGTGTGTGACCAAGGCTGTGAGTGGAATGGGTGCGCCTGGGTGTGTAAGGAACGGTACGAGGAGCATGGAAACGGCTGGATGTGTGAGCAAGGAACGGGCTGCGGGGTGTAAGCATGCAGGTGAAGCATCGACGTTACACGGGTTAGAGGTTAGAGCGACTTTTAGCCGAAGCGGGCCCTCGGTGCGTGCCGGGCCTCGCTTTGAACGGCCGCGTCCGGGCTCCACTAGGCGGAGCGGGCAGCTCGATAGGAAGGGTCGTCATGGCGACCACTTTCTATTGAGACGTGCCGGCAGGTCGAGATCGGGACATTGGATGGCTCCACGCCGAGGTGATGCGTGGGATCTCGGCCCGGGTAAGCCCCCGTCCCTGCACCGAGTGCCGGACGCATCCAGCCGCTGGCACAAAACAACCAGCATCCATTGCTTGGCTTTACGAAGCCGGGCTTTGGACAGGGATTGGCGCACCGAGAGGTATTAGTGAGTCGACTGGGTGATGAGGTTAGTGTTTTGGACCCAAAATTAGAGAAAAACAAAATTTGACGATTGGCAAGGGATTGGCAGTAGTGATTGGCAGATGATGGGTAGTGATTGGCCAAATTTTTGATTTGTTGAAATTTGATGGGCAAAATTGGTAGTGAGAGACCCCCGATGTGGTGGGATGGCAAATCCACCATCCATCCCTCACAGGGGGGGGCAAAGGAGCAATAGCTTATGGGGTGTATGGCAGTGAAAACTAGCCCGGGTGGGTTAGGATATTGTGTGTAGGGATCTAGAAGATGACATTAGGTAACGTTAAGTTTAGTTAGTGACTGATACCTGTAGTGGGGACGCAGGTAGATTAGTATGGATGATAATGACGTGGGAGCGCAATAGTTTAAAGGGACGACTGGGAAGCGCAAGTTTCAGAAGGGAGTAGTTAGCTGAGATGATGCTGTGTGTGTGAGAATTGAACAGGTGTGATTGCACAGGTGTGCAACTGGACAGGTGTGTGGAGCAGTGTATGAGTAATGAGTGTGTGGATCAGCGCGAATGCGCTTGGGGAGAGAAGGGTGCCGGTGGCACCAGGTGTGAGAGCACAGGTGTGCAAGTACAGGTGTGTGGAGAGAGTTGGAGTGAGTGGTACGGAGTGGTGTGCATGGTGCGAAGGTGTGGATGGGGGAAGAGTAGACCCCTTTCACGAGTACCCGGGGCGGGTAGTGTAAGTGTTAGGTAGAGGGTACAGGTAAATTGTGGTTGGATATTGGCATTTGTGGTGCGGTTGCAGAATGGTGTTGTGAATGGGTGCATTAGTGTTGTGGAAATGGCTGGGCGTGTAGCCTGTTAGTGTGTGTAGTTGGTTGGGCACTCCACCACTGTGAGGATGTCGGCCAGGTGAGGCCGCAGGTGGGCTCTGGGAGCCGGTAGAGTTGTGGATGGGGCCCGAGGATCCGGAGGACGGACCCGGGTAGCCCAGTGCCAGAGAGGGCACCGAGTGGGGAGAGTGCCAGAGGGCCTTCCCCAGGTAGTTAGGTTAGGGTAAGGAGCAGGTAAGCTCGGAGGCAACTGCAGTGGTGGAGGTGTGCAGGTGGGTAGACCCACTGGGAGAGGTACACGCCACAGCCCAGAAATTGTGCGAGGGCACCGGGAGATGAATCGGGGGAGTGAGACCCCAAATTGAAGAGCACCACAGTTTGGCCAATGGGAATTGGTTTTTAGAACCCATAGTGTAAGAGGGCCAATGGTTTGGCCGGAGAAAGACCCCGGGTAGTGTAAAGTTGTTAAAGTCATTTAGGAGATAGTTAGGATTGATGAACCTGTCGCACCATACGCAGCCACTTACCTGTGGTGATGATGATGACTCCACACCTGTGTTTTCTTTGTTTGTGTTGCAGAAATGAGAATTGCTGTTGGATTTGTGAGACGCATCACGACGTGGATGAGACATTGGGGTGATTCCATCTCTCCCTCCCTAGGAGGGACTGATGATGAATTGGTAATGGCAAATTATGATGTTGAGTTGGAGATGGCAAATTTTGATGAGAGTTGAAAATGGCAAATTTGATTGGTTAGGAGGGAGAGAAGACGAATTTGGTTTATGGGAGGAACGGGGAAGACAGTAGGGATGTTTGTCGATTTGTAAAGTAGATGTTTATGGGTAGTGTTGTGTTTTGTGGATGCAGTAAGGGGTAAGGGAGGGGCCATGTAGGTTACCTGGTGGGGGGGGGCGTACGATAGGAACGTACCTGTCTCACCTGGTTCCCATGTGCCCCCAGTGTGCATCACCTTACATTGCGTGCATTTTTGCGCCCTTACCACCTTACTCACTTGTTTCTTCTTTTGTCTCCCACCTCCGAGGATCTGGCTTTGGGGTAGAGAGAGAGGAGAGAGAGGTGCTGGCTGCGCAGTTGTGGGCCTGCACTTTCGCTGTTTGCTGCCGGGATCGATACACCATATGGACCGCAATGTTTGTGGCCACCCACAATGGACCGCAGTTCGTTTGCGGCCAAGCACCACCCGGGGATGGACCTATGGATCAACGTGGCACCTATGCCATACAGGTGAACCACTAATAGTTAACACCACCAAGTGCACCACAAGAAGAGCAAGAGACACCTGCAGGGTTAGGGGTTGTCGAATTTATTTTTATTCCAATGAACAATGGTGACTGCACCGATTGGCGGTGGGGTGGTGCTTTTGATGCTGGGACAGGGTGCTCTGCACGTTATTAAAGGCCGTCGGCCACAGAGCACTCGTGGGTTGGTGTATCGATGTTGGCAAGCGCGCTCTCTCTATGCATAACATCTGCATGTGTTCCTCCAAAAACAGGTCCTGGATCGTAGTGTAAATAGCAGCGTAGTCGTGTAAATAATGCTCCCTACCGGCTGTATGTTTAGTTTGAGAATTCTTTCCGGATTCGGTTATCCTGTGGGTGTGTTTCTGTGAGGAGAAGGGTGCAACGTCGCAGGGGGACATATTTACTCATTTGTGAATATCTGTAAAACTGTCGCACTCAGGGTAGAGTTAATAGTAGAGGGAACTACATTGCGTGCCACACTAAAGTAGGTAAAAATTTATCGGGTCGGGACGCCCCGAGGGTAGAGAAGGGTGCAATGTTGCGAATATGGAATTTGGCCTCCATATCCGCTTGTAAATATTCCCCTATTTTCTCCAATACTCCCCAACTTTCCCCAATCCCCCATTCCCTAGTCCCATTGCATGTAAATAACAATCAGTAGAGCCGACCTTCCCCTTATTCCCCCATTAAATGTCGTGCCCAGGTCCACCGCACCACACGTAGCCAACTTTCGGACATCTTCCTAGTTATTCTTAATCTATGTCAGTTAAGGCCTCGTTTCCATTAATTATGACTCTTCGTTGCACCAGAATGTGATTATATGGCATCAGTAGTGAGTTTAGGACCTTTCCCATACCTCCTCCCATCTTCTTCCCCAAACAACAACAATAACAACAACTACAACAACAATTACAACTACAACTACGACTACAACAACAGAGGGGCGGGGAGTGTGCGTCCTCACACCGGCTCGGTTACCCGCCATGACCATACGCTCCACGGCGTTACCCCGAAGGGGCTGGCTGTCAGCTCCTCGTCAGGGGCGGAGCCAGTAACCCCCCCACGCACCCAATGAGAAGCAACGTGCCGATTCCACGAGGCGGAGCTAACGAGCCGAGGGCGTGTCACTCCCCGCCGAATATACGCGGCCCCGCGCCGGATGTGACGTGAGATGCGCCCCCAGCCTGGAGAGAGAAGTCGCCACCCCTCGAGCGCTGCAATACCTCCACCGCATCTCTTAAACTGGACCGTACGTGATCCTGCCCTGAGCCCAGGTGCACCTGGAGCGATCGCTACCCGCTTTCTTTGCCATCAAACCCCGTGTGAGTGAGCCTTGTCCCGTTTATCTGTCGTCCGTTGGGGTTAATATAAGTGTGTTTAAGTGCCCACCTTCCTATGTTTCCCTCTTGTCCCTGTAATCTAAACCTTCCGCATTATTGTAATAACAACCTTTGAGAACCGTATCCCTGGTGTCGTGTCGTATTAATTCCAGCCGTGTGTCTTCTTTTTCCTTCATTGGTCTAGCATAGCGCGACTAGTCAACGTTCGGGCACAATCGGGTAACTTGTGCAGACGTGGTCATACCATAAAACCGCTCGGTAAATAACATCCAAGCCACGTCTGTAACAATATATATATACAGTCATCCCTCGCTATATCGCGGTTCACTTTTCGCGGCTTCGGTACATCGCGGGTTTTTCTCGCTAGTATATGTAAAATTATATCGCGGATTTTTCGCTATATCGCGGGATTTTGTGGCATAAATGTATTTTTATATACTATTATTTTAAATATTTTTGTGGTAAAATAAGCATTTACTAGCCTAAAAAATTAAAAAACGTAAAAAAATAAGAAAAATACAGTCATTAAAACATATTACAAGAAATAAAATACTGTACATAGTGTACAGTAGAACAGTAGACAAAGAGACAAAGAGTCGTGCGTATGGAAAACGCAGATGCGGCAGCTTCCATTTGCGCTAGTTACCCACGTAATGGGTAACTGTAATGCTCTTTCTGGCTGTGCAGTACATTCATCATCGTCATCACCTTCATCGTCATCAGTACTGCACAGCTAATTCATCATCATCATCTTCATCACGCAAGTTGTAGTATTGAAGAGCCGGGGCTCTTGCTTGATACGGACGAAATGACGGGCAAGACACAAACTCGTCCGAGAAGATATTTATTCTCAAAACCAACTCGGGAACACTGAAAAGCCCATTTATCGGGCTGCATTATAAAGCACAACCAGAAACCGAAAGCCACGCCTCTCAAGCGTGGCGGGCTTCGGCGGTCACGTGATCAACAGGTGTAGCTGATTATACCCGCACGCGCGGCACGCTTTGGCGGTCACGTGACCAGCTACTCTGGCACCGGGGATCCCCGCCGGTGACGTCACCGGCTGGAGCAAGGAGATTCTGATGCTGGTCTTGCTTGGGGAACCCATGGGTCGCTACAGTATCTTCAATCATGAGTACCCATTAGAATTTTATATGTTGTTAAAATTACGTATGTTTAAGAGTGTAAAAAGTGTTTAAGAGTATAGGAAGTGTTTATAAGAGTATGGGAAAGGTTAATAAGAGTGTGAGAAAGGTTAATAAGAGTGTGGGAAAGGTTAATAAGAGTGTGGGGAGGGTCATAACGCTTTAAAATATATATAAATAATAAAATAAAAATATGGTCGCTACTTCGCGGATTTTCGTCTATCGCGGGGGGTTCTGGAACGTAACCCCCGCGATAAACGAGGGATCACTGTATATATATATATTTTTTTTTTCATATATATTTCACGCTCTAAATTTTAACGGCGAAATTTGATTGTGTTTTACAAAAAAAAAAAAAAAACCCAAAATTTTGAAAGTCGCGCTATGGCAGATCAAGACGGCTGGGTTCCGGTAGAGGAGAGTGAGGCAGGGTCGATCCAGGACCAAATTGAGGGACATGAGGAGAGCGAAGCAGTGAGGGTAGCAGGGTCGCAAAATGGCGTCGTCGCGCACGAGGTTACGGGCGCGCAAAATGGCGCCTCGCACATGGCCACGGCGACCGCGCCCGCGACCGTGGTAGCGCCACCGGTGGATTTGAACCTTTTTTTTATGCAAATGAAGGCCCTTATGGACAAGAATAATGAAGAAATGAAAAACAGTATGGGGGCAATGAGGGACGAATTGGGGGTAATGGGAAACCAAATGGGGGTCATGGGGGGCGAAATGGGGTCCAATAGCGAGAAATTGAGGGATGACATGGGGGCCCAGATCGGGGGGTTAGGGAGTAGAATAGAGCGATTAGACAATAGATTAGGGGAAATACAGGAGGGGTTAATGGGGGTAGAAAACAGAATGGCCGCTCAAGAGAATCAAATGGAAGGGATGCAAAAGGGGTTAGAGGGGTTAGAAAACAGTATGGAAGGCAAATTGAGGGACATGAGGGACCAAGCGGAAAGGGAAGTTAAACAAATGGGGCAGCAGATAGAGGGGGTCAGAATGGGGGTAGAAACCAAACTGGATGCTCACAGGGAGGAAATGGAGCAGATGAGGGTGGCATCTGGGCAGGAGATGCAAGTGATGGGAGACGAGATCAGAAGAGGTGTGAGTGAGGAGGTCGGAGGAGTGCGCGAGGAGGTGAGGCACTGTAAGGAGCACATGGAGAAGGAGGTGAGAAAGGGGCCTGTAAAATTGCAAGGGGGCATAGAGGACCTGACGCAGGAGGTGGAACAGCTGACGGAGGGACAAAAAGGACTAACGGAGCAGGTTCAAAGGAACACTGCGGTATTAGGAGGGTTAAAAGCGACACAGAAAGAACTAAAAGATGACTTGATAGCGACGAAGAGGGAATGTCAGATGGTACGTGAGGGACTGACAACGAGGTTGGACGAGGTGACAGAGGTAATGGAGACGAAGGACCGGCAGGTGAGGACGCACATGGAAACGGTCAAGGTAGCCTTAGAGGACGAGCTTGAGGAGACGTACCGGGAAATAAAAGAGGTGAAGCAGAAATTAGAAGAAGTGGAAGAAGGGGTGAGCGAAATTAAGAAGCGACGGAGAGGGGATAAGAAAGAGATAAAAGAGGAAGTAAAAGAATTGGTCCAAAGTCTGTGTTCGGATCGTGATGATGTGCTCATTAACCGGATGAGGGATTCGCAGGTGATGGAGGAGAAGCGAAGAGGAAGAGGACCCGGTGTAAGTGGTGACCAATATGGTCGTGCGTATGATGCGCCAGGTGATTTAATAAGCTTGGGGGTCGAGATGGACCCGGGTGTTCGTGAGAGGCCGTTGGTGAAGTGTGCGACAGGTCTGGTGTGCGAAAAAGGAGGTGTGCGAGAAAGTCCGACTCTGGGGTGTGTGAGGAAAAAGTGCGTGCCAAGGAGTGAGGGAGCTGTCGAGAGTGAGTCGGTCGTAGCGCGTGTGCGAGGGAGCACATGGAAGCGCGTAGTGAGGAGTGTTACGGAGGGTGTAAAGGGAGAATGCACGCCTGTGGTGAGTGTTACAGAGGATGTAACGGGAGAGTGTGCGTGAGAAAGGTGTGTAACGGACAGGTGCATGGGGAAAGAGTGCGCTGTCAAAAGTAAGGAAGAATGCACGCCTGTGGTGAGTGTTACAGAGGATGTAACGGGAGAGTGTGCGCGAGAAAGGTGTGTAACGGACAGGTGCATGAGGAAAGAGTGCGCTGTCGAGAGTAAGGGTGAGTGCGCTGTCAAGAGTGGAGGTGAGAGTAGTAAGAGTGACACGGAGCGTGAGTTGGTTGTGACAGGTGAGCGAGGATGTACACCTGGAATGGAAGGATGCACACCTGGAATGGTAGAGCGTGAGTGGGAATGCACGCTGGAATTGGTAGTGAGGCACGTGGTTGGGTGTGCGAGTGAGAGCACACCTGTGATTGTCACAGAGGAGGGGGCGCGAAGAGGTGTGTTGGTGAGGTGTGCGAGCGGCGAATGTGTGCCAAGGTGTTCGGTGGTCAGGTGTGTGACCAAGGCTGGGAGTGGAATGAGTGTACCTGGGTGTGTTAGAGAAGGTACGACGAGGAGCATGGAAACGGCTGGATGTGTGAGCAAGGAACGGGCTGCGGGGTGTAAGCATGCAGGTGAGGCATCGAAGGTAACCGGGT
This sequence comes from Myxine glutinosa, assembly GCF_964187855.1. Taxonomy (NCBI): domain Eukaryota; kingdom Metazoa; phylum Chordata; class Myxini; order Myxiniformes; family Myxinidae; genus Myxine; species Myxine glutinosa. The sequence continues at coordinate 208,226,368 of NC_136265.1, forward strand.
TAGAGGTTAGAACGACTTATAGCCGAATCGGGCCCTCGGTGCGCGTCGGGCAGCTTCGCGTGCCGCGAGGACCAGCGGGGATCCGAACCACGGCGGTTTCGAAAGAACCGCCGTACGCGATCCACACTGTGCCTCGCTTTGAACGGCCGCGTCCGTGCTCCACTAGGCGGAGCGGGCAGCCCGATAGGAAGGGTCGTCATGGCGGCCACTTTTTGTTGAGGCATTCCGGCAGGTCGAGATCGGGCCATGGGATGGCTCCGTGCCGAGATGGTGCGAGGGATCTCGGCCCGGGTAAACCTCCTTCCCTGCACCGAATGCGGGACGTATCCAGCCGCTGGCACCAAACAACCCGCATTCATGGCTTGGCTGTACGAAGCCGGGCTTTGGACAGGAATTGGCGCACCGAGAGGCATTAGTGAGTAGACGGGTGATGAGGATAGTGTTTTGGCCCCGAAATTAGAAAAAAAACAAAATTTGATGATTGGCAAAGGATTGGCAGTAATGATGGGTAGTGATTGGCAAATTTTTGATTTGTTGAAATTTGATGTGCAAAATTGGTAGTGAGCGATGGGCCCGGTGGGTAAGGGTGGCATCCCTGCCACCCTTCCCATAGTGGGGCAAATGCGCAATATCTTATGGGGTGTATGTCAGTGAAAACTAGCCCGGGTGGGTTAGGATATTGATAGGGATCTAGCGAAGATGACAGTAGGTAACGTTAAGATTAGTTAGTGACTGATACCTGTAGTGGGGACGCAGGTACATTAGTGTGGATTATAATAACGAGGGAGCGCAATAGTTTAAAGGGGCGACTGGGAAGCGCAAGTTTCAGAGGGGAGTAGTTAGATGAGATGATGCCGTGTGGTTGAGAATTGAACAGGTGTGATTGCACAGGTGTGCAACTGGACAGGTGTGTGGAGCAGTGTGTGAGTAGTGAGTGTTGTGGATCAGCGCGAATGCGCTTGGGGAGAGAAGGGTGCAGGCGGCACCAAGAGTGAGAGCACAGGTGTGCAAGTACAGGTGTGTGGAGAGAGTTGGAGTAAGTGGTACGGAGTGGTGTGCATGGTGCGAAGGTGTGAATGGGGGAAGAGTGGACCCCCATCACGGATACCCGGGGCGGGTAGTGTAAGTGTTAGGTAGAGGGTATAGGTAAATTGTGGTTGGATATTGGCATTTGTGGTGCGGTTGCAGAATGGTATTGCGGATGGGTGCATTAGTGTTGTGGAAATGGCTGGGCGTGTAGCCTGTTAGTGTGTGTAGTTGGTTGGGCACTCCACCACTGTGAGGATGTCGGCCAGGTGAGGCCGCAGGTGGGCTCTGGGAGCCGTTAGTGTCAGTGGGGCGCGAGGATCCGGAGGACGGACCCGGGTCGCCCAGTGCCAGAGAGGGCACCGAGTGGGGAGAGCGTCAGAGGGCCTTCCCCAGGTAGTTAGGTTAGGGTAAGGAGCAGGTAAGCTCGGAGGCAACTGCAGTGGTGGAGGTGTGCAGGTGGGTAGACCTGCTGGGAGAGCTACACGTCGCGGCCCAGAAATTGTGCGAGGGCACCGGGAGATGAATCGGGGGAGTGAGACCCCAAATTGAAAAGCACCACAGTTTGGTCAATGGGAATTGGTTTTTAGAACCCATAGTGTAAGAGGGCCAATGGTTTGGCAGGAGAAAGACCCCGGGTAATGTAAAGTTGTTAAAGTCATTTAGGAAATAGTTAGGATTGATGAACCTGTCGCACCATACGCAGCCACTTACCTGTGGTGATGATGACTCCACACCTGTGTTTCTTTGTTCTGTGTGCAGGAAATGAGAATTGCTGTGTGGATTGGTGAGACGCATCACGACGTGGATGAGACGTTGGGGTGATTCCATCTCTCCCTCCTTAGGAGGGACTGATGATGAATTGGTGATGGCAAATTTTGATGTTGAATTGGAGATGGCAAATTGTGATGAGAGTTGGAAATGGCAAATTTGATTGGTTAGGGGGGAGAGAAGACGAATTTGGTTTATGGGAGGAACGGGGAAGACAGTAGGGACGTTTGTTGATTTGTAAAGTAGATGTTTATGGGTAGTGTTGTGTTTTGTGGATACAGTAAGGGGTAAGGGAGGGGCAATGTAGGTTACCTGGTGACAGGGGGGCGTACGGTAGGAACGTACCTGTCTCACCTGGTTCCCATGTGCCCCCAGTGTGCATTACCTTATATTGCATGCACTTTTGCGCCCTTACCACCTTACTCACTTGTCTTCTTCTTTTGTCTCCCACCTCCGAGGATCTGGCTTTGGGGCAGAGAGAGCGGAGAGAGAGGTGCTGGCTCCGCAGTTGTGGGCCTGTAATTTCGCTGCTTGCTGCCTGGATCGATACACCATATGGACCGCAATGTTTGTGGCCGCCCACCATGGACCGCAGTTCTTTTGCGGGCAAGCACCACCCGTTGATGGACCTATGGGTCAACGTGGCACCTATGCCATACAGGTGAACCACTAATAGTTGGCCCCCTGACACCACAATACAGAAATGGACGCGGTTGGCGCCTTTCTTTATTTTTAAAGAAGCAAGGAGGCCAAGTGCACCACATGAAGGCAAGACCAGCGGCAGAACATCGGCCGGCTGCGACACCACCGGTGATTGTTGAACACTTTATTGGTGCACCGGATGGTGCTGACTGTACATGATGGGGTGGTGCTTTTGGTGCTTGGAAGGGGTGCTCTGCACATTATTAAAGGCCGTAGGGCCACAGAGCACTCGTGGGTTGGTGTATCGATGCTGGCATGCGTGCTCTCTCTATGCATAACATCTGCATGTGTTCCTCCAAAAACAGGTCCTGGATCGTAGTGTAAATATCAGTGTAGTCTTGTGTAAATAATGCTCCCTACCGGCTGTATGTTTAGTTTGAGGATTCTTTCCGCGATTCGGTTATCCTGTGGGTGTGTTTCGGTGAGGAGAAGGGTGCAACGTCGCAGGGGGACATATTTACTCATTTGTGAACATCTGTAAAACTGTCGCACTCAGGGTTGAGTTAATAGTAGAGGGAACTACATCTGAGTGCCACACTAACGTAGGTAAAAATTTATCGGGTCGGCACGCCCCGAGGTAGAGAAGGGTGCAATGTTGCGGATATGGGATTTGGCCTCCATCCATATCCGCTTGTAAATATTCCCCTATTTCCCCAATACTCCCCAACTATCCCCAATCCCCCATTCCCTAGTCCCATTGTCTGTAAACAACACTCTGTAGCCCCGACCTTCCCCTTTTTCCCCCATTAAATGTCGTGCCCAGGTTCACCGCATCTCACGTAGACAACTATAGGACATCTTGCTAGTTATTCTTAGTCTATGTCAGTTAAGGACTCGTTTCCATTAATTCTGACTCTTCGTTGCACCAGAATGTGATTGTATGGCACCAGTAGTAAGTTTAGGACCTCCCAATACCTCCCCGCATCTCTTCCTCATGAAACAACAACACCAACAACAACAACAGCGGCGCGGGGAGTGCGCGTCCTCACTCCGGCTTGGTTAGCCGCCATTGACCATGTGCTCCGACGGGGTTACCACGCAGGGGCTCACTGTCAGCTCCTCGTCAAGGGCGGAGCCCGGTAACCCCCCGCACCCAATAAGAAGCGGCGGACCGATTCCATCTGGGGTGGAGCTAACGAGCCGAGGGCGTGTCACTCCCCGCTGGACATGCGCAGGAAGACGGAGGTGACGTCAGATGCGCCTCAGCTACGAAGAAGAAAGGACGCCACCTCCTAGCGCTGAAAGATACCTCCCGCCTCTCTGGACCGGACCGGGTCGATTCTGCCCCTGAGCCAAGGTGCACCTTGAGCCATCGACTACCTGCCCTTCCTTGCCATCAATCCCTGTGTGAGTCAGTCTTGTCCCGTTTGTCTGTGGTCTGTCGGGGCTAAGATAAGACCGTGTCTAAGTGCCCACCTTTCTGTGCTGTACCTCTTGTGCCGTGTAATCTAAACGTTCTGCATATCCCATATTATATCCTCCTCCGGAGGTCTTGAGAACTGTACCCCTGGTGTCGTGTCATTTAACCCAGCCGTTGTGTCCTTTCCTTCATTGATTTAGCATAGCGCGATTCGGCCAATGTTCGAGTGTAATCGGGTAACTTGTGCGAACACGGCGGCCATTCCGCTCGGTCAAGCAACATCTAAGTCGTGTCCGTAACAATATATATATATATATATATATATATATATATATATATATATATATATATATATGTATATATATATATATATATATATATACACACACACACTGTATATACAGTGCTTATAGAAAGTCTTACCCCCCCCCCCCCCCCCTTCAATATTTTCACCTTTTGTTGCCTTATAGCCTGGAAATTAAAAATTGCATTAAATCAGACTTTTCCACCTTTATTTACACATCTTAACCCACGACTTCCAAGTGAAAAACAAATTCTACAAATTTCAGAAAATTAATTAAAAATACAAAACCTAAAAAAACAAAAACAAATCCGATTAACTTGAAATTTGAAGGGGATTTGCATATCAGGTCACTGAATTCAACCACCAATTCTTTTGAGGTCATCTTTGGCCAAATGACCACACACAGGCAAAAGGTCAACAACTTAGGTGAAGTTTCTAAAATCCTCAATTTTCATCTGATTGACTTGAAATTTGAACAGGATTTACATATCTGGTCATCTAATTCAACCACCAATTATTTTTGCAATCTAAAGGTTAAAAAGTCAACATAGGCCACAGGTGCATCCATGTTGGATATGCGTTGGAAGCTGAAATTTTGGATCTGCATCACAATAAACATCAACCTGTTCATACATAAACATCAAAAATATAAGGATTGAAGAAAAAGGTCAAGGATTTGTAGAAGTAAAATTGAAGCACAAGCAATCACAAGTGATAAATCCCCAACAAATACAGAACAGGAATGGAAGCATTCGTCGACAGTTCTCTTCTGTCAACTTTCAGGAGGAAAACTACCCCTAAAAACAACTGGTGTGATGTCCGTTCAAACAAAATGATTCTTGTTATCAAAGCTAAATGGGCAACTTTCCTCAACCACAAAATGAACCTCAGAGAGAAAACACTACAATAATTCAGAGCAAATTAAAGCATTGTGAAACAAACTGACAGACATTGTGCAAATGACTACTGGCATTCAATCCTATCTCAGGAACATGTATGATGGGCTCAAGAAGGCTATTGTTTCAATTTCAAGAAATATATTTCCTCTGTCGTGCGAAGTTCTTCCTTGGCTCTACTGAGCTTCTCACCACTTACAAAGCTTTCATCCGCAGTTTGATGGATTAATGATCTCCCCTCTGGACGGGTGCTCCTGTCTCACACCTAGCTCGTCTTCACGCTGTTGAAACCAAAGCTTTCAGAATCATTGGAATTTCCCGCGATGAAGCTGACTGAGGGCCTCTCACTCACTTACCGCAGGCAGGTTAGTGGTCTTTCTGTATTCTACTGACTCCCTTCCGGTCTACCTTCTCCAGCTCTGCCTGTGCTCTGTCCCCCAAATATTCCTACAGGTCACACAAGATCTGCCTGCAACCCTCTTATGGTTAAACTGTCAAAATCAAGACTCTCTGCTCACCTTCACTCTTTCATTCCTCTTTTCTCCCGCCTCTGGAACAAACTCCCTCACTCTCTTCAATCCCACTCATCCCTCCAGGTCTTTAAAACAGCTGTTCACCACCATCTCTTGTCTTCCTCCATTCAAAACATTGATCTTTTCTACCCCCGTTATTTCACCCCAGATCCACTTTTTTGAAATATCGACTTCTTTCCTGGAAGTCCTAGCAGTGTCCATTTGTTTTTACCTCTCCTACCCTCCCCCCCCCCCCCTTCTCTTGCCCCCTCCCCCAAAGTCCTCTCCCTTCCACAGATCTCCCGATGTCCCTGTTCTCTACTGATCACCCGATGTGCTTCCCTCTCCCTCCCCATCTTGTCTCCTGCTCCCTTTATCATATGTTTTATGTGTCCATTTATGTTGTGATGAGTTGAATAGATAATACCTGTGGTGAGTTGCAGCTGTCTGCAATATAAAAATCACTCATTCAACCATTTTGAATAGATAAAAGGAGTCGTTCTGCTGTTTTGTGTCACTGTGTGTACTGCAATGAGGATGGAGAAAAGAAAGAAAACCAGAGATGATTTCTGAGGAGGTCAGACACAAGATTGTAGCCAAGCATGGACAATCTCAAGGCTACAAGTCCATCTCCAGAGACCTTGATGTTCCTGTGTCCACTGTACGCAATTATATCAGAAACTTTAAGGCCCATGGTACTGTAGCCAACCTCCCTGGACGTGGCCGCAAGAGAGAACTTGATGGAAGATTACAGTGAAGGATTATTCGAAAATGGTGGAGAAAGCACCTCTATCAACTGCCAAACAGATTCAAGCTGAACTTCAGACACAAGGTCGCCAACTCAATGAAATGGGGTTCTATGGTAGGAGACCCAGGAGGACCCCATTGCTGAGAGAGAGAGAGAGAGAGAGACATAAGAAAGCCTGACTGGAGTTATCCAAAACAAACCTGAACAAGCCAAAATCCTTCTGGGAAAATATCATGTGGGTATTTTTGAGACCAAATTAGACATTTTTTGGTAAAGTACATCATCTCTATGTTTACAGAAAACAAAACGAAGCCTTCAAAGAAAAGAACACCTTCCCTACAGTCAAACATGAGGAGGTTCAGTGATGTTTTGGGGTTGCTGTGCTGCCTCTGGCACTGGGTGCCTTGAATGTGGGCATGGCATCATGAAATCAGGAGATTACCAAGGCATTTTGGAGCGCAATGTTCAACCCAGTGTCAGAAAGCTGGGTCTCCGTCAAAGGTCATGGGTCTTGCAGAGAACAGCAGTTGGGAGAAGGCAACCTTCAAATCTGGGAGAACTGGAGCAGTTTTCACAAGAGGAGTGGGCCAAACTGCCAGTAAAGAGGTGTAGGAAGCTCATTCATGGCTACAGGAAGCGCTTGACTGCAGTCATTTTGTTCAAAGTCCGTGCTACCAAATATTAAGTCTGGGATGTCAATAATTTTGTCAATGTCAATTCTTTTTATTTTCTGATTTAAAAGGGTATATTAAGTTCTGAATCAAAAACAAAGGTTCTGTAATATTAACAGTGAAATAAAGAATTGTGGAGATCAAATAATTTTGTCAATTTCAACTTATCTTTAGAGAAAATTGTGAGTTATTTGAAAAAAGTGCAAGGGTGCCAATATTTTTGGCCACGACTGCAGAAAAACATCAGCATTGTTTCTCATAACCCCTTTCTTTCCCTTTCTGCTACCATCATACACACATGTCAACATCAGCAAATGTAACACCCATGCACAGCACAAAAACTGCAAGCAGCATGAAACTAAGCATGGAACCTTAACTCTAACCACCTGGGGGAGAGGGGTGTGTAGGGGGCTGGTACGATAGCCTGGAGGTACGCACACTGACCTCTAAGCTGTCTAGCCTGGGCTTGAATCTCGGCCCAGTGGTAAGCTGTCATCCTGGTATATTACACACACCGGGCGGGGCACCAGTGTGTGCCGTCCCTCGGATGGACGTTAACCTGGGTGTTCCGTCTTGCATCATTAGTTCGTGGACATTAAAGATGCCATTCTAGCCAAATTCCAAATTTCTCTTCCATTCTACAGGGGGCACAGCCACGCTCCCAACAAAAATGATGCAACAAGCAGGCAATTTTTTGCTGTTAACAAACTTTGGTACATCACGGGTGATGAACGTTGTGGTCAGGTTTCATTGAAATTGTATGTGTAGTTTCAGAGAAGAAAGCAAATACCTATTCTGGGGATTCAAACCTGGACCACTTTGATCCCCTGAATACCCACTTAGACCTCGGTTTTTTTTAAATGCAATGAACAAACTTGAGTTGCAACGTACCAAGTATCGTTTTGGCCAAGTTTTGTCACAATCCCATCAGCAGTTTCGATGAAGAAGTGCCATGTGTTTACAGACTGACCGACGGACGTGCCATCCCATAAGCTCTCCGGAACTACGTTCCAGGTGAGCTAAAAATTATCTCACTCCTTTCTGCACATGCGCGATCGAGGCGAATTTAGAGCCAAAGTACTGTTAAACTGCAGGTTCGTTTTCACATTCATGTTCAAAATACAACATTCAATTGTTATTAAGTTGTTCATCGATTATAAGCTGACATTTGTATACAGGACAAGTATAACGCGCTCTAGGCAAAATCATCAGCTTTCCACCCCAAATTAACTTTTGAAAATACATATTTTGCGTTTGTATGAATAAAACTTTCGCATTTATAATTAGATTAATTTTAACACGAAAAAGGAAAACATGATCACCAAGGAAGAATTGATTCAATTTTGGTTCAGGTCCGAATCCAGATCCGGCCTAAGAGTGGGATACAAAACATAAACTGTTCACCAAGCGAAGGTTTGCGCTCTACTGAGGACTGTTTTAGTTACCACTTTTTATTTTAGTACAAACACAACAGAACAAAAGGAATCTGTAAAGTCTTATCTGCAAAGAAGTGTTTTTAAAGCTTTTGGTCAAAAAGTTAGATACGACTACTAATACTAATACTACTACTCCTACTAATACGACTACTCCTACTATTACTACTACAGTCCTACCACTACAGATACAACAACTACTACCCTTAGACCCATTTGTCAACTTTTGATGCGATGCGAATCGTGCACGGAAAAGGTCGTCAAAACTGATTTTGGGAGGAAAATTTTTCGAATTATCTAAGGGTCTGAAGTTTTCTTAGGGTCATAAAGGGGTCTGAAGTGTTTAAAGAATCAATGATCTTAAAAGGGTCAAATGGGGTATAAAGGTGTCTCAGGAGGAAAGAGCAAAAGGGGGTCAAAAGTGTCCAAATGGTCTTAAAATGGCCAAAGTGTGTTAAAAAGTCAATAGGTCTGAAAAGTGTCAAAAGGTGTATATGTCTCAAAAGGGTCAAAATGGTATGAAAGGGTGTAAAGGGTGTAAGGTCTAAGGGGTGTAAAAGGTCAAAGGTGTTTAAAGGGGTATAAAGGGTCAAAAGGGGTGTAAAGGGTCAAAAGGGGTCGAAGATGTGTAAAGGGTCGAAGGGGGTGTAAGGGGTCTAAAGGTGTGCAAATGGTCAATGGGGACGAAGGGATGTAAAGGGTCTAAAGGGATCTAAGCGGTGTAAAGGGTCTAAGGAGTGTTAGGGGTCTAAAGGGATGCAAATGGCCGAAGGGGTGGGTCTAAGGGGTGTAAATGACCAAATGGGTTTAAGGGGTGTAAAGGGTCTAAGAGGAGTAAAGGGTCTAAGGGGGGTAAAGGGTTAAATGGGGTCTAAAGATGTTCTAACGGCTGTAAAGAGTTTAAGGGGTGTAATCTGGTAGCGGACTGGGTGTTAAAACCGGCCCAGGCATCCTTCACCTAGGTCGGCCCATTATTCATTTCTATGTTGCTTATCTGAGGAAATAGACGAATGCTTGAAAAAAAAAAAAAAAAATCACCTAAACATTAAATTTATTTTCAGTAACACAAGCACATGTCATGTTTAAGAGAGTAGGTGCCTGCGCATTTCGCTGCTTCTGGCAGCCACACCATCAATGATATCCTTAGTTTCAAGTTTGGCCAGGATCCCTTTTTCCACAGACATCAACATGAACACCTCAAGATGTTCTTGTGTCATTGTACTTCGCAGACGGCTTTTGATTCTCTTCAAAGCAGAGAAAGCCCGTTCACATGCCACGTGTGACACAGGCAGCGTTAGCAGCAGCTTGTAGGCAAGCCCAATGCTCTTGTAGGCATCAGTGAAGAGGTTCAACTTGAGGAGCACCTTGTAGCAGCAGAGAGGACAGGCTTTACTTACATGTACAGACTTACATGTACTTGGCAGAGTCTTCCTGTCCTGTTCAGACTCACTGTTCTCCTGCACTGTATAAACATCTGCTACTGATTGTTTCAGTGTTGACCATTGTTCTCCAAGGCTTCACAGTTCTTTTCGTAGTTGTTCCGCAGTGACACCATCATCAAATCTCAGCAAATGTTTATGCAGCTCTTCCATAGCTCCCGATGGCACTTGATCAAAGTTCCTTGGGTGAAGAAGTGAGAGATCAGCATACAATGTTGATGTTGCTGATCTGTCAAACCGCTGCTCAATGCTGCTCACAATAGTGTCCACAATTCGGTTGTACACTTCAATGCGATACTTCCTTACTGGGTCAGAAGCTGATGTAGCCTCATCTATGGACAGTTCGCCATCAATACGTTTGTGCTGTCTTTGCCGTTTTATCGGAAGGAACTCTTCCATAACAAGATTTACATCCATTTCATCCAGCTGGTCATTAGCTCATTGAACAAACTTTGCAGCTGCATCATGACAAGCTTGGAAGTCATCCCATAGCATCTGCATATTCTCTAGCAATTCATCCACCATCCGGTCGGTGCACAGTCAGCAGATCCAGTTGCACAGTTTGTAGATACTTGGAGAGCGCTGTAGTGTGGGAGAATACTTGCAGATATACTTGTGCAGTCAGAATTGTTTCAAACTGCAGGAGACTGGCAATGTATCCCTTCACCTTGGCCTTAACAGCTGCTTGGATCTGGTCAGCAACTAGTATGGCATTAAAAGTGGTGATAACTTCCATGAAAAGCGCTCCAGTTGGGTTGTTGAATGAACCAAAAACCTTCTTCAAGGCGGCATCCTTTGACCACCATCTAGTTTCTCCGATAGTTCCCATTCGTTTCACAGTAGTGGAGTGTCGACTCCAGATTTTCATTCGCTGATAAGATTCCCGAAAGAATACTGCAATGTCATTCAGTAGTGAGAACAGTGATGCGCTAGTCACCACAACACTTGTAGCTTCGGTCACAACGAGATTTAACACATGTGCGTGGCACCAAACATGGATCTGCATTGGAGCTTCCTTTGATAGCAGAGTACTGAAGCCTTTGTAGTGCCCCTGCATGTTTGCTGCACCATCAGTTGAGTTTCCAACACAGTTCTTGAGGCCAAGATTCAGTCCTAACAAGACTTCAGAAACAAGTTGCACAAAAGCTTCGCCAGTAGATTCCTCACATTTCACCACACTCACTAATCTTTCTTGGATAGTGCCAGTGCTATCAACATATCTAAGAACAACAGAGCACTGGTCTTGTGTTGAGATGTCTTGAGTGGTATCAATTTCCACAGCAAACATGTCTGTTACTTCTTCAGAAATCCACTGACGTATCTTATCCCGGATAACTGTGATAACATAATTCACTGTAGTTTTAGACAGCAAAGTTACCAAGGAGCCTCGACCTCGTGAACTCTTTGCCTTCTCATGTTGCTTCTTGCTGTTCTGGTCAACGTGAGAGAGATGATCGGCTGTGCAGGAATCATACTTCCGAAGTAGTTTTACAACTTCCAGAAATGTACCATGGTCGATCTCCTCATTGTCAAGTGTGTATGCTGCTTCTTCATTACTTCCGCTGTAGCTCAGTCCCCTCTTACCAATGAGTTTGACCACACCCACAACTCTTTCCATCACTTGTCGTCTCTTTCTAACCTCATCATGATGGCTACGTGCGAGCAGGTGAGAAACACTGGACTGTTGTCGATCTACCAGGTATGCTGTAGAGCATCTCAAATGAAAAGAAGAGCGTTCATGTTCTTCAACACGTGTATGTACATATCGCCAGTCAGTCATTCCCTCGATGAACGTGGACCAGTCTGAGGTGCTGGAAAACGCCAAGCACACTGAACAGTGAAGAGAATGATTGTCCTTGTTGTATGACAACCACCATCTGTTTGTACCATCGTTTCGCATGAAACACCTCTTGACCACTCGGTTGTCAGTTTTTTGATTGGGGTGGTAATTCCAAAACAGCAAACAATCTTCATCTTTACATGGTTTCTTAAAGTAGATAATCGAGGGGAAACCCTCCTCTGCAAGTGTAGCAGCTGCAGCAGGTATATCTCTCAGCTGACCGCACCTGTTCGTGTTCACCAATTTGCACCAATTCTGCCGATTCAGCTGCCAATTGGTCATCTACTGATTCAGCTGCCAATTGATCATCTACCAATTCAGCTGCTGATGGTCCAGCTACCGATTCAGTATCCTTATCCCCGTGTTCACTGACTTCACCAGGCCCAGTATTAGTACTTTTGAACAGATCCAAAAGGTTTCTGCACTTTGAAGCACTATATGACATTTTATTTTTCTTTCGATCACGTTCCTTCTCAGCACCTCCTTTTCTTCTCTTCTGGTTTGCTTTATCCATTGTTGGTTACAGATGCAGATGCTGAAAAAAAAAATTAGCATTGTAAGTCAGTTCGCGACATTGTTATCAATACTAGATCAGTAGTCAGTAGACCTATCTAAACTTACTTGGCGTTTCGGCTCAAAATCCTTTTTACTGTTGATTTGGTAGTTTTTACAATGAAGGAAACACGTATCGGGAGTACATACGACATAGCGATTGTGAATGTAACAGCTCTGAGGCTTCTTTCGCTTCGCATCGCAGTGACGGTGAGCACCAACATGGCGGCTGTAAGACTAAAATCTGGCTTAAAACCCCCTCACCTCACAGCCCACAGCCTTCAACCAGACATATTAACACGCTCCTCCCTCTTCATTCCCGTTCTTCAAAGCAAAGCGATAAAAATTGTTGTGTCGCCATTATATATGACGAGCAACAGTACCCACCCTCAGGGCGGGGCTTCAATTAGGAGGCGCGATTTATTTTAACTTCCGTTAAATATCACACGCAAATCATCAAAATCTAAACAGTATTTTTAGAATTTCAATTTTTAAAAAACATCACTGTTCATATCGGTAAATATTATTCCATCGTGTTTCAAATCGTGATTAGTGATATCAACTGTTCGCTTTTTTTAGGAAAAAAAATTGAATGATTTTGTACGGTACCTCTTCTTCAGCTTAGAACTTCAGGATACACGACATTGCTGATAACAGTTCCTTTTCTTTTCTCTCTGAAGTTCTTGGCAAACATTTTTATATTGTCACTGCTGCCAACGCGACGCCATGGCATTATTCATAACATTCATTCATCTATCTATAATTCCAGTAATCTCTGTACGTTTGTACGTTTGTCTGTCTGTGACCGCTGTTTCTCGACAACCACGGGTCCGATATACTTTTAACTTGCCAGGTATATTGCTGGGGACCCGAGGATGTGCCTTTTCAAGGTTTCATATTAATCGGACAATTACTTACCGAGCTATGTCCAAAAAACGATTCAACCAATCAGAGAGCAGCGAACGATCGCGTGTGCCGAACGTGGCGGGCACACTCTGCCTCGGATGGCACATTTGAGAGCGTATTCATTTATTTCACGTTTGCAAACTATGTTGGCGTTAAACTATGTTTTACAACTAATAAAAACGAATTTGCGATTCATTCGCTTTCCTGCGCGTTTGTGCACGCGATGGCGATTTCTTTACCAAACTCCGGAAGCCGTTCGCTTTGGACCAAACCATTGCATGTAAATAGAGGGGGGGGATTGTCACCACTCGCAAGCCGTTCGCTTTGGACCAAACCATTTCATGTAAATAGAGGGGGGGGATATAATTTTAGATATAGATATAGTACGGGCATGCCCTAGTTCATCTAATGATCATTAAACATTATTCTTACGCTCATTAAACGTTCATAAAACGTTCATTAAACGATTACGAAAATAAAAACGAAAAACATTACGAAATTACGTTCACACCGTCACATCAAACACTACCGTGAACAGAAAAGTCACAAACGTTACGTTACGTAATTCAAACCGTGAACACATCGAATATTGGAGAGCCCATTGCGCAAACGATTTGTTTTCTCTGGTACGTGTTACTGGGCAGGTACCGTTGCTAGTAATTATAATGAGGCGTCAGGGGCGAACTTTTGATATTTCGCGGGGAATCCCCGGGGATGGAGGCAGAAGTTTTCCGTGACAATTTTTTTTCAGCAGTTTTTTTATCCAGCCCAGCGGCCCATTTTTTACCCAGCGGTCCCAGCCCACCGGGCATTGCCCAAATGCCCTATGGCCAGTCCGCCCATGGGTGTAAAGGGTTAATGGTTTCCAAGGGGGTGTAAAGGGTCAAAGGGGTGTAAAGGGTCTAGAGGGGGTCAAAGGGTTGGAAAGGGTCTAAATGGGTCTAAGGGGTGGAAAGGGTCTGAAGTGTGTGAAGGTGTTGTAAAGAAATACCAACGGGAAACCTCAGGTTCGTAAATCAATTAACGCGGGAGGGAAACACGACAATATTAACGGGCCAAAGGACCTCATCACCGTCTCGGTATAAAACCCATTTTCAGGTATATCGTGGTTAAAAATCTCACGGGAGAAAGTTTTGTTGTGATTAACCTGGGGAGCTCAAAGCAGTTTGATCCCAAACAAAGAGTAAAACAAACAACTCACCTTGTGGTGAGGATGAGGTATTCATTGTAGGAACACCCGTTCAGTGGTGGGCGGTATCGCCGGTATGGCGTCACGTGGGTCCTTTTTTCTTCAAACTTTTTTTCACCCTTGAGAGTGAAGTTAGATGAGCAGTAAAAAAAATACCTTTAAAACGATGTAGAGGTTGTTTTTCTACTATTTTCGGTTTTTGAATACTTAGCGCATTTGGGAGGTCACGTGACTCCTTCTTTGCCGAAAGTACTGATCATGGTAACGTCTTAATTAAGAGTTGTTTCTCACATATGATAACATATTTGATGATCGGAACTCACCATAAAACGAATTATATCAATATTTGTGTTGAAATCCGATAAAATTGGGCTTTTTATAAAAATTTGTGGATGTGGATCGACTCTCGGAGATCATGGCGACAGGTGGCGGCTCGGATGGTTTTAATTTATGAATTGTGAGAAAATAACTGTTTGAAAACCGCTATTTAGGTGCAAGGTGGTAAAAGATGTTATCCTATATATATATATATATATATATATATATATATATACATACACATACATATACATACATACATACATACGAGCAAAAGTACCGGGTGTTGCCAGTTAACATTAAGTTAACTAGGGCATGCCCGTACTATATCTATATCTAAAATTATATCCCCCCCTCTATTTACATGAAATGGTTTGGTCCATGAAATGTTTTGGTCCATTCGCAACGCCAAAGCGAACGGCGAACGCTTTACATGAAATGGTTTGGTCCATGAAATGTTTTGGTCCATTCGCAACGCCAAAGCGAACGGCGAACGGCTTGCGAGTACAGTGACAATCCCCCCGGGGTTTTAATTAGTTTTAAAACATCGTTTAACGCCAACATAGCGCCAACATAGTTCGCCGACGGGAAATAAATGAATACGCTCTCAAATGTGCCATCCGAGGCAGAGTGTGTTCGCCACGTTCGGCACACACGATAGCTCGCTGCTCTCTGATTGGTTGAATCGTTTTTTGGACATAGCTCGGTAAGTAATTGTCCGATTAATATGAAACCTTGAAAAGGCACATCCTCGGGTCCCCAGCAATATACCTGGCAAGTTTAAAGTATATCGGACCCGTGGTTGTCGAGAAACAGCGGTCACAGACAAACAAACAAACACACAGAGATTAGTGGAATTATAGATAGATGTTAACTGGCAACACCGGGTACTTTTGCTTACTTAATGTTGCCAGTGAACTTAATGATTAACAATGAGTCGCTTCCTGACAAAAATATGGTAAACACAATCTCTGGGTCCATCATCGGGAGGGAATTTTAAAAACAGATTGCAAGTACAGTATTAAAGCGCGGCGTTACGCGCGCTGCTTGCGAGCAAGGAGGAAGCGGACAAGCGGTAACTTATAAACGTCTTTATTTCAGGAGCTCACTGTAACACTGGCCCGCTCCGGTCCGGGCTGGGCGCCCGGTGTATATCCTGAGGCCACGCCTACCCCTCGGGCGTGGCCACCGCCCACTTGGTGCGCGGAATGATGTCACCACGCCAGTGGGCTTTTGTGTCCACCACACGCGCCCCCCCAGAATTCCCGCGCACCTGGAGGGCCAGTTTGCGGGGCAGACGAATGACCCGGCCGAAGCGCCCCCTGGCGATCGGCGGCGTCCGGGGTGCAGGGATGCCAGGTGGGATGCCCCTGGCTGCCCCTGGGATGGGTGCAGGACCGGGGGGCGGCGGGGCTGGGCGGTGCCGGGGGTCCGCCCGCAGGAGGGCGGCCCCGACGTGGGGATCGGGCCACTGGCGGTGGATGGTCCACATCGAGGTGGGCCGGCTTGAGGCGGTCTACCGAAACGCGGTCAGGAGTACCGCCGATGTCCAGGGTGAAGTGCTTCGCCCCGGTCTCCAGCACGCGGAAAGGCCCGTCGTACGGGGGCCGCAGTGGTGTCCGATGGGCATCGTGGCGGACGAAGACGTACTCCGCCGTGCGAAGCTCCGGGGCGACGTGCGTCGGTGGGTGCCCGTGGCATGCCGTTGGCACCGGGGCAAACCTCTGGGCGGTCTCTTGCAGAGCGGAGCGCTGCTGTGCCGCGGACTATGGTGCCGTGGAGTCGGGGAGGAACTCGCCCGGCACCCGCAGCGGTTGCCCGAAGACCAACTCCGCCGCGGATCCGCGCAGGTCCTCCTTGGGCGCCGTCCGGAGGCCCAGCAGGACCCAGGGGAGCCTGTCGACCCAGCCGCCGTCGCGGAGGGTGGCCCGGAGCGCGGCCTTCAATGAGCGGTGAAATCGCTCACACAGGCCGTTAGCCTGGGGGTGGTAGGCCATGGTTCGGTGCAGCCGGACCCCGAGCCCCTGCGCAACCGCCCCCCAGAGCTCCGAGGTGAACTGGGGGCCGCGGTCGGATGAGATGTCTGAGGGGGCGCCGAACCGGCGACCCAGGTGGCGATGAAAGCCTGCGTGACATCGGCCGCCGTTGTCGACGCCAAGGGCACGGCCTCCGGCCACCGGGTGGTGCGGTCCACCATGGTGAGGACGTAGGTGAAACCCCGCGAGGGGGGCAGAGGTCCCACCGTGAACGGGGCCAACGGGGCCTGGGTGTGCCGGTGCACCTTGGCGCGCTGGCACGCGAGGCACGTCCTGGCCCAGCCGCGGACGGCCTTCCGGAGGCCATGCCAGACGAACTTGTCGGCGATCAGCCTTTGGGAGGCCCTCGCGCCCGGGTGGGACAGGCCGTGGATGGCGTCAAACACCTGGCGCTGCCAGCCCGCGGGCAAGATGGGGCGAGGACGCCCGAGGGAGACGTCGCACAAGAGGGCCGCGCCCGCGCCGTCGAACGGCACCTCGGTGACGCGGAGGCCCGTGACGGCGGTCCGCAAGGCCTGGACGTCGGGGTCAGCGGCCTGGTCCGCTGCCATCCGGGCATAGTCGATGCCGAGGTGGACTGCGTGGGCGACGGCCCGGGAAAGGCAATCCGCCACCGGGTTGTCCTTCCCCGCGACGTGCTGGATGTCCGTCGTGTACTCGGACACGGCCGAGAGGTGACGCTGCTGCCGGGCCGACCACGGCTCGGTGACCTTGCCCATCGCAAAGATCAGCGGCTCGTGGTCGACGAAGGCAGTGAACGCACGGCCCTCGAGCAGATGGCGGAAGTGCCTGACCGCCAAGTGAAGTCCGAGCAACTCGCGGTCGAAGGTACTGTAACGGCGTTCGGGCGGGCGAAGCTGCCGGCTAAAGAACGCCAGCGGTTGCCAAGCTCCACGCACCCATTGCTCGTGCACCGCGCCCACCGCGTAGTCCGAGGCATCGGTGGTGAGGGCGATCGGTGCATCGGGCGCCGGGTGCGCGAGCATGGTGGCGTTAGCCAAGGCGAGCTTCGCGCCCGTGAACGCCGTGTCCATCTGCTCGGTCCAGGTAACGTCGCCTTTGCCCAGCTTACCTCGGAGAGCTTCGTGCAGGGGGCGCAGGAGCTGGGCGATACGGGGCAGGAACCGATGGTAAAAGTTCACCATGCCCAGGAACTCCTGCAGCCCTCTGATCGTGCGGGGGCGCGGAAACCCCTTCACCGCCTCCACCTTGGCCGGCAGGGGGACGGCTCCGTGCCTGGTGACACGGTGCCCCAGAAAATCGATTATGGCGGCGCCGAACCGGCACTTTGCGGGGTTCACAATCAGGCCATGCTGGCCCAGGCGTTCGAAAGCGTGCGGAGGTGGCGTAGGTGCTCTTCGCGGGACGCGCTGGCGACGAGGATATCGTCCAGGTAGACGTAGACAAAATCCAAGTCGTGCAGGACGCTGTCCATCAGTCGCTGGAACGCCTGAGCCGCATTCTTCAGACCGAAGGGCATGCGCAGGAACTCGAAGAGTCCGAATGGCGTGATGACCGCCGTCTTCGGGACGTCCTCCGGCCTGACGGGGACCTGATGGTAGCCGCGTATGAGGTCCACCTTCGAGAAGAAGGACCTGCCCGCCAAACGGGCGGAAAAGTCCTGAATGTGGGGGACGGGGTAGCGGTCGGGAGTCGTGGCGTCATTGAGACGGCGATAGTCCCCGCACGGTCGCCATCCCCCGCCGGGCTTCGGCACGATGTGCAGCGGCGACGCCCAAGCGCTCTCTGAGCGCAGAACGATGCCGAGTCGCTCCAGGGTAGCGAACCCCGCTTTTGCCACCGCCAGCTTCGTCGGCTCGAGGCGGCGTGCCCGGGCGTAGACCGGTGGCCCGACGGTGGGGATGTGATGGGCCACCCCGTGCTTGACGGCCCCCGCCGAGAAGGTGGGCCGCGTGAGGGCCGGGAAGCCGGCGAGGAGGCGGGTGAATGCGTCCGCTGCCGGAAGCGTACAGACCAACGTGGCCGGAACCGAACCGTTCGGCAAGCCGCTTGGCAAGCTGGTTGAGCTGGGCAACGCACAAGCGAGCGAGCTGAACGTCTCGGCCTGGACAAGACGTTTGCGCTTGACGTCGACCAGGAGCCCATTAGCGCACAGGAAGTCCGCGCCAAGCAGTGCCATGGGCACGTTGGCGGTGACGAACGTCCATCGGAAAACCTGCCCTCCAAACCGCAGAGAGAGGCAGCGTTTTCCGTACGTACGGATGGGCGTCCCGTTCGCGGCAAGCAGCGCAGGGCCCCCACCCGCGGCGTGCTTGTCTGACGTGCCGGCGGGAATGACACTCACCTGCGCTCCCGTGTCGCACAGGTAACGGCGCCCGGAGAAGGTGTCCATTATGAACAGCAGGCTGCTCGAACGGCCGGCGCTCATCGCCACTGTTGAGCGCCGGCCCGGGCGTTTCCCGACCTGTTGAAGGAGCATGGCGGATGACACTGCCGAGCTTCGTGGCCGAACTTGGCGTGGAACCAGCACCAGGTGGTGGAGCTGGAGGAGCGCGGCTGGCTCCGCCAGGCCGGTGGAGTTGGCGGGTTTCCCCGCGGTGGCGGTTTTCGCCGTGGCGGTGGGCGGGGGCGTGGCGGCGTTCACGAGGTGCGTATCAGCATGCTGCGTATGCTGTAGAAGCTGATGCTGTGGAACAGCAGCATCAGCAGCATCAGCCTCGAGGGCCGTGACGGCCACGCCGACTCTCGCCCGCGTGTCCGAAGCGGCGAAGTACCTGTCCGCCTCGGCTGCCAATGCTCGGGGTTCCGTTAGCCCGGTCCCGGCCAACGCGAGGCGAACCTGCGCTGGAAGTTGGCGACGGAAAAGCGCCCGGAATAGAGAACCGGGGGCTTCGTCGCCCAACAGTGACAGCATATGGTCCATTCGGACCGACGGGCGCGTGTCACCGAGCTCGGGGAGATCCAGCAGGCGGTCGGCCCATGCGTCGTCCGTGAGGCCGAACGTGGCTAGGAGTAGCCGCTTGAGTGCCTCGTACTTGTGGCCGTCCGGTGAGTGGCGAAGGACGGACACAACTCGAGCGGCCGTACTGGGCCCGAGGGAGGCGACGACGTGGCAATAGCGCGTGTCATCGCCGGTGAGGCGCCGAAGCTGAAATTGGGCTTCGGCCTGGACGAACCAGACTTCGGCCTGAGCCTCCCAAAATTCGGGAAGTTTGACGAAGTTGGCCATGGCAATGGCGTCGCGTGTGGAAGGATCGCTCCGGCAGATCCAACGTCGAGGGGGTCACCAGTTAAGCGCGGCGTTACGCGCGCTGCTTGCGAGCAAGGAGGAAGCGGACAAGCGGTAACTTATAAACGTCTTTATTTCAGGAGCTCACTGTAACACTGGCCCGCTCCGGGCTGGGCGCCCGGTGTATATCCTGAGGCCATGCCTACCCCTCGAGCGTGGCCACCGCCCACTTGGTGCGCGGAATGATGTCACCACGCCAGTGGGCTTTTGTGTCCGCCACAGTATAGTGGAGCAGTGGCGAATTGTGTATGTGTATGTCTGTGTGTATGTCCCTGTGTGTGTGTCCGTGTGTGTGTGTGTGTGTGTGTATATGTGTGTATGTGTCTCTCCCCTTCTGTGTGTGTGTGTGTCTCCCTCTGTGTGTGTGTGTGTGTCTCCCTCTGTGTGTGTGTGTGTCCCCGTGTGTGTGTGTATGTCCCCGTGTGTGTGTGTATGTATGTGTGTGTGTCCCCGTGTGTGTGTGTCTGTGTGTGTGTGTGTGTGTGTGTGTGTGTGTCCCCGTGTGTGTCCCCGTGTGTGTGTGTGTGTGTGTGTGTGTGTGTGTCCCCGTGTGTGTGTGTGTGTGTGTCCCCGTGTGTGTGTGTGTGTGTGTCCGTGTGTGTGTGTGTGTCCGTGTGTGTGTGTGTGTCCGTGTGTGTGTGTGTGTCTCTCCCTCTGTGTGTGTGTGTGTGTGTGTCTCTGTGTGTGTGTGTGTGTGTGTGTGTGTGTGTGTGTCTCCGTGTGTGTCTCTCTATGTGTGTGTGTGTTTGTCTCCGTGTGTGTATGTGTGTGTCTCCGTGTGTGTGTGTGTGTGTGTGTTTGAACATTCGAAATACAGTTTGATCCAGAGGTAGGTGGTGTGGTCATGCTGGTTGGTAGATATGGTATATTTAAGGTACGATGTGCATGATTTAATAATACTAGGGCATGCCCGTACTATATATAAGCTAGGACGTGCCCGTACGTGGGTGCCCGTTCCTTGCCAAAAAAAAAAAAAAAAAAAAATTTGTGTAGGGGTGTGTGTGTGTAAACATCCTAGGGCGTGCCCGTACGTGGGTGCAAAAAAACATGCGTGCAAACAACAACAACAAAAAAAAACGTTGAAACCACGTGGCAGTAACGACCACAGAACCCCCCCCCTCTATTTACATGAATGGTTTGGTCCATTCGCAACGACCACAGAACCCCCCCCCCCCCCCTCTATTTACATGCAATGGTTTGGTCCATTCGCAACGCCAAAGCGAACGGCGAACGGCTAAATCGCCATAGCTCGGTAAGTACTTGTCCGATTAATTTCAAACCTTGAAAAGGCACATCCTCGGGTCCCCAGCAATATACCTGGCAAGTTTAAAGTATATCGGACCCGTGGTTGTCGAGAAACAGCGGTCACAGACAAACATACAAACACACATACACACATACACACATACACACATACACACATACACACAGAGATTAATGGAATTATAGATAGCTTATCATATTATAGAGTGTGTAAGGAAAGCTATACATACAGTGCATTCAGAAAGTATTCAGACCCCTTCACTTTTTTCACATTTTGTTATGTTGCAGCCTTATGCTGAAATCGTTTAAATTCATTTTTTCCCTCATCAATCTACACTCAATACCCCATAATGACAAAGAGAAAACAGGATTTTAGAAAGTTTTGCAAATTTATTAAAAAGAAAAAACTGAAATATCACATTTACATAAGTATTCAGCCCCTTTGCTATGACACTTGAAATTTAGCTCAGCTGCCTGCCATTTCTCTTGATCATCTTTGAGATGTTTCTACACCTTGATTGGAGTCCACCTGTGGTAAATTCAATTGATTGGACATGATTTGGAAAGGCACACACCTGTCTATATAAGGTCTCACAGCTGACAATGCATATCAGAGCAAAAACCTAGCCATGAGGTCGAAGGAACTGCCTGCAGAGCTCAGAGACAGGATTGTGTCGAGGCACAGATCTGGGGAAGCCGACAAAACAATTTCTGCTGCATTGAAGGTTCCCAAGAACACAGTGGCCTCCATAATTCTTAAATTGAAGAAGTTTAGAACAACCAGTACTCTTCCTAGAGCTGGCTGCCCGGCCAAACTGAGCAATCGGGGGAGAAGGGCCTTGATAAGAGAGGTGACCAAGAACCCAATAGTCACTCTGGGTGAGCTCCAGAGATCCTGTGTGGAGATGGGAGAAACTTCCAGAAGGACAACCATCACTGCAACACTCCACCGATCTTGGCTTTATGGCAGAGTGGCCAGACGGAGGCCTCTCCTCAGTGAAAGACACATGAAAGCCCGCTTGGAGTTTGCAAAAAAGCACCGAAAGGACTCTCAGACTGTGAGAAACAAGATTCTGTGGGCTTTGGTTAAAAACACATTTGGTTAAAAACCACAATGCGATAAGCTCCACAAACTCTTGATCCGAACACATCCTCAAAATACCAACTGCAGGATTGACCCCAAACAGCAGTCCCAACCAAAGATCGTAAAGCGGAGCAAGAATGCCCACACGTGCGAAACAGTGAAGTATCCAATGGTCGTGCTCGGCTGCCATTTTAGCAGGCAGGCAGAGTGAGCTTGCACTCGCCAACAACCTGGAAGCTGTTCACAACACACATGTTCCAGATGGTAACAATGGCGTCTCGTTCCTCATCTCAGAATCACTGCTCAGCAATAAACTGCTCAAACCGTCAATCCAAACGACCTGATTTGTCTTTTTTCAGACTCCCTAAGAACAGGGAAAGGTATTGTTGCGGTTTTGAGAACCCCTCACTTTGTAAATGCTTGTAAATAATATTCCATCATTTAACAGGTTAAAGGTCGCACCCATTGTTAGGCCACAGCAACACGTAGGACACCATAGGACTTTCAGTTATTTCCTTAGTATGTGTTTCAGATAAGGCTGTGTTCCTATTAGTTGAATCTGCGTTGCATTAATCAAATAAGATAGTTCCCAATCCATTCTGGCCATTTTGCCAACCTCTCTCTCCCAATTCTGTTACGCGCCTTGGTTAGCGTGCCGCACAGGCCATTAACTATGCGGTCGGCCCGAGGAAAAAGGGGGCGGAGCGCTGGGCACGAGGCATGGCCCTGTCAACTCGCCGTCAAGGGTGGAGCCGGTGAGCCCTCGCCGACCAACCAGGGCTGAGGTGAGCTCGCTGGTGGGCGTGGTTTCAAAGAGCGCGGATTGATCTCAAAGCGCGATATATAAGCACGCGCGAAAAGCCCTTTCACGGACTTCTTTCGGCGGGCTCCTTTTGCACGAACTGATCCAGGAGCGCACATTTGCAGAGAACTGTGCAGGGGACTTCTTTCGGCGGGTTCCTTTTGCATGAACTGATCGGGAGGCGCGCTTGTTTCAAAGGAATGCGTGGAGACGCTGATTGCACAAACTGCCTGTGATACGAGCCATTGATCGGGAGAGAGAGAGAGCTGGCACGAGCTACATATTACGTACGCCGCATCCCAGTCCCCCCGATATATGTAACCCCGAGATACGTAAGGTCCGCTCGCGTCCGACGATATGCGCGAAGCTGCCTGCCGGGTTTCGCCCGCGGAACCGGAGCCTGGACGAGTGGACCGGAGCCGGATCCCATCGCCTGGATCTTCCTCCCCTACCACGACAATTCCGTGTGAGTCTGTCTGTTTGTCCTGGGGTCGTAATAAGTTAAGACTGTATAGATAAGCTTGCCCTGTGTCCTTTTGTTTCTTCTTCTTCTTCTTGTACATGCTTTCATTTCCTCTTCTTTTGCTTGTAAATAATTAATAAACCCACTCTTTGTTCTTCCCTTACTCTGGTTTCCTCTTATTCGATCGTTTGCGTTTTTTCTCAATTGAGTACCTATGGCACGATTTCGGAACCGCTTTAATCGGGTTTAGTCTTATGGTTAACGGCCCGAGTCACGGCTCGCTTCGCTCGGCGTATCCATTACCGCTGCGGCTCGGGAGGGAGTTATCTCCTCGCTTTACGGCCGGTGGTAGGCCTACAACCCTACTTACCACCGACCGGAAGTGACGTCATAGCTTCCAGGATTGGGGGACGGCCAGCTTAAAAGACAAGGGGATTAACCCCCCCTTGATAAGGGGAGCGCCGACCCCCGAATCCGCAACAGTATGTTGAAGTTCAAATTGTGTCTATGAATCGTCTGTTGACTGTAATTTTGAAAATAGAGGTTAAGTCGGTGAGTCGGAGTGGTTTCTAAACTGTACTGTAGTGTAAAAAGTGTAATGTAAGACTGTACCATGTGTACTGTCTGTAGACTATGTACTGACGTACGTGACTAAACGAAGCTAAAGTAATACTGTATATTTATAACTTATAAAATAACATAATGCAAAAGTATAACTATAAAGTATAAGGAATGCCAAGTCGACTCAAAAAAGTCAAGGCAAAAGAAAGGCAGAGCTACACAGTACAGTCATGTACTGATGACTTGATGTAGTGTGCAGTTATCACACCCGGCCTAGTATAGGCTATGAGCCAGACCCCCCAAATTGACCGGTCGGTACCATACAGATGGAGTAAGGCTCATTGTGATTTTTAGCAAGATATATGTCCCTAGATATGAAAAAAAAAGTGATAGCAGTGTATAACTCTCGGCCATCTCTGTGTTATCACCCGAAATATTATTATACGCCTGCTTCGCTTCGCCAAAAAATGTGATATTTGCTAAAATTGGAATAAATATGTTTTTAAGGACCACAGAGTGCCGAGATCGAGATCGAGATCGTATTTGTTCGAGAGATCATGATAAACCTAGAGTGTGGAGCAAGTTTGCATGCATTGTGAAATATAATGTAGCTGATGTTACAAACCTACTTTAGGATACTAGCTAATACCAAAAATTACACTGAGATACCAAAAGTAGTAGACGAATAAACCTAAAATGTTCAAAAGCTATGTTTCGTTCCAAAATATCAAAATTAGGGGGTATGGTTGAACATATTTTGAACTTTGCCAAAATATGTGCCCCAAACAACCACCATATTACAAAGTAATGATATATTCCAATGCAGTGGTTCCTTGCGAAGATTTTGAGGGGTCAAATGTTACTCTGGGAGTTTTCATTTTTGAAATATTGACAAAAATGTACAATGTGAATTCTGAACTCGAAGCGATTTCGACCACTTTTTCACTAAATTTAACATATTTTTTGTCATTATATCAATATTTTGATAAATAACCCCCACAAATGTTCTCTATTTCTATTACTATATTAGTTGGCATCCAGTATGCAAATTATTGGCACTCTGTGGTCCTTAAAAACATATTTATTCCAATTTTAGCAAATATCACATTTTTTGGCGAAGCGAAGCAGGCGTATAATAATATTTCGGGTGATAACACAGAGATGGCCGAGAGTTATACACTGCTATCACTTTTTTTTTATATCTAGGGACATATATCTTGCTAAAAATCACAATGAGCCTTACTCCATCTGTATGGTACCGACCAACCCCCTTGGCTCATAGCCTAGTAGTAGTAGTAGTAAAAGTAAAAGTAGTATGTATTTTTAATCTGCTTTACAAGCCTTTAGCATTCATATACATGTACTAATATATCCAGTGTAAATGCTTGGAAGGAGTGATTCATGTCTCATAATGCTTGCTAGGACAACTTCTTTCATACTCTGTGATCTGCATGATTTGAACTACAACCTACATTTATCTATACTAGGGCATGCCCGTACTATATATATATCTAAAATTATATCCCCCCCCTCTATTTACATGAAATGGTTTGGTCCAAAGCGAACGGCTTGCGAGTGGTGACAATCCCCCCCCTCTATTTACATGAAATGGTTCGGTCCAAAGCGAACGGCTTCCGGAGTTTGGTAAAGAAATCGCCATCGCGTGCACAAACGCGCAGGAAAGCGAATGAATCGCAAATTCGTTTTTATTAGTTGTAAAACATAGTTTAACGCCAACATAGTTTGCAAACGTGAAATAAATGAATACGCTCTCAAATGTGCCATCCGAGGCAGAGTGTGCCCGCCACGTTCGGCACACGCGATCGTTCGCTGCTCTCTGATTGGTTGAATCGTTTTTTGGACATAGCTCGGTAAGTAATTGTCCGATTAATATGAAACCTTGAAAAGGCACATCCTCGGGTCCCCAGCAATATACCTGGCAAGTTTCAAGTATATCGGACCGGTAGTTGTCGAGAAACAGCGGTCACAGACAAACAAACAAACGTACAGACGTACAGACAGACAGACAGAGATTACTGGAATTATAGATAGATTTGATCTACATACAAATATATGGATATTAAAGTTCTTGTTTAATGAAGATCATTAATCTGATTTAATAATGGTTTCATGATATTTGCATGTAATAACATATATTGCACACCTGTATAGAATCTAATGTTCATTCAAGCACATGGCTCTGTAGCAAAACGAAGGAAAATAAACATATCATTCATTTCTGCTGTCATGATGCATCACATACAAGTACATTGTTGGGATAGGATTTAAAATTGTGCAAGACATTGAAATGTCCATGAACACTGAAATGTTTCAATACATGGACATCTGTGCATCTAATACCGACTTAATGTAGTGCAAAGAATTGAAAATAATTTATTCATATCTTTTCGCAAATTGTCATGAGGAGATGCAATGGTCAGCATGGGTACTGAAGTTTAATTTCCACCTGTAAAACGTGTGAAAAAGAATTGCAGGCAAGCGTTTAAAAGTACATTTGCCAATGATACATAACTTTTCTTTTTTTCTAGTGAAGTAAATCCATACAATAAATAACACATATACATTTAACCATTTTTGCCACGTCTCAATGCATTGGCGTAAATCGCATAAAGAGGAGGCATCAAGAGGTGTACCAACAAAAAAAACAAGAGGGGGTGGGGGGTGGGGGGGTGGACACTCGGAGGTGAGAAGCAAGAAAAAAAGGTCTTCACCAACCATTGATGGGGCATTTTGGAGAACATTCAATATATTGTAACAAGACCATTAAGGTTAAAATGTCTCGGGGGGGGTGGGGGGCGGGGGGGGGTATTTCATATTTTGTGCCGTACCCAGTAAAATGTGTGTGTGTGTGTGTGTGTGTAGCGGGGGGAGGGGGGGGGGTTTACACTCCCCGGAATTCTGCCCATGCCCAAATAGTTACTTAGAAGGGTACTTTCTTGGAAGGTGATATTTATTATACAGATTATGTTGCATGATTTCTTTTGCAGATGATATATATATATATATGTCTCCACTCTCCAGGTAAGTAAAATATACTTTCTGCATGTGTCTGAGCTTTGATTTCTATCCTTTCCTCTCTCAATTTGCCTTTTCTTTTTTTAGCAGTTAGCTTCTCTTCTCCCTCTCTATTTCTCCGTCCTACCTCTCCTCGCGTCACGATACAGCCTGCACTAATTTCTCTCTCTTTCTCTCCCTTTCTTCTATCTCATCTCTCTTCTTATTTTGTGTAATTTCACTTGTGCTAAAAATAATTTGTCTTTTTCATGGCTAATGTATCATCACCTTACTCCCTTCCCCACCCCTCTCCTCTACCTCCTACTCCGTGATCGATACAGAGGAGATCTTCGAACTATAGCCAAGAAAGCAGCCTGAATTCCGCTTGCTTGCTAAAATGGCCGCCGTTCTGCTCCATTGCGTACTTCACCGAATTGAACGCAGTTGTGCACGAGTGGCCTATCTTGCTCCGCTTTACGATCTTTGGTCCCAACTACTAAAAAAGTGTTCTTTGGTAAAAACGTTTCTTTCAAAAAATGCATCTCTGAGCAGTTCCCATTGGTTCCAAGTATGAATTAAGTTTAAAATGATTATTAAGTTAAATAAAAAAAACTAACCCCAAAATGAGAGTCACAGCCTTGCTTAAATAAATGCATATATACGCCTAGTTATAAAATCGCAAGATATTGTAAATTTTGTCAATTGCAATTCAGATTATTTAGTCTGTAGAATCCAATCCTCTTAACCAAATCCAGATTTTGATATGCTTCATTTATGTAATGATAATTATTAATCGATCGTGTTTCCACGGCAAGGCACGTTTGAGTAGGCCTAAACAAAATGGTGGCTTAATAACCCAGTGAGGTGCAGTGGGATGACCAAGACGGTGGGCCGCCACATTGGTAAGCCACCACATCTGGTTTTTTTCTTATGAGCACCTCGTTCATCATCTTCAAAAAGGGTGTTATAACACCCAAACACCGAGTTTTCATCATTGCAATTTGTTGGAGGTCCAAGTGTATGCATGCAAAGTTTGGTGTCACTAGGTTTCATGGTTTTGGAATTATGGAGGAGACAAAAGGTCAGACGGACGAACGGATACTGCCTTTTATTACTTACATATATCCATCGTGTGTACGTATATCTCTTCTCTCTATATTATAAAAGAACGTTTTTGTTTGTTTGTCTGCGCAAGCTAATCTCCTGAACGGTGAAAGATAGGAGGAAACCTCTAATACAAAAAATGTCTGGACGGGCCCCGGGAAGGTTTTAGGCTAGGTGGCGAGACCGGTCGAGGCCCACCTCGGCTGGGCCCATTTCGCAATTAAAAGCTGAGCTGAATTATAGTCGTCAATCTTCTACGGCCGCGAGTAAATGCTGAATTATGGTAGTAAATTCATTCAAAAAGAACCAAAAATGTCGGCCCGGGCCCCGAGAAGGTTATAGGCTGGGTGGCGAGGCCGGTCGAGGCCGCTTCGGCCGGGCTGGGCCCGATTCGCAGTTAAAAGCTGAGCTGAATTATAGTAGTAAATCTTCTACGGCTGCGAGTAAAAGCTGAATTATCGTAGTAAATTCATTCAAAAAGAACTCGGGCAACGCCGGGTGCTTTCGGCTCATATATATATATATATATATATATATATATATATATATATATACATACATATATATATATATACATATATACATACATATATATATATATACATATATATATATATATATATATATATATATATATCGTATCACAAACACGACCCTCCGTATTGTGCACATTCAAACACGATCCTTAAGCTAACAGGTCCTTACATCCTCACATTAAGCTTTGCTTCCTACTTGCACACAGTCCATACTACTCGCTACAGTTCTATCTCGCTCTTATTGGCCCTCCGTGGTGCCGCCGCCAAAGCGCGGCCTGCAACACATCGCCCTAGTGGTCATGAGAGATGTCACCATATCAGGTGCCTGTGAGTAACCACCTCGTCCCCAGGGGTCTCAACCCCTTCTGGGGTCCAGCGACCCCACTGGCCTGAGGCACTTGCTCAGACGGTGCCCCGATGGACAAGGGATGCTATACTCCACCAGACTCCCTCCCAATGGGGCCCGGGTCATGCCACAGCACCTGTGGTCAGAACCCACGTCCAAAAACCTGCCAGTGCAGCTCCCCAGCTGCCTGGCACAACCCACACCCCGTGCGTTGCAAACACACACCCTGTGCACGGCGAAGTGACTCCGACATGGTCCGTCCCGAATACCCCGGGAACCAACACGACTACCACCGACTCCAGCTCACCGTGGCGATGGACGCAGCCTCGCTGTCTAGCGCAGGCCTGGACCCGCACACCAGCAGCTCGTCCTCACTGACATCATGAGTAGGCTTGCCTGCCGCTCCACACACCGCAGGCTCTGACACCTGGCTCTTCGGCTCAGGTTCGGCTGCCTGCACATTCCTCGGAGCTGGGGCCGCGTTGCCCACTGTCGGTCCCGCCGGGTAAGTTCGCTTAAACACACACACACGCACGCACGCACACACACACACACACTGGATTCAGCTCGTTTTTGTGGTGATTGTGAACTCAAGTCAAGAGACGTTTTGTGAAGTGTCATTTGCAGTCACAACCATTATTCAAAAAAGGTGTAGGGATAGTTTCACATGATAATTTTTTGTGACCATCCTACCTTGTTCGCATACTTTTTGACATTCCATCCCTACATCAATTTACATTTTTAAAAATGTTGTATTACTTGTTGATGCAGGAGTGTGATTCACCCTTGCTAATTGAGGTGATAAATCAAGTATCAGGGTTCCAATAAGACATGTCTCTCACATATCTCTTCCATAGTGTTCTGAACATAATGAAATGTAAACACATATATGACCTTCAAATCAATCTCTAATGTGGCAAAATGGACGACTCTTCTCTTGGCTAACAGTAGTAGTGATAACGAATACCCTGCTGCTGTTGTCTCAGCACCATTCTGTCACTGCCTGCAGTGCACAGTGTGAGCTTGCGAGTGGTACTCAAGCACATGATCTATTTACTTTAACTTCAGCATTCTCTTCAAACTCTATTTTTCATGATATATGTTCCTTGAGCCAGGCGATATACTCACGTCTTATCTAAATGCAATTTTCAGTTGCGACCCAAATATTGGGATGTATGAGTTGAAAAAAGCAAAATGTCAGTGAGTTATGCTCTGCAGGATGAGTTTTGCATTCTAAGGCCTTTTCTCCCCACTGTTCTATTGATGGAAAAATGCAAACCAAAAAATGAGGTTCTTTCCTTGTGAGTTGGAATTCTAAGTCAATATTTTATTTACTTCTTTCCCATGGGAAACACTCATGGAGAGCAGATGCTTTGGCAAGTAATAGAAAAATGAAAAATCACTCATAGAGCGACACATGGCAAAAGAGAACAAAGTAGAATGGCACTCAGTAGAGCATCCTTTTAACCTCACAAATAATTGGTGGTTGAACTCAGTTAGCTGATATGAAAATCCCATTCAAATTTCAAGTCAATTGGATGAAAATTGAGGATTTTAGAAATTTGAAAAAAATGGTTGGCCTTTAGCCTATATTGACCTTGTGACCTATGTTGACCTCAAAATTATTTGTTGGTTGATTTCAGTTTGTTGATATGAAAATACTATTCAAATTTCAAGTCAATCGGATGAAAATTGAGGATTTTGGAAATCTGAAATGGTTGTTGACCTTTGGCCTATGTTGACCTTTTTTTCCTATGTTGATCTCAAAAATAGTTGGTGTTTGAATTCAGTTCGCTGATATGCAAATCCTATTCAAATTTCAAGTCAACCGGATGAAAATTGAGGATTTTAGAAATTTGAAATAAGTGGTTGACCTTTGGCCTATGTTGATCTTTTGACCTCAAAAATAAATAGGATTCTGTCGGACCGCCAACTACACCATTTGGTGAAATATCATGAAGATCGGTTTAAAATTGTGACGTATAGTCAAGTATAAGTGATTAGACAGACAAACACGCACATACACGCACAAACACACAAACTGGAGTGATCAACATACTTGTCAAAAAACAAAAAAATTCAAAACAGTTTCAAATGGGGAACATCGCCGCCATTAGACCATTTAAGTTGCATCACATGTGGCAATAAATGTGAATTGTCGCTCCCAGCTTGCTGGCTTGATGACAGAAGATGCCATTTGCGTTTTTTCCGTTTCCATCCCTACACCGTTTAGAATCCCGTGCGGGCACGAGCAACTTACTCGTTTTAAACAATAAGGTGAGTACAAGGAAAATGTTGGTTCTAAGACACAACCATTTTTACATTGAAGTGATGGGGAAAATGCCTTGGAACTCATGAACCACCCACCAAAAAACAAAAAAAATCCGGATATTTCTCCCTCCCCATCTAAGACAATCATCAAAACAGCTCACTATTTTTGCGCTTATCTCAAAACCAACATTTTCCTACTACTTGCGCACCCTCCTCCTCTCCTCACCCCTTTTTACCGAAGTTCTATTTTTTCCTTCATGCCATTGTCTCAATTTCTAATTGAAAAACTATTTGACCAACACTCCATAACCCTTAAAAAACACTTCATCTATTTCTCCCTTCCTCATCTAAGCCATTACGAAGACATTACTAATCTAAGACATTACTAAGCCTCATCTAAGTCATCCAAGCAGATTTGAAGGTCTATATTTACCAGTGTGATGACAGTGGTCTTTTACCTTTGGACCTTCACTAATTTCTTCCTCACAAGTATGACAGATTTATTATTATTATTTTTTTGTATACTGCATTGAGGCTCGTGAAAGAGCTGACATTTACTTCACAAACAAATCAACCAGACAAACAAAATATATAAACATGTAATGTGGTGTAGAACAACCACAAAAAGAGGGAGCGGAAGACAAGAGAAGGGGAAGCACACAAACACTTGAGGGCACACAACATTTAAGAGCAGGGAGATGTGTGGGAGGGAGAGGGCTTGGGGGGGGGGGGGGGTGGCAGAAGTATCAAACACAAGGACACCAAGGACTTCCAGGACAGAAGTTGGTATTACAAAAAAGTGGAATTGGGGTGAAAATCAGTGGGGATAGAAAAGATCAATGTTTTGGATGGGGGAAGATAAGAGATGGTGGTGAACAGCTGTTTTAAAGACCTGGAGGGTGGAGTGGGATTGAAGAGAGTGAGGGAGTTTGTTCCAGAGGCGGGAGAAAAGAGAAAAGAGGAATGAAGGAGTGAAGGTGAGCAGAGAGTCTTGATTTTGGCAGTTTAACCATAAGAGGGTTGCAGGCAGATCTTGTGCGACCTGTAGGAATATTTGCTGGACAGAGCCCAGAGAGAGCTGGGGGGCAAGGCCAGAGAGGAGTCGGTAGAAGACGGAAAGACCACCAACCTGCCTGCGGTGAGTGAGTGAGAGGCCCTTGGAGTTAGCTTCATCGCGGGAGATTGCAATGATTCTGAATGCTTTGGTTTCAACAGCGTGAAGACGAGCTAGGTGTGAGGCAGGTGCACCAGCCCAGAGGGGAGAGCAGTATTCCATTGAGCTGCGGATGAAAGCCTTGTATGTGGTGAGGAGCTCAGGTGTGCCAAGGAAGGACTTCGCACGACGGAGGATGCCCAGTCGGCGACTGGCTTTGGAGGCCAGATTTGAAATGTGGTTTTCCCAGGAAAGATCATGGCAGATAGTGAGACCCAAAAGCTTGAGCGACAGAACTTCTTGGAGAGGATTTTTCAGAAAGTAGATGGGAGGGTTGTCCAGTCGGTCTTTTCGGAGAGACATCGTAAGAGTGTGAGATTTGTCAGGATTGAAAGACATGTTCCACTTGTTTGCCCAGTCTGTGATTTTGTCCAGGTCTGCAGAGAGTGAGGAGGCTGCAGACTGCCGATCTGAGGGATGAAGAATGGAGCGACAGAGAGTAGAGTCCAGAGAGTACAGAGAGTACAGAGAGTACAGAGAGTACAGAGACAGATATTAGCCTCTCTAAATTTTGTTTTTTCTTCCTTTGTTAAACACATTGGTTAAAATTTCTTTTCCATTATCTATGTTAATCGAACACAATCTCTTTATAATCTTTTTACAAATTCCTTAGAAGCATCTTTGCCTCTTTAAAGTTCTAATTTATTATACTTTTTACCAACAGATTATTTAATTTCATAACAGAAACCACAAGGAGTATGTTTTTGATATTTATTTGTGTACGATTGTTCTGGATTAGGTAAGACACTGTCCACCTTTTCAAGAATACTTTCAAAATCAGAATAAATCATAAAAGGATGTTTTATTGACTTATTGAAATCTTTAAACTTAATATTTGAACCTACCTTTGGTAAATTAATTACAGTCGATTTATGATTAGAACAATATTTTGAATGTTGTTCCAGTCTTTCTTTTGTATGAAAAAAGTTAAGAAAGCCCTTACAAGGATATGTTTTATTAGTTATATTAACTACTTGAGATGTGGTCAATCTTGAGAAATTTTTAATGTAAGCAGAGTGTGAATTTTCCTCTAAACTAAAACAAAGAAGGTGAATGTGTCTCACCATTTTTATATTTATCTGTAATTTTCAAAAAGTCCATAAACAACTTCTGTTAGTCCATAATCATTAACAGATAGATTATCCATTTTCTCAAATTTTGGAACATCAATCAATGACAGAGTAAACTTTAAATCTATAACATTTAGAGTGTTCTCATACTTTGTATAATGTCATACTCTTTCAGGTTTTCATTGTGGTGGATGTAGATGAGCAAGATCAGACCAAGTAAAACATTTGTTATCATTATTCTGAATATTAACAATTGCCTTTTTCGTTTTATTTCTCTCAGTAAATCAATGTAAGAAGATGCTTTAAGAGGAGATGACTTTAGAATGTGTATATCCAAATAAACAAATTCTAGAATATTGAATCCACTACCTACAACAGTATTTTCAACATCCTGTTCCTGTTTTTCATGTTCATTATAAACACCAGATGGCAATACATCTTGAAATGATGTTATAAAATGTGGTTCTGTTCTCATATATGTTCTGTTTTCTCATCATCTCTTATCAATGATAGAATTTTACTCCCGTGTGGAACTTTATTGTTTTCATCTCAGTTAGTGTATATTTTACAAGTGCTTCAATAGCAGGTTTAACCATCTCAATGCTCTCAACTATTGATTTTGGTCCTGGTCTTCTGAATTCAAAAATCCTCATCTTTATATGGACTTTAAATGTCTCATCAGCGTTTTTAATAGAGTATCCAACTACCCCCTCTTCATTACCCTGCGCTCGCGAAGTGAAAAGCGGGGTGAAGCAATCTGTTGGGTGCCTGTGCCTTACGTGTGCCGTATGCCGTACGCCGTACGTGTGTCGTGTCTGCATTTAAAAAATTTATTTTCTCGGCAACCCTTGGTCCCATTAACATGAAATTTTACCGTAGGAGCGCCTCTGCCTGTAGATTATTTTGCTGATAATTATGACGTCATAGGTCACGTGGTATGGACGCCATCTTGGAAAAACGTTACACTATATCTCCCAAACCGCTTAATGGAAAAAATTGAAACATGGCTCATTGTCAAGTGCCCCCCATGGGGAATAAGATATGTTAATGATGATGTCATAGGTGGCTCAATTATGATGTCATAATTCGACAAGTACAACGCTTGATCTGATGAGTATGAAAAAAAAATTCCTCTGCAACTGTTAGTCCGATGAACACTAAATTTTCAGAATATGAGCGGCTCCTCCTGTAGAATTGTTCTAATGATAATTATGACGTCATTGGTGATGTGGTACAGGCGCCATCTTGGAAAAATCGAAAAAAGTTGCACCTCTATATCTCCGAAACCACTGCATGGAAAAAATTGAAATATGGCTCAATGTCAAGCACTCCCCTTGGGGAATAAGATATGTTAATGACGTCATCAGTACCGTAATAATGACATCATAATTCGGCACGTACAACGCTGGATTTGATCAGTACGATTTTTTTTCTCTGCAATTCTTGGACCGATGGACACTAAATCTTCACCATAGGAGTGCCTCCTCCCATATAATTTTTTTAATGATAATTATGACATCATAGGTCACATAGTACAGGTGCCATCTTGGAAAAAACAAAAACTTTGCACCTCTATATCTCCAAAACCTCTACATGGAAAACAAGAAACAGCAATCAGAGATCGCAGACCCTCGCCAGGATGTTTTAGTGTGTTTTAAGGCTTTTGTGTCAAAACAAATATGGCGGCCGAAACACGTGACCGATGATGTTATAATTTTTCTTTTCTAAACCAATTTATCCCCATATGACGCTCAATAAATTTCATCTTGATCGGATGAAGTTCTGTACTTGTCGAATTATGACGTCACAATGGAGCCACCTATGCCATCATCATTAACATATTTTATTCCCCATGGAGAGTTCTTTAAAATGAGCCATGTCTCAATTTTTTCTGTGCATATCTTTCAGAGATATAGAGGGGCAAAATTTTGCAGTTTTTCCAAGATGGCGGCCGAACCACGTGCCCGATGACGTCATCATTTATTTTTTTCTCCACCAATTTATCCCTTGATGATGCTCACGAAATTTAATCTTCCCATCTAAATTCTGAACAAATCTGGTATTATTCATTAATTGTTAACTGCATTAAACAATTAGTTCAATTATTAAGTAATAATTTTAATAACTGCTTTAATAATCATTAAATTAATATTTAATAGTATTTAACGAAATTGAAATTAATAAAATTTATAACATTATAAATATTATTTATAATATTATTATAAATATAATTTAAAATTTATAATATTATTCAATTTAAAGTTAATTAATCATTAATATCTATATAATAATAGCGTAAGGACTCGACTTTGTTATCCCTTTTACGCCGCACCCAGTGACCCGATGCCCACGGCACTAATGGATTTACGATCTACGAACCGCGCTCTTTGTTTATCACATACAGCCATACTCGAAAAATCTGAATTAGCTGACTTTGGGGCCCAAAAGCATCCGATTAACTGCCGATACGACGCCATCTTACGACGCCATCGTATTGGCGTCTGCTGGGCGAAGGCGAAGCAAGCCGTCCGCTGATTGGACAGGCGAAGGCGAAAGCAAGCCGTCCACTGAGTGGACAATCCAGAGCATGCATTTGTGCCGGTGTCGGCGATCGTTGTTCATATACGCACTCTTCATTCTCATCTTTCTTCCTAACTCTTACTCGGACAAGCAAATCCCCTATGCCATCCATAATGGTACACTCTATCCATACACCACATCCTCCCTTCTGTGGATGTTCCACGGGTTTCGGCTAGTTCTAAAACCTACCTTTGGTAAATTAATTACAGTTGATTTGTGATTAGAACAATATTTTGAATGTTGTTCCAGTTAATATTGTTCTAAAAAACAGAAGAGTTGGCTTGCACCAAATCCTTCTCAAGACTGTGCAGGGTAAGTATTCTATGAATACCATCTAGTTCCTCTTGTGTTTGCATGATTGAAGGTGTGTCTTATAACTGTCTTTTAGGACATCCTAAGAGCAAACATCACAATGTTTAGTTTCTTGCTCAAGTGAAGATATTTGTTTGAAAAGATTGAATGTGTGTTTGTGGGTTTGAAAGTGTTATAATATTCATATTCACGATTACAAGCGTCGCAATACTTTGTAATCACCATATTTATGCAGTAAAACTTGACTGCAAATAAAAATTTTTGATGAAAATATCGTGATAATTTATAGATACTTTTCCGTTTAAAATAAAAATTACTTTGGAGAAAATTCCGTTTAATTTACAGGTGAATCTGTGCTTAAGACCATTTTACTTTTTCGAATCTACCCACCACCTTTTTTAATGCCGGGAATCAACAAAGTCGCTGGAGGCATGTTTTCGGGTTGTCCGTCCGTCCATCCGTACGGGTTAAACCTCGTTTTTCTCAGCAACCACATGTCCAATTGAGACGAAACTTTCAGGGTAGAAGTGACACCTATGCAGAATATTTTTATGATAATTGTGACATCATACGTCACGTGGTATGGCAGCCATCTTGGATTAAAAGCAAATAATTTTAAAAAATTCGGGGATATTGTTGGCCACAACCATTAGTCAGCAAATGGAGGGCGGGGCCATTTGCACAGTTTATCTCCTCCCTTCGCTTGCGCTTTCATGCGCCACGGCAAAATGGTACAAAGTGTCGATAATGATAGATGCAAAATAACAAATTTGCCGCCCCCCCCAAAAAAGTGCCGCTTGGGGCGACCGCCCCTTTTACCGCCCCCCCCCCCCCCC
Source organism: Myxine glutinosa (assembly GCF_964187855.1). NCBI lineage: Eukaryota > Metazoa > Chordata > Myxini > Myxiniformes > Myxinidae > Myxine > Myxine glutinosa. The sequence goes on from NC_136265.1 coordinate 208,263,777, forward strand.
ACCCCCTCACTACGCCAGTGATAAGGGATACAAGTATGCTTTAACTGTTATTAATTTGAGGAGTAGATATGCGTGGGTTGATCCTTTGAAAAACAAAAGGGGTAATACTCTTATGTTAGCTTTCAGCGGAATATTTAGAAAAGCAAACGGAAACCAAAGAAGTTATGGACTGATGAGGGAACAGAGTTATATTACAAAGCATTTATAAAATTCTTAAAGATAATGGCATCGCATTATACAGCACCTTTAATGAAGAAAAGGCAGTTGTTATTTAGTGCTTTAATCACACTTTGAAAGAGACTACATGAAAAATTCACTCAACTCAGTTCTCAGCAATGGGTATCTTAAATTCAGGACATTGTAGATAATTGCAATAATACATTTCATTCGTCAACAAAATCAAAACCGTCAGAAACATTTACAAAATTAGAATATGAAAAGGAGATTCATTTGAGGAATCCAAAGTTCAAAGTTGGTGATATTGTAAGAATATACAGATGGAAAAGCCATTTTGAGAAAGGTTATACAAAGATGGACTAATGTACTTTTTACAATCATTGATGTAATGGATACAGTTCCTTGGCCTTACAAATTCCATGATTTAAATGGAGAAGAAATCTTGGGATCATTTTATTCACAGGAATTACAAAAAACACAAGTAAGTAGATAATGTCCTTGAAAGCAATGGGTTGGCGCTTCACAATCCTCTACTGTACACTGCCATGGACACTCGAGGACCAGGTCCCGGGTGTATAGTTGGTGGTGTATGCTTTGGTTTTGGTTTAGGGTGAGGAAAACTCAACACTAACTCTCACATTAAAACACCAAATTTGTAAGTCTGAACAACTGTACGTAAAACATCAATGGTTTTTAAAAAGTTCTTAACTCCATCCCTTCGTATAACCTTCCAATTCTGTTTATCTTTTTCCTTATTTTTCCAATCTTTAAAAAAAAAACAGTTCAATAATAATACAAGATAAATGAGTCTGTGAGGTATGACATTCATTCAAAAATTCACCTCACATCCAGAACCCTAACCCAACACTAACCCTCACATTCAAAATCCCATCCCATCCCATCCCATACCCCACCCTAACCCAGTAACCCATCCCTAACCCAACCCTAACCCATCCTTAACCCAACCCTAACATTAAAAATCCCATCCCATCCCATCCCATCCCATCCCTAACCCAATATAATTTAAAAAAAATTTTTTTAATATGTATTTCAATAATATAGATTTTTTCTTTTCTCCCAATTCTGTCTTTCAAGGCTTTCAGGTTTGAATAATTAGAAAGGGGGAGGAAGAATTTTCCAGCATTTTATTCCCAGAACTTTCTTGCTATTGCTGAAATATATGTAAAAATAAAGGTATTATTCATCTAATATTGAATTAAATAACATATATATATATAATTAAATGTATTTCCAATCAACTGAACTTACCTTTCATCAAGCACCACCCAACAAAGAATAATGTTCATTGGTTTAGAATCCAAAGAGTACTCTTTGTATAATCGATAAGCAGAGTCTCCCAGATAAGAAGAGTCTCCAAGATAGACCTCACAGGCAGAGTCCAAAATAAAACCAACTTTCCAAGTCTCCAAGGTATAACCACATTCCTGTTGAATCTCGAAGATTAGTATCACATTGTGAGTTATCAAGATAAAACCCACATTTCAAGTCCTCAAAATGAAACCAGTTTTCAAAGTCTCCAAGGTAAAACTCTTTTCCTGATTTTATTAAAATTTGTGAGTTTCCATGGTAGGCATTGAAACCATCTAGGCAGAACTCGTAATTTATTTTCTCAAAATTTGGTGTCTCGAATGTAAATCTTATCTGTTGGATGATCAAGCTTTACAGCTTGTTCTGTGGGTCTTCAATATAGGTCTCAAGTGATAACCATCAAGGTAGAACTCTTTTTCAAGATTTTGTGGGTCTCCAAGGTATGGTATGCTTTATTTGACTGGGTTATCAAGGTAGAACTCGTTATGTGGGTCTTCCAAATATATCTCCTTATCCAGGTATTGGTTGTTTCAAAGGTCTTCAAACCAATCAACAATTTCACCCCAAGTTGCGGTAAAAGCAGTATTTTCATTTTGTATCTCTAATACAATTTCCTGTGAGTGAAAATAACAATGTACAAGTCAGGAGACGACGATGGTTCACAAGCGAGCGGTATTCAATGACAAAGGACGGACTATAACCGAAACAGGCCCGGACAGGCCAGGCCCGGAAATGTCAAAACGAAGGTTACTGACCTTGAGATGAGATAGAAAATAATGTATAATCAGTTATGAGGTTAGTCAGCTGCACAATACCGAAAATTTGGTGAAAAATGAAATAAAAATATATAAAAAATAAAAAATAAATGAAAATAAATAAATAAATGAAAAATTGAGCTCCGTGGGGCTAGACACATGACATTGGCCTAATCAAATAATATCGAAACCCCTGTCAGATTCCACCAAACCCTTCAGAGAAGATGTAGCCTGAACTCGATTAACCCCTAAAAGACACCTTTTTCGGGCGTGGCTCCGCCCACAATGGGCGCAATACGCCCACTCTCGGCAGGACACAACTAGATCATGATATCAACCTCCCACCCAAGTTTCATCAAGATCGGATGATATCATCGGGTAGTTATGCTGCGGACAGACAGACACACACACACACAGACGCACACACATGACAAATATAGTGGTCACTTGATAACTCGTGAACCAATTAATTTAACTAGCAACGGTACCCGCCCTATGGACGGGGCTTCAATTGGGAGGCCCAAATGAAAAGGCAAAATATCAGAAATTGAAGGCTTTTTTATTTTAAACGATTTATATAAACATCCGTTGAATCATCTCACACGCAAATCATCAAAATCTAAACAGTATTTGTGGAATATAAATAAAAGCCACGTCACGTTTCATATCGGTAAATATTATTCCATGTGTTTGGAAAAATTGGAAAACAATACAGCCTATTTTACTCCAGGGGGTCCCAGGATTACCCACCCAAAATATCTTTGCGATCGGTTCAGCTGTTTTTGCGGTATCTGGGAACGGACAGATGGACATTTGGTGAATTATAGTAAGATACAAGATTATTATACACGACCGGTCAAAAGTTTTAGAACACCTCAATTTTTCCAGTTTTTATTGAAATTTAAGCAATCCAAGTCCAAGGAATCACCTGAAATGGTACAAAGGTAAGCAGTAAACTGCTCGAGGTAAAAAAAAAAAAAGGTTTAGGTTAGCAAAAACGGAAAAATAATGTAAATTGCAGTTATATTGTAAAAAAAAAAGGCCTTCTTCAGGGAACAAGTAATGGGTTAACAACTTACAGCTGTTCTGCAGCAATGTAAGTAAATTAAGCCTTGAAAGTTGATGCAAACAATTCCTCCAGGTGTCCCAACCTCTGCTGATTACTTGATTACAAATCCCCTGTCTGTATAAAACAGTATTGGAACAGTCTGTTATTACACCCTCTGAAGCATTATTTGGACAATATTGCACTGCAGGAAGTAGTATATTGCTATCATAATGGTGAGAAAAAGGCAAGCAACAAAGGAAGACAGACAGACCATTATAACCCTTAAAAGTGTAAGTCTTTCCTTTAGAGAAATTGCAAAAAAAGCCAAGGTGTCAGTGAGTACAGTTTCCTACACCATCAAAAGGCACTTGGAAACTGGAGGAAACTCTGACAGGAAGAGGTCTGGCAGGCCCAAAGCCACAACAGAATCAGAAGACAAGTTTCTGAGAGTCAACAGCTTGCGTGATAGGCGGCTCACAGGAAAACAGCTTCAAGCACAGCTTAACACTGGTCGAAGTAAGTAAGTCTCAGTTTCAACTGTGAAGAGAAGACTTTGAGCTGCAGGTTTGACAGGTCGAGTGGCAGTAAGAAAGCCATTGCGAAGATGGCAAAATAAGAAAAAGAGGCTTGCCTGGGCCATGAAGCACCGCCAGTAGACGACTGAAGACAGGAAGAAGGTCTATGGACTGATGAATCAAAATTTGAAATCTTTGGTTCATCACGCAGGGTTTTTGTGCGCCGTCGAGTACACTAAAGGATGGTTCCTCAGTGTGTGACACCAACTGTCAAACATGGAGGAGGAAGCGTGATGGTTTGGGGCTCTTTTGCTGGATCCACAGTCAGCGACTTGCACAGAGTGACTGGCACCCTGAACCAAAAGGGCTACCACAGCATTTGTAGTGCCATGCAATACCCTCTGGTATACGCCTAGTTGGTCAGGGTTTCATCCTCCAGCAATATAATGACCCTAAACACACCTCCAGGCTATGTCAAAACTACCTTCGAGGAAAAGAACCAGACGGTCAGCTTCAAATCATGGAATGGCCAGCACAGTCTTCAGACTTAAACTTCATCGAGCTGGTTTGGGATGAACTGGACAGAAGGGTGAAAGCAAAGCAACCTTCAAGTGCAACACATTTGTGGGAACTTCTGCAACAGTGTTGGGAAGAACTTCCCGAACAATATTTGATTTCCATTGTAGAAAGAATGCCACGCGTGTGTTCGGTGGTTATATCTGCAAAAGGGGCTGCTTTGCCGAGTCAAAAATGTAAATTAAATTTTGTTAAACAAAATGATTCTATGATTTCTTTTTTTATCTCCAATTGTTTATTTGTTATATGCTTAATTTCAGAGTACATTGAGACATTAAACTGCGTAAATTTCAACAAAAACTGGAAAAATTGAGGTGTCCTAAAACTTTTGACCGGTAGTGTATGTATAAATCAAACTCTCTAAATATTAATTGAAAATCTTACCTCTATATATATGATGTTTGAATCAAGGTCATCAATTTGAAGATTTATATCCACACAGGTAGTCGGTCTCCAAGGAACTCCAAAGTCATCCCAATCGAGATCAGCATGGTCATCCATTCTCAATAAAAGTAAAAATATATTTAAATTCAGTCTGTGTCCCAATCCTTTTATATAAGAATGGTGGGTGTGGTTTCCTTTGAAATTCCCTGGGAAAATCCCAGGGTAAGTCTGGGCCAGGCTAAACTGAAAAATGATGTAATAGTGGGTGTGGTTTATAAAAGTGGGTGGGGCTTAGAAAAAGTGGGCGTGGCCTCGGAAATGTGGGCAGGCTTATGAAAAGTGGGAGGGCTTATGAAAAAGTGGGCGTGGCTTAGGGGGAAAATGATATGTGGCTCAGGAGGTGCTCAGACAAGAGCAATAAGAGATGTTTAACATTTCATATCTGCCCAACAAAGATACTTAAGCCAAGAACCAAGTTCAAACATATTATTTATCAATATTCTCAATGGTGATGAGTATACATCGGATTTTTATGTGAAAAAAGGGAAAATATTTTTTCACATAAAACGGCTTTTTTGCGCGCAAAAAAATTATTTTGCTATTTTCGGAGGAAAAAAATATTTCACCCTTTTTCGGGAAAAATAAAATAAAATGCCCTTTTTGGTCGAAAATGTCTGGCAACGCTAAAAAAAATTAGGGAATTTTTCGAAATTTTTAACTGCGATCCAAAATTTTAACTGCGATCCAAATTTTTAACTGCGATCGATCTCAAAAACAAAATGTTGCGTCCACTTGCGTGCGTTGCGTCCCCAGCGTGTACAGCAGTGAGGCGGTGTACTACAGTGAGAGAGTGTACACAAAGTGTGAACAAGTCTCCTATCAAGATGAGTGCTGCTCTTCGTGACAAGTGGCTGAAGGAATTCAACGCTGGCGGCGATGGGGCCACCTTCAAGTACGTGTCGAGTGACACGGCTTTCTGTCGAGCTTGTGAAAAGACTTTCCGGGCGAAGCAGAAGTCTGAGCTGGCCCAACATGTCCGAGGAGACCGCCACAAGAGCAACTTGGCCTTGAAGAAGAAGAGGACGGTCACGCAAGCCACCATGGAGGACTTTGGTGGCGGAAAGAGGCACAAGTGCGACGTCGTGGCTCAGGAGCTGTGCCAGGCCATGCTGGCCACTGGCATCCCATGGTCGAAATTGGAAAACCCTGCCCTCCGGTCGTTCCTGGAGAAGCACATCACTCTCCAGATCCCCGATGAAAGCTGGATTCGAAAGCACTACCTCGACAAGTGCTATGACGAGGCCATGGCGGGGATCCGTGCCGACCTCGGACAGCAGCCCATCTGGCTGTCCGTCGACGAGACGACCGATTCGGCAGGTCGATATGTGGCCAACATCATCGCGGGACGCTTGTCCAAGGAGGGGTACTTTCGTCCCCACCTCGTCCAGTGCATGTTTCTGGAGAAGACCAACTCCGGGGAGATCGTGCGTGCAGTCAATGACACGCTGCGCTATCTTTGGCCTGATTTCAAGCCGGAGTGCCTCAAGGTCCTCGTCAGCGACGCCGCGGCCTATATGATCAAGGCCGGCCATGCCCTGAAGGAACTCTTCCCGGACTTGCTGCATGTGACTTGCGTTGCCCACGCGCTCCACCGTGTCTGTGAGACAGTCCGAGAAATGTTCAAGGACGTCAACGACCTGATTGCCACGACGAAGAAGGTGTTCGTCAAAGCCCCGTCGCGTGTTGTCTTTTGGAAGGAGCAGCAGCCCAATCTTTCTCTCCCCCCGGAGCCCATTCTGACTCGGTGGGGGACGTGGATCGATGCCGCGGTGTTTTACGCCGAGCACTTCGAGGCCGTCAAGGACATTGTGGACCAGCTGAACGATGACGACGCGATGGCAATCCGGAGTGCCAAGGACCTGTTCGGAAAGGCGGACATCAAGCTCAGTTTGGTCTTCTTAAATGCCCACGTGTCGTTCATCCCGAAGATCCTTAAGCAGCTGGAGGAGGCCGGCATGGAGCTGGCCAAGGCCTTCCAGCTCCTTGATCAGGCCAAGGAGGAGCTCGAAAAGATCCGAGGCTGCCGTAAGGAGATCCTGCTCACCAAGTTCAAGGCGGTGCTGCAGCGCAATCCCGACATTGGTGTGCTGAGGACAGTGGCTTTGATCCTGGATGGAGATCAGCACGGATCTGAGGTTGGTGTGCCGGCTGGAGTCAAGCTTGCTGACATCCCCCTCTTGAGGTACTGCCCCATCGTCAGCGTCGACGTGGAAAGGTCCTTCTCCGTCTACAGTAACGTCCTCACCGACCGCCGACACCGCCTCACCAAGGAGAACATTACCAAGATAATGATTTCAAACACCTACTTTAACCGTTCCTAAAAGGGTCTTGTCAATTTCTTCTAGTCCTCTACTTATCAAACAATGCGGTTGCAATAAAGGTACCTGAACGTCATTTTTTACCTGTTTACTAGCCCAGAGTGCTTAATGTTGTGCAGGAAAAAGCTTACCATTTTTTGTTCTTTTTTTGACTGATTTCTGAAAAACTTGGTAATAATAAAAAATGAATAAAACGGGGGAAAAAAATATTTCGGGATTTTTTCACATTAAAAAAAAAAAATTCCGCTTTTCAAAACATAAAAGGCCTATTTTCTTAACATAAAAATCCGTAGTCTAGTGATGAGTTAAATATGAAAATGAAGTTATTCCCTAAAATAGAACATAAACAAATATTTGTTGGCTGTCTATATGAGTTGAAAGAAAACGTGGGTGTTTTAGAATCAACAAAGGGTTTGGGTGTCTATTGAGGATTTAACCTTTGTTAATGGCTTAGATGTGGAAGGGAGAAATGGATGAATTTTCAAGGGTTATGGAGTGTTGGTCAAATAGTTTTTCAATTAGAAATTGAGACAATGGGATAAAGGAAAAAATAGAACTTCGGTAAAAAGGGGTGAGGAGAGGAGGAGGGTGCGCAAGTAGTAGGAAAATGTTGGTTTTGAGATAAGCGCAAAAATAGTGAGATATTTTGTTGATTGTCTTAGATGGGAAGGGAGGAATATCCGGGTGTTTTTTTGGTTTTTGGTGGGTGGTTCATGAGTTCCAAGGTATTTCCCCATTCACTTCAATGTAAAAATGGTTGTTGTGTCTAAAAACAAACACCTTCCTACTATTAATGTGAAACTATTTGAATCCGTTTTAAATGTTATATGAGCGATAAATGAGCCCGTTTCCAGAATTGGGCCACCACGGCGTGACGTAGTTGATTCACTAGTGTCGGTATTCTCTCGGCGTTACTAACAAAGCTCTACTTACATAAACCTATTACTCACCATGTTGGAATGACCAATGCACAATTTGGTAGTTCAATGAAAGACTCTTTTTTAAGGTGTAAAATATACACGAACCAAACTTGCCTTTAATTTGCACACTTTCGAATTCAGGTTTCCTTGCCTTCCGGGGTGTGGAGATTACAGGATGTGGAAAGAGAAAGGTGTGATTAATTATTTATACCTGATTGGTGACGAAATTATAATTGCACATTCGCAGGCAATGCCTGGTATTAGATGAATACTTTTATTATTTTAGACTTTTTTGAACCGGACTTGAAAACAGATGGAACGGTTCATGTGCCCGCTCGCTCTGAGATCATGGGTTAGAACCCAGCCGAGTCGTTCCCAGACACCTGAAGATGGTACGTGCTTCTTCCTTCCTTGGTGGTGGTGCTGGTTCGTATGCACTCTGCGGCTGCTTGGCTGTATCATTTTTTTTTAGGGGTGTGGCTGCACTGCTGATGCAGTGCCCCTATTACCAGTAAGCTCGTATTCATTTTTACCAACTTTGAAAGGATGACAGGCTGAGTCAACCCACCTAGTGTTAATTCAACAGCACGGCGGGGGCTCAAACTCGACCCTAAGACCTTAAATCAGCTACCTTAACCGTTAAGGCAACACCAGGCTTTTCCTCGCTTGATGCGAGGCATTTGAAAAGTATAATGTTTGGACATTAGCAAAGACTTGATGGACTGAATAGCCTCTTCCTGCGATGAAGGTCCTATTAAGGGTACTCTTCTTAAACAAAGGGCATCTCTCATGTTTGGTACTCAGCACACTCGTATCATGATATACGGGTACCAAACAGCACGCATGTTACATGTGAACCCTCCATTTTAAGCTTATGTATCTTGCTGATGAAACCAGAAGGCAAAAAATCCAAGCCGGAGAGTAATTTGCCTTTAAGATGGTGAATTGCACACTTCCAATTTGCGGTCTTGCCTTTGGAGAAATCTCCCACGGAGGTGTGCTTTCTGCCACTAAATATGAACAAAGAATAATTGGAAGCACACTAAAGATAGTATTTTCAGATTCCTGGGCGTAAGTGAAATCGCCAGAGTGAGAGATTGAAGAATTTGAGTAACAAGTGCAGCAATATTTCCAATTTGCATTCGGAACTCTTATCATACGTTTAGTTGAAGTTACCCCGAGGGTGTTGGCTATCCCTTACGTACAGTTAAAGAGTTATGTTGCTTGTGTGACGTCACAGACGTTACTTGGATTGATTGCTTTTTCGAATTATCCACCCCCACCTATCCCACCCCTCTTGGCCAATAAAAATTGATTGGATATGATAATTGGCATGTTCAGCCTCACATTAAAATATATATACAGACTTCGCATTTAATATGGAATATTTTTTTTGTGGGGGTGAACTTACTTTTCAAGATGACTTAGAACCAAAAGTTCATTGGAATTATGTTGAAATTATTCTAGATTTTGTTAATGTGACGTTTAAAAGAAACAAAAACCACATTTGACATTTCGAAGCAAATAAATTGATCCTTGAAAGTGATGTAAACTGATATCGAACTCAATTCACAGACAGTACTGTGTTAAACTTCTGTACGTTTTCCAGAAGTATCTCTTTATTTTGCACATTAGCCAAAAAAATTTTCAACAAAAAAACAAAAGCTAAATCATGACTGGGATTACGGACAGTAAAATTACAGTTCAGTACTTCATGTAACCCCCACGAGCATTCAGGAGAGCACGTACACGTCGAGGCATGCTGTTCACGAGATTTGCCAAGGTTTGGACAGGAATCGCTTGCCATGCAGTGACAATAGCCTGCTGCAATTCACGCACAGAGGTCGGCTGCTGGTCCAAGTTGTCGATTTGATGCGTTAATTCTGCCCACAAGTTCTCTATCGGATTCATATCCGGGGACATGGCAGGCCACTCCATATGCTCTACACCACGGTCAGCAAGAAAGTGTTGGATCATGCGAGCACGATGAGGCCGTGCATTGTCATCTTGGAAGCCAAAGTTTCCTCGAAAGGCTGCACGAGCAAATGGAAGCAATGTTTCTTCCAGAATGACCCTGTACTTGAACTGGTTCAGGTTTCCATTCAGAACAACCATGTCAGTTTTGCCCCCTGCATGAAAAGCAGCCCAAACGGTCACCCCACCACCTCCAGCTTGGACTCTTGGCACAATACAATCTTCGTTGTGGGCTTCATGCACTTGTCTGCGCACTCGGACGCGGCCATCTTGATGATAGACCAGAAATCTAGACTCGTCACTGAAGGTCACGTGATTCCAGTGTCCTGGCTGCCATTGACGGTGCTCTCTGGCCCACTGCAATCGGTGCTGGCTGTGTTGTCTGGTCAGGCGTGGCTTTCTCAGGGGACGCCTGGCACGATAGCCTGCTTGAACCAGTCGTTGGTTGACCAGCCTTCTGGATACAGGCACATTTGGCAGTTGCTGCCACTCAGCCCTAAGCCGATTAGCTGACTTGGTACGGCCATTGCAGACTAACCGGTGCAGCTGGCGGTCATCTCTCCTTGTGGTTCTGCGTGGACGTCCTGGCCTCGGTATTGGAGTAGGGACACCCCTCTGAGCATTTCGTTTCAGGATCTTTGACACCTGACCTTGAGTGATGCCATACTGCCGAGCAATAGCGCGCTGTTTCATGCCAGAATTTCGTAAAGCCATCACTCCATGACAAACAGCATTGTCAAGTTGACAGACCATCTCCAGAGGAAGCCACAATAACTTTTGTAAACGTGCAGCAGTTGTTTTCCACTAATACAGAACGCAACAACCCTTATATACCCGATTGTGAAGCCAATCGTCAAATGTACCTGTCCTTACATTTTGTCACGCCACCTGTGATATAATCCTGTTATTGACTTCTTGCTGTGAAAGACAATCAATGACATGGTTCTTTCAACAAAGACATCACCGAAGGGTAAAAGAAACTCACCAGATTGATATACTGAGTTCAGAAAGTAAACCCGTCAAGAAAAAAAAAAATTCCATATTAAATGCCAAGTCTGTATATATACATATATACCGTACTTAAATTGGAAATGGAGAGTAACATGAGCAGAATTGATTTTGGACCATGGACCATGAGCAGAATTCATGAAGAGTAGTGCACTGCATGGGCAATCATCCTAAAATACGCCATTCTGTCTGTCTGACATGATTTTTTGACCGCGATACATTGTCGTTACTTATCCAATCTCAACCAAACTTGACAGGTGGACTAAGGGTTAAACAATGAAGGTTGTAGCACATTTATTTGCCACCCCCTCCCTCCCCAAAGGGGTGTTCTCCCCCAAGAGGGTTTTCCTGCCATTGCTGCCAATGGGTTTCATGTTGAGGTGTATATCCATGTTAATTTAGCTTTATCGTGGCGTTTTCCCAAGGCCACTTGTAATAACAAAACGAACGATAATAGCATAATATGAATGTTATTACAAAACAATATTAATACTAATAATGTCTCACCTCCCCAAGGTGTTTTTCCCACGGAGGTATATAATAAACTGGAGAGCCAATGACGGCTGTCGGCTGAAGCTAGCGGAAGTTGCTTGGCGGCCATATTGGGAAGCCGATTGTGACATTCGTCCACATCCATCAGGGCAAGTAATACAATACACCGGACTCGAACATGCAACTAAATTGGAAGTTTATTGTTCAATAGTTGTTATTTTTCCTTAGCTATCTGATGCCAATAACTGCAAATGAGGGTTGTATAAATTACAGCACTAGGTGGTTTGCCATTGCCTTCCCACTTCGCAGTAGCAGTAGGTAGGGCAGGAAGTTGTTCAGGGTCCTGGTACGAATCCCGATCCTGGTATTTCACGGGCAGGGCGACTGATCATCCTGGCGAACGTTAAGCCGGCTGTCTTGTCTGCTAGTGAAGGAGCTGGGGCTCCCACGTCGATCGGGGAATCGGAATCGGGGAATGGAAGCTGAATGACAGTTGGAAAGTGCCTGTAGCATACTTTATGATAAATGGATTGTCGGGGAAGGAACAGGCGAATTTGGTGACACAATGTCTACTAAAATTGCATGATATCGGTGCAGAGGTGGTTTCCTTAACTTGCGATGGACCGTCCGCTCATTTGACAATGTTACGTGAGCTAGGTGCCGACATCACGCCGCAGAATGTGAAACCAACATTTCCCCACCCAGCAAATCCCGAAAAGAAAATTTGTGTTGTACTCGATGCATGTCACATGCTTAAACTTGCAAGAAACTGTCTTGGATCCATGAAAATGATGGAGGATGGCAACAAAAAAGTCATCGCGTGGAAATACATCCAGGCACTCTTTGATCTGCAGAAGAGGGAAGGCTTGCGTCTGGGAAATAAGCTCTCCCGGAAACACATCGAGTGGAAGAGCAATGTCATGAAGGTGGACACAACGCTCAGACATTGAGCACTAGTGTGGCAGATGCAATTCGGTTTTGCAGGGACACTTTGCAACTATCAGAATTTCAGGGCAGTGAGGCTACCTGCCAATACATTGAAACATTGGACAAACTGTTTGACATTCTAAATTCTCGCAATCCATTGGCACGAAACTACAAGGCACCACTCATGACATCACGAGAAGGACTTTTCCTGCCATTCCTGGATACTGCCTACAGTTACTTGTCCAACATCAAAAACATGAATGGTCAAGTTATGACGAATACGCGTTTGAAAACCCCCTTCATTGGTTTCATGATCTGCATAGAGAGTGTCAAAATTTTGTATTTCACATATGTCAAACCTGCCTCATCTCCCCTGCGATACCTGCTCACGTACAAAATGAGCCAAGACCACATTGAACTTTTCTTTGGAGCGGTCCGCATTGCATGTGGAAGTGGGAATAACCCAACGGCCCGGCAGTTTGTTGCCGCATATAAGCGCCTCTTGATGCGACATGACATCAAGTCTGCAAGTGGGAACTGTTCTGCACAGGACTCAACCAGAATCCTGAATGCGGCTTCCTTCAAGTGCGTTGCAAAGCAGGCTGTGCCTGACGAGAGTCACGACATGTTGGTGGCCAGACGATACGACCTGGAGTTGAGATCGCCGGCAAAAGAGGACCACGACTATGCGGATATTCCAAATTTTGAGCAACTTTCCATCTTTACAGAGTCACGTGTTGGCTATATTGCCGGCTATGTGGTGAGGATGGTGAGGAAGACTCTGAAGTGTAGCCAATGTCTTTCTGCATTGACCAGTAACAACGAAGAATGGCAAACCACACCAATGTACAGCCTGATTGTTACCAAGAACAGGGGTGGCCTCATAGTTCCCTCGCACAGTGTTGTTCGTGTCTGTGAGGCGACTGAACGCTGTGTCAAGAGGCTCCTGGCTGTAAGCAATGGCAAAATGCCTCGTGAAAGTGGGATAAGAGTGGCAATTTCCACTTCTGTCCTTTCTGAGGTCGGTCGGTCTACATTTGCTTCCTTGGATCGGCACATGTTTGACTGTGAGGCAGACAGCAACCATGTGTTTGCTTTAATACATTCTGTATCACAATCATACAGCAAGATACGTTTCCATCATGTTGTGAGAACACTCGATGATGACATGAAGGAAGAGCGCATCAGGAAAAAATATTGCAAACTGGTCCTGTTTGCTCACCAGTGAGGCAACACCAGAGCAAGCTGAAATATAAGAGCGACCTCATCTCTACATGGTGTGGGTGTGTTTTGTGGGTTAACTGTGAATTGTGTGGGTTAACTACATGACAGCGTTTCATGTCATTTATGTGACTGACTCACTGTTGATGTGTTGCTGACCCATGTCAGTGTAGAATAAACTCTGGTTATCATTATATCTGCGTGGTTTCTAACATCTCGGTAATAGAAACATACACATCTTAGTTACAATATAATGACTGAATTAAGTAACATCATATAACATGACAACAAATCAGATCTTTATATTGAGGAATATTATTGAACAAGCCAAAGAATGGCAAACGACGATGTACCTCAATTTTATAGATTTCTAGAAAGCTTTGGACTCCTTGCCCAGAGAAAGTCTGGGTCATAATGAAGAAATACAGCATACCTGGAAAATTAGTGAACCTTGTAAAAGCCCTTTACCAAGACTTTCAATGTGCGGTCGTCGACCAAGGTGAAACAACAGAATGGTTCAAGGTGAAGACAGGAGTTAAACAGGGGTGTAACATGTCAAGATTCTTATTCCTACTAGTGGGTGATTGGGTCATGAGAAGAACGATAAAGAACACCGAGCGGTAATTTTGGGCACTTTTTTTTCAAACAAGCTCTAAACCATTGGATTCCACAGGAAAAATGCGTCTAGAACCAACTTCAAACTTAATGAACACCATTTCCTTAAAGAACGGGATTCTGAGCCCGAATATCAGTTCAAATATTAGTATTCTATATTAATTAAATAGTCGGCGGTCCTAAAATTCGCTCCAGCTGCATCATCAGTGCGCCACGCCTTTGCTTTGACAGGCTTACGATCGGCTTCCCAATATGGCCGCCAGACTATTTCCGGTGGCTTCACGGCGGCTAATGCTGCGAGGTGGCCAATTGGCTCTCCATATTATATACCTCCGTGGTTTTTCCTCCTTGAACAAACGTCATGTCAACGCTTATAAATAGATTATCATGGCGTTTTTGTGGGAGCGACGGCTTCTACCAGCAATAAAAATATTATAAACCACAAACACACATGATTAGCTTTTTTAAACAGTCGCTAATGCTCTTTATAATAATAAACAAAGAAATTTGGAGAAATCCCGACATCCCTGAGGTAAGTTTTACTTGCAGAACTGAGCGAAGATCTACTGTAATATATATACCCCACAAAGGTTGGGTTAATAACATGACCCTGCCGCTAACGTGGCGGCCTTTTGAAACTCACTCCTGCTGTTTAACACGAAACTGAAAGGGGGAAAGCCTGGGTTGTGCTCATTTACCAAGCAGCTAGCTAGCGCTTGCTAAGCCATCTGTTCCTTAACGGTTTTTAATGGAGTGCTTGCTCGAATGCTTAAACCAAATGGCGATTTCTCCACAATAAACTTGGTAAATGAACACACCCAATGTTCTTGAGACCCACCCATAGATCGACTGTAATCTATATACCCCAAAGAGGAATGATCCTTCCTGCCACTCCCGTAGTGAGCGGGTGTACTAGTATAATTCAAAAATCTAAGTCAAGGTAAAATCACCCATCCATACTCATGATCTGTACTAGCCTGAATTACTCCATTCCCAAGCACTACCATTTTCCAGGTTATTGTGATCACCCCTTCCTCCACATCCGTCACCTGTTTTCGTTTGTTACCTCCACCACCAAAGGTGGATGGAGGTTATGTTTTCACCCCTGTCTGTCTGTCTGTCCATTTGTGAACAAGATATCTCAAAAAGTTGTGGATGGATTCGGACGAAATTTGGCAGAGATGTAGCGTATGTGACAAGGACGAAATGATTCGATTTTGGTGAAGATCTGGATTCGGATTCGGCAACTAGAATTTTAAAGTGATTCTTCACCATTGGGATATAGGGCCAAAAACGATACATAGCAGGATATCTCAAAAAGGTTGTGGTAGGATTTGGACGAAACTTGTTAGACCGGTTGGGTGTCTGACAAGGACGATTTGATTCGATTTTAGTGAAAATCTGAATATGGATTCGTATATGAGAATTATTTAATTTTTAAAGTGATTCTTCACCATTGGGAGATAGGGCCAAAAACGATACATAGCAGGATATCTCAAAAAGGTATGGACGGATTTGGACGAAACTTGTTGGACAGGTTGTGTGTGTGACAAGGAAGAATTGATTCGATTTTGGTGAAGATCCGGATCCGGATCCGGCTAGTAGAATTTTTTAAGTGATTCTTCACCATTGAGTGATATGGCCAAAAACGAGGGGTAGATCAGGGTCTGAAGGACTGGACCTATGGTGATTCCTGTGATTGATTTTGATTAAATATGATTCTGTATTGTGATTTTCTGGTCTACTCTGAGATACAAAACGTAAACTGTTCACCAGGTGGAGGCATGCTCTCTACTGAGTGCCGTTCTAGTTACTTGTTAATTGGTTTGTTAGCCCGTCCCCTGCGCAGCGGGAAATGGGGTTTTGCAATCACTTGTGTGCGTGTCTGTGTGCGTGTCTGTGTGTTTTTCTGTGTGTGTATGTGTGTGTGTGTGTGTGTGTGTGTGTGTGTGTGTGTGTGTGTGTGTGTGTGTGTGTCTGTCTTGGCCATAATTGTTTTACCATTTCAGCTTTTGTCATAAAATTTTCAACAAAGCTTTATTATGAGAATATGGAGAAGACAACTTAATAATTTGGTCAAAAAGTCAAAGGTCAGCATCACATAAAATCGTCAATTTTCATCTAATTGACCTGAAAAGTTAGGAATTTGCATATTGGATCACTGAATTGGTTCACCAATCAAAAGCTTGAAGCCAATTGTTTTTTAGATTCAAAGGTAAAAGGCCAAGGTTGCATAAAATCATCAATTTCCATCTGATTGATTTGAAACGAGCATGGTTTGCATAGTGGGTCACTGAAGCCTATTGCTTTTGAGGTCAAGGTCGCCTAAAATCGTCAATTTGTTGAATATATTTTTAGCTGTTTTTGTCATGTTTAGCATATGGTGGACGAACAAGTCCGAATACAAAGTAGACACGGACGGGCTTCACATATTCAGATGCTTTGTAGTTTATTTTTGGTTTCATCCCTACATTCCCCTTCCTATTCTTGCTGCGTTGCGGCTTGTTCTCCCCACGTGTCCTTCCTCTCCACTCTCACTTCTACTCTGCAATTGGTGTTTTTCCCTTTTCATTTTGTTCCATTGCATTCTTCTTTAGCTCTTTCACGAGCCTCGACCATGTATGCAAAAAGATAGCATAGTGCACAACAACAACAACAACAACATGCATTTTAAGGCCATGTTCCCTGCTAGAGCGGGGGTTAGCCTTGCGGTCCCCATGACAATCTTCTCCATTTTGCCCTATTTTCTGCATCTCTCCTTGTTAACCCCCTTGCCCGCATTTCTTCTTCCACCATCTTTAGCCAAGTCTTTCTCGGTCTTCCCCGTCCTCTACTTCCTTCTACATTAACTTCCATCACTCTTCTCAACCAGTCACTTTCATCCTTCCTCAACACATGACCAAACCATCTCAACCTGTTCCTCTTCACAGCATCAATCACAGGCAATATTCCCATCATCTTTCGCAATTCATCATTTGTCTTCCTCTCTCTCAACGATACTCCGCACATCCATCGAACCATTCGCATTTCCACCCTTTCCAGCCTTCGTTGCTGCTCTACGTTCATTACCCATGTCTCGCTCCCATAAATCATAACACTTCTCACACATGCAGCATACACCTTTCCCTTCAGCTTCAGCGACACTCTCCTCCTCATCAGCACGCCACTCAGTTCCCGAAACTTCTTCCATGCACATCTCACTCGAGCAACCGTTGCCGAGTCTGATCCACCTTCTCCATTCAGCATGTCTCCGAGGTAGCAAAATGTTTTCACACCTTCCAGCTTCACGCCGTCTCCAGCATTTCTCCAGCATAGCATAGTGCACGATGTATGCAAAAAGAAGTGGCCATTTGACATATCTTGTGATTTATTGCAAGCACATACTGGGAGAGGATTGCATTCAACTAATGAACAACAATCACTGGAGAACAGGATCTCAATGAAAACACAAGGGCCATTATACAAGCCCTTTTCGTAACAGATCCTTTGTGGGTATAGCAAAGAGAGCTCTCATCCCTGAAAAACCCATTCCTATTTCCCTCCATATTGTTTCTGTACATTTTTCTTCTCCTACCATCGTCCGTCTGTTCATCTCCTGCCGTGTGCAAGAATAGGGTTCGGCGCAAGACTCGCTATGCCCGGTGTAAAAGGATGTAGCGAGGTGTCAAAAACACGAGCTCAATCACATTCACACCTAAAATCAGCTCCAGAGCCAAATGGGGATTCTCCCCAAACCCTCTCATGTTCATGCAGTGTTTGCACCAAGATAGTGCTGCCTGGGACAGGACACGGATGAAACCGACTTAACTACACAATCACGTGTGCATGTACAAAAAAAACATGACACAATCCGTCACAAGTCGCTGGGGACGGGGAATGAATAATTTATGTTGCAGCTGCGTCAATTTCCTGAAACAGAATCCCAATGGTGAAAAATATCCATTCTTTTCGGGAACTGGTCCGCTCTTTTAATTATTTGCACCTTTTTTGGCATTTTTTATTTCATTGAGAAATTTATTTTAAATGCTTACGCGTCTTCCTCCACCACTGTCTATTCATATTAACCCTTTGCTCTCCAGCTCATCAATAGTATTACTGTAACCATTCTCATTTGTCCTGAATGACTAGCTCAGCCTCTGTGTTTTCAATTCTCTGACCTCCTTTCACCATGCTAAGTTTTCTTTTTTCACAAGTCCGCTAAATACTTGATGATATAGAGGGGATACTTTCATTTCATTTGGTGGCTCCACCCGGTGTCTGTGGCTTGTACTCAGTTGTCCGCACCATATTAAGGCATGGTTTGAAGGTACTACGTGGTGACCGCCCCAACTCTCTGCATCTACCCATTGGGTGCGGTGACATCTTTGAATTCCTAAGCATTTTTGGCATCCAGGACTTGTTTTGCAATGTGCCGCTTTTCATTTTTAGATGCCGAATAAGGAATGAAAGTAAATCACAGGATCTCCTTACAAATGTTATTTTGGCCTCTGCAAAACTTGCAATATACAAAACCAGGAAGGCAAAGATTTAAAATAATGTTGTGCAACATGCCTCGAAACTTTATTATGCTCACATATCATTTCAAGTTTTCAAGGCATGTTGCAGGATCGTCCCACTTCATACTTCCCCAGGATGCCATTTGTGTCTGTTGTCGTGCCGTGTTGTGTCCGCGCCATGTCCCACCATCGTGTCCATGCCTTGTCGATGCCCTGCCCCAGTGGAGGGGGAGGGAGCGTAGTTCCCGCTCCCAGCAGGCCAACACAGGTGTTTGATTCACCACTCAAATCGCCCATGTCCATGTGCTGGTAGATCGGCAGAGATGGTGTTACAGTTTCGAGCAACGGCTGTTTCTTACACTTAATCGTGGGAATGGCATTTTCTCGATCATGGCAGATAGATCGAGCCATCTCCATTGTCTCATTACAGTGCTCTGTAAAATGTTCCAAACACAAAAGCGAACATTCAAATTAATAGGATGAAAATTAATGATTTTAGATGTTTGACCTTGAGTTGACCTTTGACCTCAAAACTAGTTGGTTTCCCAATTCAGTGATGCACTATGTAATTGCTGTTTAATTTTTCAAGCTAATAGGATGAAACAGGACGATTTTACAGATGAAAATTGGATAATATTAGTAGTTTGACCTTGATTTGACTTCTTGACCTCAAAAATAGTTGGTTTCCCAATTTAGTGACTCAATATGCAAAGGTTGTTCAACTTTGATGTTAATCGGATGAAAAATGACAATTTTGAAATGATACCTTAAGATGACCTTTGACATCAAAATCAATAGGCTTCTTCCTTATGACCAACTCTACCATTTGGTGAGGTTTTGTGAAGATGGGTTTAAAATTGTAACCTGTAGGAGATTGACATACAAGCAGATAAACAGACAGAATGAAAAAACACTCATAGAGCAACACTTGGCAAAAGAGAACAAAGTAGAATGGCACTCGGTAGAGCATCCTTTTGGCCTCAAAAAAATTAGTGGTTCAATTCAGTGACCTGATATGCAAATCGTCTTCAAATTCTAAGTTAATTAGATGAAAATTGATGATTTAAGAAATATAAGAAAGATGGTTGACTTTTGGCCTATGTTGACCTTTTGGCCTATTTCAATCTCAAAAATAGTTGGTGGTTGAATTGAATTCGCCGATATGAAAACCCTATTCAAATTTAAGGTCAATTGGATGAAAATTCAGGATTTTAGGAATTTGAAAAGGTTGTTGACCTTTGGCCTATGTTGACCTTTTGCTCTATGTTGATCTCAAAAATAGTTGGTGGTTGAATCGAGTTCACTGATATGAAAACCCTATTCAAATTTCAAGTCACTCGGATGAAAATTGAGGATTTTAGAAATTTGAAAAGGTTGTTAACCTTTGGCCTATGTTGACCTTTTGCCCTATGTTGACCTCAAAATAAATGGTGGTTGAATTCAGTTCGCTGATATGAAAATATTTTTCAAATTTCAAGACAATCGCATGAAAATTGAGTTTAGAAATTTGAAAAAAGTGGTTGACCTTTGTCGTATGTTGATCTCAAAAATAGTTGGTGGTTGAATTCAGTGTGCCGATATGTAAATCATATTCAAATTTCAAGTCAATCGGATGAAAACTGAGGTTTTTATAAATTTGAAATGGTTGTTGACCTTTGGCCTATGTTGACCTTTTGGCCTATGCTGATCTCAAAAATAGTTGGTGGTTGCTTTCAGTAAGGTGATATGAAAATCCTTTTCAAATTTCAAGCCAATCGGATGAAAATTGATGATTTTAGAAATTTGAAATTGTTGTCGACTTTTGGCCTATGTTGACCTTTTGACCTAAAAAATAAATAAGATTTTGTTGAACCACCAACTCCACCATTTGATTACGTTTTGTGAAGATCGGTTTTAAATTGTGACCTGTAGGCAAGTATAAGTGAGCAGACAGACAAACACACAAACCGGAGTGATCAACATACTTGTCAAAAAAAATTTCCCCCAAGTAATAATGCGCAACACCAAACAATATTCTTGAAAAATAGATTTGCAAGTAATAAACATACGGAATAACAATGTCGGAATAACAATGTCGGAATAACAATGTCGACAGACCAATGTATTGTACTTGAAAAACCTTCGATTTTGCAAGTAATGAAAAAACAAACTTTATATTGTGGCGGACACGAAAGCACCGACGTGGTGACATCACCCCGCACACCGAGTGGGGGTGGGCCACGCCCGGGAGAGAGGCGTGGCCTCACGATATTCACGGGGCGCGCAGCCCTGAGAGTTCAGTGTTACAGTGAGCTCTTGAATAAAGACTCTTACAAATTACCGCGTTGTCCGCTTCCTCCTTGTTTATAAACAGCGCGCGTAACACCGCGCTTTACTGGTGACCCTCGACGTTGGATCTGCCGTAGCGATCCTTCCAAACACGACGCCATTGCCATGGCCAACAACGCGATGTCGATTAAACTTCCCGAATTTTGGGAGGCCCAGGCCGAACTTTGGTTCGTCCAAGCCGAAGCCCAGTTTCAGCTTCGGCGCCTCACCCACGACGACACGCGCTACTGCCACGTCGTCGCCTCCCTCGGGCCCGGCATGGCCGCTCGAGTTGTGTCCGTCCTTCGCCACCCACCAGACGGCCACAAGTACGAGGCACTCAAGCGGCTGCTCCTAGCCACGTTCGGCCTCACGGAGGACGCACGGGCCGACCGCCTCCTGGATCTCCCCGAGCTCGGCGACACGCGCCCGTCGGTCCGAATGGACCATATGCTGTCACTGTTGGGCGACGAAGCCCCATGTTCTCTATTCCGGGCGCTTTTCCGTCGCCAACTTCCAGCACAGGTACGCCTCGCGTTGGCCGGGACCGTGCTAACGGAACCCCGAGCATTGGCCGCCGCGGCGGA
This sequence comes from Myxine glutinosa, assembly GCF_964187855.1. NCBI lineage: Eukaryota > Metazoa > Chordata > Myxini > Myxiniformes > Myxinidae > Myxine > Myxine glutinosa. Next base: position 208,285,486 of record NC_136265.1, read on the forward strand.
CAGGTACTTCGCGGCTTCGGACACGCGGGCGAGAGTCGGTGCGGCCGTCACGGACCTCGAGGCTGATGATGCTGATGATGCTGATCCACAGCATCAGCTTACACAGCATACGCAGCATGCTGATACGCACCTCGTGGCCGCCGCCACGCCCCGTCCACCGCCGCGGCGAAAACCGCCACCGCGGGGAACACCGCCAACTCCGCCGGCCTGGCGGAGCCAGCCGCACTCCTCCAGCTCCACCACCTGGTGCTGGTTCCACGCCAAGTTCGGCCACGAGGCTCGACAGTGTCATCCGCCATGCTCCTTCAACAGGTCGGGAAACGCCCGGGCCGGCGCTCGATAGTGGCAATGAGCGCCGGCCGTTCGAACAGCCTGCTGTTCATCACGGACACCTTATCCGGGCGCCGTTACCTGTGCGACACAGGATTGCAGGTGAGTGTCGTTCCTGCCGGTACGTCGGACAAGCACGGCGCGGGCGGGGGCCCCGCGCTGCTTGCCGCAAACGGGACGCCCATCCGTACGTACGGAAAACGCTGTCTCTCTCTGCGGTTCGGAGGGCAGGTTTTCCGATGGTTGTTCGTCACCGCCGACGTGCCCATGGCATTGCTTGGCGCGGACTTCCTGTGCGCAAATGGGCTCCTGGTCGACGTAAAGCACAGACGTCTTGTCCAGGCCGAGACGTTCAGCTCGCTCGCTTGTGCGCTGCCCAGCTCGTCGAGCAGCCCACTGAGCGGCTTGCCAAGCGGCTTGCTGAACGGTTCGGTTCCGGCCACGTTGATCTGTACGCTTCCGGCAGCGGATGAATTCACCCGCCTCCTTGCCGGCTTCCCGGCTCTCACACGGCCCACCTTCTCGGCGGGGGCCGTCAAGCACGGGGTGGCCCATCACATCCCCACCGTCGGGCCACCGGTCTACGCCCGGGCACGCCGCCTCGAGCCGACGAAGCTGGCGGTAGCAAAAGCGGAGTTCGCTACCCTGGAGCGACTCGGCATCGTTCGGCACTCGGAGAGTGCTTGGGCGTCGCCGCTGCACATCGTGCCGAAGCCCGGCAGGGGATGGCGACCGTGCGGGGACTATCGCCGTCTCAATGACGCCACCACCCCCGACCGCTACCCCGTCCCCCACATACAGGACTTTTCCACCCGTATGGCGGGCATGTCCTTCTTCTCGAAGGTAGACCTCATACGCGGTTACCCTCAGGTCCCCGTCAGGCCGGAGGACGTCCCGAAGACGGTGGTCATCACGCCGTTCGGACTCTTCGAATTCCTGCGGATGCCCTTCGGTCTGAAGAATGCGGCTCAGGCGTTCCAGCGGCTGATGGACAGCGCCCTGCGCGACTTGGATTTTGTATACGTCTACCTGGACGATATCCTCGTCGCCAGCGCGTCCCGTGAAGAGCATCTACACCACCTCCGCACGCTCTTCGAACGCCTGGGCCAGCATGGCCTGATTGTGAATCCCGCAAAGTGCCGGTTCGGCGTCGCCGAACTCGATTTTCTGGGGCACCGCGTCACCAGGCACGGAGCCGTCCCCCTGCCGGCCAAGGTGGAGGGGGTGAAGGGGTTTCCGCGCTCCAGCACGATCAGGGGGCTGCAGGAGTTCCTGGGCATGGTGAACTTTTACCATCGGTTCCTGCCCCGTATCGCCCAGCTCCTGCGCCCCCTGCACGAAGCTCTCCGAGGTAAGCCGGGCAAAGGCGACGTCACCTGGACCGAGCAGATGGACGTGGCGTTCACGGGCGCGAAGCTCGCCTTGGCTAACGCCACCATGCTCGCGCACCCAGCGCCCGATGCGCCGATCGCCCTCACCACCGACGCCTCGGACTACACGGTGGGCACGGTGCACGAGCAATGGGTGCGTGGAGCTTGGCAACCGCTGGCGTTCTTTAGCCGGCAGCTTCGCCCGCCCGAACGCCGTTAGAGTACCTTCGACCGCGAGTTGCTCGGGCTTCACTTGGCGGTCAGGCACTTCCGCCATCTGCTCGAGGGCCGTGCATTCACGGCCTTGGTCGACCACAAGCCGCTGGTCTTCGTGATGGGCAAGGTCACCGAGCCGTGGTCGGCCCGGCAGCAGCGTCACCTCTCGGCCGTGTCCGAGTACACGACGGACATCCGGCACGTCGCGGGGAAGGACAACCCGGTGGCGGATTGCCTTTCCCGGGCCGTCGCCCACGCAGTCCACCTCGACATCGACTATGCCCGGATGGCAGCGGACCAGGCCGCTGACCCCGACATCCAGGCCTTGCGGACCGCTGTCACGGGCCTCCGCGTCACCGAGGTGCCATTCGACGGCGCGGGCGCGGCCCTCTTGTGCGACGTCTCCCTCGGGCGGCCTCGCCCCATCGTGCCCGCGGGCTGGCAGCACCAGGTGTTTGACGCCATCCACGGCCTGTCCCACCCGGGCGCGAGGGCCTCCCAAAGGTTGATCGCCGACAAATTCGTCTGGCATGGCCTCCGGAAGGCCGTCCGCGGCTGGGCCAGGACGTGCCTCGCGTGCCAGCGCGCCAAGGTGCACCGGCACACCCAGGCCCCGTTGGCCCCATTTACGGTGCCGGAACGCCGGTTTGACCACGTCCACATGGACCTGGTGGGACCTCTGCCCCCCTCGCGGGGTTTCACCCACGTCCTCACAGGGGCTCGGGGTCTGGCTGCACCAAACCACGGCCTACCACCCCCAGGCTAACGGCCTGTGTGAGCGATTTCACCGCTCATTGAAGGCCGCGCTCCGGGCCACCCTCCGCGACGGCGGCTGTGTCGACAGGCTCCCCTGGGTCCTGCTGGGCCTCCGGACGGCGCCCAAGGAGGACCTGCGCGCATCCGCGGCGGAGTTGGTCTTCGGGCAACCGCTGCGGGTGCCGGGCGAGTTCCTCCACGACTCCACGGCACCATGGTCCGTGGCACAGCAGCGCTCCGCTCTGCAGGAGACCGCCCAGAGGTTCGCCCCGGTGCCAACGGCACGCCACGGGCACCCACCGACGCACGTCGCCCCGGAGCTTCGCTCGGCGGAGTACATCTTCGTCCGCCACGATGCCCACCGGACACCACTGCGGCCCCCGTACGACAGGCCTTTCCGCGTGCTGGAGACCGGGGTGAAGCACTTCACCCTGGACATCGGCGGTACTCCTGACCGCGTTTCTGTGGACCGCCTCAAGCCGGCCCACCTCGACGTGGACCATCCACCACCAGTGGCCCGACCCGGACCCCCGGCACCGCCCAGCCCCGCCGCCCCCCGGTCCTCCACCCATCCCAGGGGCAGCCGGAGGCATCCCAGATGGCATCCCTGCATCCCAGACGCCGCCAGTCGCCAGGGGGCGCTTCGGCTGGGTCATCCGTTTGCCCCGCAAACTGGCCCTTCAGGTGCGCGGGGATTCTGGGGGGGCGTGTGTGGCGGACACGAAAGCACTGACGTGGTGACATCACCCCGCACACTGAGTGGGGGTGGGCCACGCCCGGGAGAGAGGCGTGGCCTCACGATATACATGGGGCGCGCAGCCCTGAGAGTTCAGTGTTACAGTGAGCTCTTGAATAAAGGCTCTTACAAATTACCGCGTTGGCCGCTTCCTCCTTGTTTACAAACAGCGCGCGTAACACCGCGCTTATCGTTTTGGTGCATATATTATTCTATTTCATGTACTATGTTTCTACTTCCTTATCTGTCTTGGTCGTACTTTCTCTTTAAAATGCTGCACCTTGTCCACGGAAGTTCCAACCATGGTCTTGCAAAGGAAGTGAAAGTCAAGTCACGTGATACTAAATAGAAAACGTATGCTTGCCTCAGCTTTCTTGTGTCCTGAGTGTCAACCTCTACAGCCATTCTCTACTACTACTACCACTACCACTACCACTACCACCACCACCACTACTACTACTACTACTACTACTACTACTACTACTACTACTACTACTACTACTCCTCCTCCACGCCATTTTGCTGCTCCTCGAGCCGTGCTATTTTCGACATTTCCTTCTCATCCTCTTCCGTTTTCGTTTGTATTTTTAGTTTATTTGGGTTATTTGAACCGAGTTGGTTCATTTTGTTAGTTTACTTTGACGTCCCGTTTGAGTTATTAGCCTTTTGTGTTCGGGCCTAGCCGCGGCGTGCGGCCGCACCCATGTGGGACTAGATTTGCCGCGCCCGATTTGTGGCATATCACAAACTGTTTGACCTCCTTGTTTTTGCTTGATGACCCTTGACTTTCTGTGCTAAATTTGCATAGTTTTGGCGATTAAGCCGATAAGTTTTTTGCTCAACGCGCGTTTGATTATCCTTTTGAGTTCATCATTAGCATACCGGTCCGGTCGTGCTAAATAAGCTAAAGCTCGCGAACGAGCTAATTGGTATTTTTTTTTTCCATTTTCATTTGACGGGAAATATACCGTGAATAGTAATCATGCCTCTGGATGGTACATGGGCAAGAATGGCCGCTACTACCTCTGGTGCAGGTGGGAACCGCCCTGCCCACCCGTTTAAGGCGTTAACAAGGAAGCACGGGGTGAAATGCGAGTTGGGACAAATCACCCAAATAGAGGCCTATGTGAACGCACTCGCTAGTGTGGTTGATCCAGCAACGATAGTTGCAGCCTCGAAAATGTATGGACAAGCTGTGTTTTTTCTTAACTCAGAGGCTGCAGCAAACAAAGCCATTGAGAAAGGGATTAGTGTGGGAGGACTCTGTACAAGTCGAGCCGCTCTCAAGTCTTGGTACAAGGATAATTATATCTAATATACCTCCTTACGTGCCTGACAATGTCGTGGTGCCTTTCCTGGAACGACTGGGAGTGTTGAGATCACCCATCAAGCCTGTGTCTTTGGGCTGTCATGAGCCCTCCCTACAACATGTCTGGTCTTTTAAAAGACAAGTATCCATTGAATTGGGAAAGGAGGCTGAATGTGAGGGGTCGTTTGTTATTCCTTTTGACGGAAAGAATTACAGGGTGTTTTATATGACAAACGAACCCCGTTGTTTTGTATGCAAAGCAAAGGATCACAGGAGAGCAGACTGTCCCACTATCATTAAAGAGGTTGCAGCTCCTCAACGTCCAGATCAGCCTCGAGAGGATCCCAGCGCCACTGAAGGTAACCTAAGAGAGGCGGTTGCTCCTTTGTGCTCGAGGGCAGTGGACCCTCAAGAAAGTTCTATACCAGCTTCTCATCCCAACTCTTCCGCTGCCATAAATCAATGGCAGGCAGTGGGAGCAGGGAAGGCAAAGAGAGCACAGAAGATGAAATCAGAACCCGCAGAGGATGGGACCACGGAACACCCTGGTACAATTGAGGATGACACGGGAAGTAATGTGTCGAAGGGATTTGTAAAGCCTAGTATTCTGAAGGAGAAAAGAGTGGTAACCCAATCTGAAGAAATGGAAGAAGAAGAAGAAGAGGAAACTATTCATCAAACGACAGGATATGGAGAGTCTTCTCTCTCAGATCCACCCAAAGACAGTTTGAAGAATGAACAGGAAGGGAGACCGTCAGGTAGTAAACCCAGCACGGTAAAGACAAACAACCTAGAGGTATCTGACTTGACAGGGCCAAACGATACTGTGATGTTGGCTCCTGAGAAAATGCATCCAATAATAACAACTGCAACGAAGCTTCAAAATAAACCAGGGATTGAAACATCTACAAGAGCAGTTCTGAACCAAAGGATTAACACCGAAGTTTCAAAGGATTCTGAAGTAGCATTCATCGGTGGGACAGACAGAGAGAGGGAACCAGACACACAAGCATCAATAAAGTTGCTGGCACTGACCGACATCTCAGGTGATGTCACTTCACTCACTGTTGGCGCAGAAAGGGGAATAGTTGAGCACATCTCTATTTTACGACCCCAAAAGGTTGGATCTCCTATACCAACTGAGGAGGAGGCATCCATTCCCACAGGTGTAGCAACGTCCGCCGCATCAGAGCCAAAGGAGCGTTCCTCTGCGCCAGAAGATTATGCCAAGTCAGCCTTGAGAGACGACATGGCAGAAGACTTGACACATTGTACAAGTACACCAAAGGAGAAGGATCTTGAACCTCCAGACAGCGATGATGAGGAAAGTATTGGTGATGGGGAAGACTATCAAGGGTCACTGACTGGTTTAGAGACAGACCTACCTGCAGGACGCCATTCCTGCATTCCCAGCCAGGAGATACTCGAGTTCCTGGAACAAAGCTTGCATAGCAGGAAGAAAGTGGAAAATGCGCTGAAACGGTGGAAAGATTATGACTTGCTAGTGCATTCCTTGTATGCACTAAGGAGAGAGGGACATAAAACAAGGACTTCAGGCTCGGCCGAACAAGCCCGAGTCAGGAAGTTTCTAGCAAAGTTGTTGAGTTACGGGCCTGAATATAAATTCGTTTAGGAGGATGAATTTCACAGAAACAAAACTCTCAATACAATAATGACATCAAACTTACGAATAGGATCATTGAATGTCAATGGCTGTAAGGATGCATTCTGCATCCCGATGGGAAAACCAATGGGAAGGCTTGGCCTTTTTCAGTCACTTAATGGACACATCTTGTGGAGTGGCTACCCTCTTTTCACCAAAGAGGAAACCTGAAATACTTGTCGTAAAGGAAGCCAGTGTGGGGCGGTTGCTACATATAAAAGCAAAGTTTGAAGAATTTGTTGTCAATTTCGTCAACATTTATGCACCTTGTGTCGGAGTTGCAAGGGGGATTTTCTTCAACCGGTTGCAGAGATTCATGCTCACCTTGCCTGGTGAAGAGTGTGTAATTCTTGGAGGAGACTTTAATTGCACTCTAAACCCCTCCCTTGATCGAATAGGTCAGGAGCCGCATAATCCCTCTGTAAGAATATTACAACAAACCATAACACTGTTAAACTTGAGGGATACTTGGCACATACAACACCCCACAGACAGAACATTCACGTATACGAGTATCAGAGGTGGTCATATATCACAATCCCGGCGCGATATAATTTACGTGTCTCACCGTTGGTGTAAGATTGTCAGTGACTCCGGCATAAAAGTTGCCCATTTCACAGATCACAACTTGGCCTGGATTAAGTTTTCCCTGGCGGAAACAAGGCGAGGCCCTGGCTTGTGGCACCTGAACAATGCTTTAAGTCAGGATGAAGCCTTTTTGTCAATCTGTTTGAATTTTTGGCAAGCCTGGAGGAATAAAAAAGGAGATTTTTGCTCACTTGGATTCTGGTGGGATGTAGGCAAGGTACGATTGAAATTGCTGTGTCAGGAATACTCGTATGGATCGAGCAAAACACTTGGGTTAGGGATCAAAAGACTGGAAGAGGAACTGCTGCACCTTGAGAAGCACCTGGCCACACTTACCTCTACTGAACTGCAGGCATACCAAGAAAAAAAGAGCACCCTTAAAGCATGTAGTCATGTGAAGGCACGAGGGGCGTATGTGTGCTCTCGATTGCAGTTTTTTTCTGAGGATGAATATGTCCTGAATTATCTCAAAGGGGTGGAAAAACGCAAAGGTCAATTCAGGACTATAGCGAGTGTTCTCGTAGAAGATGGTCTCTTGCTCAATGGCTCTGAGGGTGTTCAAAAACGAATTAGAGCCTTTTACGCTCAGCTGTATTCGGGTAAGAGCACAGGTGCAGGTGGCACTTTGTGGAGTAGTCTTCCTCAAGCCTCTGTAGAAGACCGGGAGCAGCTGGAGACTCCATTATCTCTGGAAGAATTGAAAACCGCCCTGCACAGCCTATCAAGAGATAAAGCCCCTGGCATGGATGGCTTATCATGTGAATTCTATACAAAAGTATGGGACTTGGTTGGACCTGATTACCTAAGCGTAGCTCAGGAAGCATGTGATACAGGTATAATGCCCCTTTCTTGGCGTCGAGCGATGCTGGTCTTGATTCCCAAGGAGGGTGACTTGAGAGACTTGAAGAATTACCGCCCTGTGTCTCTGCTGTGTGTGGATTATAAGGTCATGGCTAAAATGTTGTCACTCCGTCTCGGACCAGTCCTGACAAAATTAGTGAGCCCGGACCAATCTTATGCCATTCCAGGCAGGACAATACATGACAACATATCCCTTGTCAGAGACCTGATACAGTATGCGGACATGACTCGGACTCAAGTCGGATTTCTTTCCTTGGATCAGGAGAAAGCCTTTGACCAGATGAACCATGAGTATCTGTTTGAAACCTTGCTAACATTTGGGTTGGGGAGGAGATTTGTAGGCATGATATGATTCAGACGTTGTACATGTCGGCAGAATGCCTAGTCAAAGTCGACGGTTTCTTGCTCGCGCCCTTTCCATTTGAGAGAGGAATAAGACAAGGATGTCCCCTGTCCGGCCAATTATATTCCCTATGTATCGAACCCTTCCTTTGTTTGATGAGAAGAAGGCTAACTGGCATTGTGGTGCCACACAACAGGGTTAACCTCAAACTTTCTGCATATGCAGATGATGTTCTCGTGTTTGCCAGTAATGCAAGGGATATGCAAATAGTTTATGATTGTCAGCAGGTCTATTCAGCAGCATCGTCTGCTACAATCAATTGGAGGAAAAGCTCGGGGCTTCTAATTGGACAAATGCAGGTAAAGGAGTTACCAACACTTTTTCAGAAATTGACCTGGAGTTGCAATGAGCTCAAATATTTGGGGGTGCACTTATCCACTTCCCATGGGTCCTCACCACTCATTAACTGGAACACTTTAGGGGACAAGATCGAAGCAAAGTTGAGAGACTGGAGTGGACTACTAAAAGTCCCGTCTCTGAGGGGAAAAACACTCCTTATTAAACAGTTTATAATTCCGAAGTTAGTATTCAGGCTCTCTTGCAAAAGCACTCCAGAGGAGTTTCTGGTTAAGATGCAGAGGAAGCTACTGGACTACTTTTGGAATGGTAAACACTGGGTTTCCCTGGGCATTCTGAGCTTGCCTTTTTCAGAAGGTGGACAGTCTTTTCCCTGCCTTCGAAGCCACTACCACGCATCCAGGCTGAAGACCATACAACGTTACCTACATGTGAACCCTGTACCGCAATGGTGCTCACTGGCATCATACTTCTTCAGCAAAGTGCTCAATCTTGGGTACAAAAGGAATCTTTTCATCATTACATCTCGGAGCCTGTCTAATGCTACATTGCCTCTTTTTTATCAAGAAATGCTGAAGGCTTGGAATGTAGTCGACGTACAAAGAACAGTTCCTTATCCAGGCAAGGACCTGTTAGAAGAACCGCTCATTCTCAACCCTCTTCTACAGGGCCCAACTCTGGCTTCCTTTTCAGTAAGAAGGAGCCTCTTAGCTGGTAGCATATCCACAGTGGGAGACCTTCTGAACGATGGTAAGAGAACGCTTTTACCCAAGGAACTCGCAGCGAAAATGGGCCTGAGAACAATCAGGATCCCCTCCAGGATACTTGAAGAGGTCAAAAGCTCCTTGCCTCCCGATTGTCTGGAATATCTAGAGAATCCCAAAGAGGGTGATGGATCTGGACAGATGTCCATCGGTAACTCCATGGATTTTAAAATCCGACCACGATGTTGCGAGCTCTCTCAGCCAATACCTGCAAACAATATGAGTAAGACCCCTGGCACAGTGGAAATGTCGTTCTGTGGGCTATCAAGGAAAAATATATACCTGCTAGTGATCCACTCGCTCCATTATATAGCTCTTGCAACCCGACTGGATACTCCCTGGCGTGAGATTCTTCCACTTCCTTCGACGGTTCATCCACGTTGGGATTCACTCTATCTCTACCCAACGCCAAGAATGATGGCAGACTTAAGTTGGAGGTTGCTACATGGTGCACTGAGCTCTGGATCTATGATGCGGCACTTCACTAACTTCTCAGAGGATTGCTGCTTTTGTGGTGAAAGGGAAACTATATTTCACATATACCTTCAATGCCACCGTCTTGAACCAGTGTTCTTACTGATGAAAAATCTTCTCTTGCGCTTCTGGCTTCACTTCTCTCCAACACTTTTTATCATCGGGCACCCGGTAAAGAAACTAAGCAAGTCACGAGATCTCCTTGTTAACTTTATTTTAGCCTGTGGGAAAATGGCAATATATAAAACCAGGAAGGCAAAAATTGAGAAAGATGTGGTGGAACACAGTTCTGTATGTCTGAAGGGCTTAATACGCTCACGCATTATTTCGGAGTACAAGGCGGCAGAATATAGTAACACTGTTCAAAAGTTTAAGGAAACCTGGACTATAAATGATGCACTTTGTACGGTCTCCCCACAAGATACTTTGCTCTTATTTGTATAAATGTGTTATTTGGCATTCTAGTTTTTGGTGTTCTTTGGCGTTCTTTTTTTGGTGTTCTTTGGCGTTCTTTTTTTGGTGTTCTTTGGCGTTCTTTTACCTTCCCCTTATCTGTCTTGGTAGTGCTTTCTCTTCAAAATGCTCTATCTTGTCTACTGTAGTTCAAACCATGGACTTGCAGAGATGAGGAATTGAGCGACATTAAACTGGGAACATATGTTTGCCTGAGCTTGCATGAGCTCTGAACGCAAATCTCTGTAACCTTTCCAACAAAAGCACTACTACTACTACTACTACTACTACTACTACTACTACTACTACTACTTCTACTTCTACTTCTACTACTACTTCTTCTTCTTCTTCTTCTTCTTCTTCATTCCAGGCTCAGTCAGGGAAAGTTCTTGTCCAAAATCTTTCATGAACCGACTGGCCACACTTGACCTTCGACTAAATGTGATTCGAGAAGAAGTTTCTAATTGGTTCAGCCCAGAATATTTGGAATTGGTTCAGAGTAGATAAAAACTGGAATATTTTAATGTCCACTAGCTAATGCTAGCGGGTGGGACACCCACTTAAACGTACGTTCGAGGAACGGCATACCTTGTGATCCTGTGAAGCACCAGTTGGACAATGTATAGTCGAGTCAGCTATCAAATTCAGACTAGAGAGCTCAAAGCACTACCCTTGCGCCATCCTGTCGGATGTATATGAGTAGCTCTAGATAAATGTGATTGGCTGTGAATGTTCATTGTAAGCAAGTGTGATTGGCGACAAACATTCTTGGATGAAAGGGAGTCGGGGTGCTGAATGGGGTAGGGGGAGGTTGAGGTTATAAACATTATATAATCTTACTATAATTCACAAAATGTCTGTCTGTCTGTCCGTCTGTTCCCAGATACCGCAAAAACGGCTGAACCGATCGCAACGAAATTTTGGGTGGGTATTCCTGGGACCCCCTGGAGGAAAATAGGCTGAATTGTTTCAACAATTTTTACCAATTTTCCAATTTTTCCAAACACGATGGAATAATATTTACTGATATGAACAGTGATTTGGCTTTTATTGAAATTCTACAAATACTGTTTAGATTTTGATGATTTGCATGTGATATGATTTAACGGATGTTTATATAAATCGTTTAAAATAAAAAAGCCTTCAATTTCTGATATTTTGCCTTTTCATTTGGGCCTCCCAATTGAAGCCCCGCCCATAGGGCGGGTACCGTTGCTCGTTTTAGAAATATCATTAAACAATTCTGGCCAATAAAAGTCTGAATATTTAACCGTACAATATGATTATACAACTAGTGAGGATCACTTTCACTGGCCTTGAAGGACGTATCAGGCTGATGCTAGGTCATTCCTCCATGGGTTATTTATTGCACATGATTTGAAAAAGTAGGAGAAACAATTGCGGACTACATGAGGCAATCGATTGTTTCCAGATGGAAGTGCAAGAAAATACTCTGTCGGAATATTTCTCCTCCTTTCGACATGATCTCCCTCAACACCCAGCACCAGCATATATACTGCGATTGGCAGTTTTAAAATCCTTCCGGATGAAATGAGACGAGGGAAGATCGACATTGTTGTCATCGTGTGCGGTCTGCATGATCCAAGGTGGCTTCCTGTTACCACAACTCGAAAATGTGTTTTACGCATTGTACCATCCACCATCCCATCACTTCCCACAATGTCTGCATGTCTTCAGTATGACTTTTTTGTCTAATCAGTTGGACGTGCTAACATCAGTAGGTTGGAAATAAGAGAACTGCTGCAGACACCGTTTGAAATCGTACAACCAAACATCCGCTGAGCCTTCGGTCCTGCAGACTGTCCCAGAATAGACCCCGCTAGTTCCTGATTCACACTGTCAATGTTCAAATCCTTAAAGCATCAAAAGCAACCTGATTTTCCCCTGTTTATCTTGAGCTTCCAGGTTTTCTTTTCTTCATTTGTCACATCAATGGTTTGCTGATCAAGGACTTTGGTGCCCACATACATCCTTTATTACTAAGGAATTCTAGTTTGGTGCCTTCTCACAGCGTGCTTACATTTATACGTTGTTCAGCAGTATATGTGGTTCGAAAAGAAATAATTTCTAATTCGCCATCTTCATATATATATATACATACTACTAGAATATAATTATAAGGTCCATCAATGGCCGGTCACACGGAGACCGAGCTGCTTTTATATATTGGGTGTGCACCAGGACGGAGGTTGACTGGTGGTGGTGAAGTGAAAACACAAGTGAGGAGGAAGATGGGAATCCAAAGGGGTGGGAATATGAACGAGACTTTTCTGGGGTAGGTGTAGCGTAGGTGTGATGGGCCGCATGGCCTTCGCGTGCACCAAGGTTCTTGTATATCCTTGGCTGGAGAGGGGCTGGTAGTGGTCCAGAGGTCCAGAGCCTCCACTGGGTGGCCCCCTGCAAGCCTCATGTCGGGGGCCCTTTCTATTGCAGGGATAAGAAGTAATAATATGGTGACGGATCTTCAGGCGAAGAATGGATTCATACCTCGGTTCCGGAGGGTTTATTTATTTATTTTGTTTTTGTATACAACATCGAGGTTCGTGTAAGAGTTAACAATAATCACATAAAAAAACATATAATAAAGGGAGCGGGAGACAAGATGGGGAGAGAGAGGGTGGAGCGAGAGAGGGAAACACACAAGTACAACAGTAGAGAACAGGGACATCGGGAGATCTGTGGGAGGGAGAGGACTTGGGGAGAGGAGGCATGGGAAAAGGGGTGGGGGGGGGAGTGGGGTGGGAGAATGCATAAAACACATGGACACTGCAAGAACTTCCAGGAAAGAAAGAAGTCGATATTTCAAAAAAGTGGATCTGGGGTGAAATTAGCGGGGGTAGAAAAGATCAAGGTTTCGGATGGGCGAAGATAAGAGATGGTGGTGAACAGCTGTTTTAAAGACCTGGAGGGAGGAGTGGGATTGAAGAGAGTGAGGGAGTTTGTTCCAGAGGTGGGAGAAAAGAGGAATGAAGGTGAGCAGAAAGTGTTGATTTCGGCAGTTTAACCATAAGAGGGTTGCAGGCAGATCTTGTGCGACCTGTAGGAATACTTGGGGGACAGAGCCCAGAGAGAGCTGGGGGAGCAAGGCCGGAGAGGAGTCGGTAGAAGACGGAAAGACCACCTACCTGCCTGCGGTGAGTGAGTGAAAGGCCCTCAGAGATAGCTTCATCGCAGGAGATTCCAATGATTCTGAAAGCTTTGGCCTCAACAGCGCGAAGCCGAGCTAGGTGTGAGGCAGGAGCACCAGCCCAATTAGTTTAGCGAAGTATTAGAATGACCCGCTCTGTCTGTCTGTCTGTCTGTGTGCGTGTATCTGTCTTTCCACACCATAGTCAGTGGGTGATGTATTGTCATATCTCGGCTATGCCTGTACTGATTGTAACCAAACGTGAGATGATTAAGGCGGAGATGCATTTTAAAAGTTTTCATGAAATTCAATATAGCCGCCTGGTCACGTGACCTATGAAATCATCCATTTTGTTTTCTTTTTCATTGCCAGACCATGCGACCAATCAATGTTTTTTCGATATTCAAGTTCTTATTGATGCGTGGATGCTACAAAAAATATGTTTGCCACAAAAAAACATAAATTATTTATCTATGTGTTTGTGTACCTTGTAGCAGTACCTGGTGGTTGTGGCAGCAGAGGTTATTACAATTTCTTTCTTTACCTGGGCAATACCGAGGTTAAAGCACTCTTCATATGGATAATTTTGTCCTCCTTCCCTTCTCCCCCACCCCCAACCCCCAAATGGAGGGGCCCGTCACAGCCCCCCCAAAATATGTCTATGCAGTATATCTCTCCCCCTCCCCTTCACCTCCTTCCAAACCCACCTTCCCCCCACCTTCCCCCTCCCCCCAACCCACCTTCCCCCTCCCCCCAACCCACCTTCCCCTCCCCTCCTTGCAGCAAGAGACGTGACGACAAATTCGTCAATCAGCGAAGCGACAGGTGGGCTCTTCTAGTTGTTTCTTCTTGTTGTTGAGATATTACGATATGCTAGCATTGAACTCGTAGTTTTGCTGATGGTAGTTGAACAACACAACTTAACTTTTATATCTTGCACGACAGTAATACCGTGTATCGTCAAAATTTGCAAAAAAAAAACAATTCCAGAAACGTGTTTCCTGCTCACAACAAAGCGATAATTTTCGGAGTACGGACACTTATTGGGCAAAACCGATATGAATTCGTTGTATGTAGCTGGATCAGACGTTACGTCTTAACTTTTTTTCAAGTTGCAAAATGTAATTCTCATTGAGTCATGAAAAATACACCACCGTAAAGGCCTAGTCTAGCACTAGACGTAATGCCATGATGATGTCCGACATCCCTCCATCTTACTCATCCGTCATCCCGACCCCTATCAGATGGCATCGAGTCCATCACCAATGGACATCAAATAGTCAGAGTCAAATGGGAAGCGTTCAGTGCTGTATGCCAGGATGACGTGCACGATGCATGGAGGCCTAGCCTGGTGCTAGATGTAACACTGTAATGACGTCCCAGCAAAAGGAACGTGACAGACAGACGGACGGATGGAGAAATCGAGCTACTTTAATATAAATAGATACTTCTGTGTGCTCCTTCCATGTCCTTCTAGAACTAAAAGGTTTCTGCTGGCAGAGAAAAATAAATGTCATGAAGTTGGAATCACTGAATTAATCTCCCAAATGTCTCATCTTCTTCTTCTTTAACCTCTGTAATCTTCTTCTTCTTTACTTAATCAATCTTCTGCTGCCACAACCACCAGAAAGAGGGCTTTCAAAATGGACATCTTGATAATTAAATGGCCACAAAAATTGTTCCAAATAACTCGATTATCTTTCCAACGGTTATAAAAAGTTTTTTTTAATTCTTCGACACCACGAAACATTTAGAATGAAGCGGATTGGCGGACAGACACTCTTCGTCGAATAAAATAATTAAATATTATGACAGGAGAAGAAAGACTTAGCCTGATGTGTGTGTTTGGTCAAAGAGTGAACTTTGATATAGAAAAAGCCAAGGTCGTCCTGACATCTATTTCAAATGACTTTTCTAGTTACCTCCGCGCCCGCTTGCAGCCTCGCTCATTCCACTTTGGAATGCTATTTTACCACGGCCTTGATAACGTTTTCTGGCAAGCTGTTTGAAATTGTGCTGCCTTTACAGCTTTAGCATTCATCTAATGATAACAGAAGCAGGAGGATCGGAGGAGGGTGTGCGGTGGGTGGGGATGGGGTGCAATATTGATGAAATTAACATTGAGAAATTCAAGGAGTGGGAAGACAAGAATAAGAAGTTTAGGAGTAGATTTTGAGCAAAATTAGAGAATGAAAGGGCCATGTACATTGGCTGCAGGATTAAAGGGAAGTCACAGTTCTGCCATTTTTGTGTACATGATAAATGGTTACGGTACTTATAGTTCTGCGAAAGTTTCCAAAGTATCTTGAAGAGGAAGCACACTTACATATGAGAGATCTAGTCCGGATTTGATTCCCGATCGGACTGTAAACCGCCGCTTTGGTGGTTCATTGGCAGGGTGTTGTATGACAAGGTGTGCTGTCCCTGTGTGTGTGTGTGTGTGTGTGTGTGTGTGTGTGTGTGTGTGTGTGTGTGTGTGTGTGTGTGTGTGTGTGTGTGTGTGTGTGTGTGTGTGTGTGTGTGTGGGGGGCATACTTTTTGTGTCTAATAATTACATACCTCTATTAATTAATTGAAATGTACCTTTTAACTCTTTGGACTGCTGAGACCCCTTCGACCTTTGAATACCCTTTAATATCCCTAAGATCCTGAAGACCCCTAAAGATACAGATGATCCAAAAGTCCCCGAGGACCCAAAAGTCCCTGAGGACACAAAAGACCCAAAAGTTCTCAAGGTCCAGAAAGTTCCCGATAACCCAAAAGACCCAGAAAACCCAAAAGTCCCCGAGGACCCAAAATGTCCCGATGATCCCAAAGACCCAGAAGACCAAAACGTCCCTGATCACCCAAAATATCCAGAGGACCCAAAAGATCCAGAATATCCAAAAGACTCCCCGAATCCGACAGGCACGTATACTACAAGGCGCTGAAGACCAATGCAAATTTGGTCCAATGGACCAACGGGCCCCCTAGTGACCTTAAATATCCCATGGTTTATTTTGCTGGCATCATGAAACAAGAGAAAAATGACCACAGTGTTGTCACCAGCTGCGACGTGTAGAATCATGAGGATATCCGTTGCAATATGCGCTACCAAATTCGACTAGTCATTAAATTATACGCATGCACTAGCGTCTTTTTGTCTTTCAGTTCTGGTCTTGTCCTTTGTTTTGCGACGCAACATGCTTCATCAACTGATTACATATAATGTATGGACGTGAATGTTATTTCTGTTAATGTTAATGTTAATTCATTAATGTTATTTATTAATGTTAATTCTGGGTGGCAGAGGGATAATTTGAAACGGGCTTGGTCGGGAGGGGAAGTCCGAGTGTATGCGCATGCGCTATTCAATAATTACACCGAATTTGTGTCAAGTTTTGTGAAATGAGATTGATATGAAAACATTCATGTTGTTCATTCATTGTTCTTTGTTGCTAAATTTATTCTGGTTTCTTCAAACAAATCGCGATTTTAGTCCGCGATGTTCTTACCTCATACCAACGCACGTCCGAGTGTATGCGCATGCGCTGTTCAAAAAGGCACCCCAACAACAAGAACAACAACGCGGTCCTCTCATAGAGCTGCTTGTCGCAGCTAAAAATTACTAAATATGTTCCTATTTTTCCCCACCTGTGCAACCAACTTGCACATTCTCTCCAATAATCATCCTTTCTTCCAGGTCTTCAAGATACCTGTTTAACATCCATTTCAGATCATCCCCCATCCAAAACCCTGATGTTTTCTACTCCTCCCTCCCCAAACCCACCTCTTTCCAAGTTTTCAATTTTTCCTTCCTGGGAGTTTGCTTCTTTATCCTTCTTGTCCACTGTGTGTGTTATCCCCTACTCTTCATTATTCCCTCCATCTTTTATTTGTCCAGGTCTCCCTCGAATTTGCCCTTCATCCTGCTTTTGATATGTTTCCCTCCTCTCTTTCTACTGTTCCTTTTGTTCTGTTATCTATGTCCTGATCTGTTCTACCTCCTCCACCAGCCTCGACTTTATATACAAAAACAACATCCCACCTGTAAAATGTTAGGCTTGGCCAGTTGGTTTGTGAAGACGAGCTAAAATGCTTTCTCCAACTGACTCCATAGATAGTAGTATAGTAGTAGTAGGAGTAGTAGTGCCCATTGTGTCATACTTCATGTCCATTGTGTTTAGCTTCAGGGGGAATTCCACATTATTATTATTTGGGTTTTTAACTCAACTGGACTATGTCCAGCTGAGTTTTTGTTGACACCCAGTGTCCGTCGTCTGTCGTCTGTCTGTCTGTCTGTCTGTCGTCTGTAAACAATTCGACGTCTACGCTCTAAAAGTCACAAATATTGATCAAATTTGATGAAACTTGTTGTGCAACATCTTTAAGACATAAACTAGTTTGGGATTGCATTTGGGCGTTGCACGCCCAAAAATGGTCGCGGCAGGGCGGCCATATTGAAAAATCAATTTTTGTCAATCTGGTACTTCCTAATGTAGCTAGAAGGCTGAACCTGTGTAGACAGTATGTAACAAACCGCAACACATATATTACGGGTTTTGACGATGTCCGAAAAATGACCTCCTCGTGACCTATGACATGACTTGACCCATAAACATCAGTTTGGACGACGTCCAAGCTCTAAAAGTCACAAATACTGATCAAATTTAGTGAAACTTGTGCGTTTTGCCACTTAAAGATATTTGCAATTTTTATTTTTCTGGTTTCCATGGAAACAAGTTGGACATCGTGCATTTTGTTATACATTTCGTTTCCGGAGCAGAACTCAAAAACCGTTCAATATATCTTAACCTAACTTTGTCACATATTAGTTAGGTGCTGACCTGGTGCATTTGCCACTTAGAGATTTTAAAGAAAATTTATTTTTCTGCTTTCCATGGAAATTTCAAGTCTGAAATCTGAGAAAAGTAATTGTAGTTTTACTTTTGATGCCTCACTTAAAACTCAATTTTTTCTAGTTTCCTGTTTAAACATGAGATAACTTCAACGTTACTGTACCTCTTTAGCACATATAAACTATATAGTTTGTGGTTCTATTATGCATATTCTAACCATATTGATATAGACCAGTTGAGTTCAGGTTCCCTGGAACCTCTAGTTTATGAGAAGCTGTTGTAAAATACATGAGGTAAAATACATGTAATTCGAATACCTAATAGTTGTAGGAGATAAAGAATTTTTGTTTGAAGCAATAGTTGCAACCTTTACATTTAAAATGTTAAAATTTACAAAATACATAAATAAATAAATGAATGATCAAGGAGGAAAATTCAGACAAATTCTTGTTGAAAAGAATTATCGAGACAGAGAAAAAAATAACTCATCAATTGAATTTGACCTTATATTTTCTGATCACCTCTCGTAAAGCATGTTTTCTGATGATGAGTGAAAGTCGAGACGCCTATTCTCTTTTCTTTATGGTATGCCATTGTTTAGTTTATGGACCCAATTGCAAGCAGCAGGATTCTCAATGAGGCCTGGTGGTTGAATTAGAAAGATCATTTGGCACCCAATTGGATCATCTTGCAACAAAATGCTTTTCAGAGAGCATTTGATGCACAGTGAGTCTATCTGACAAATGATGTCTGTGTGTAATTTCAAAAAATACATTTCCTTCTCCGGTCTGCATTACTTTTGATCTATGCTTTCCCTTGAACCTTAATATTATTGACATGAGTCATGTGACAGTCACATGTTAATTTATTTCAAGGTTACTCATGGTTTTATGATTAAGACTTGGCTATGTTTCTTCATTCCTGGGTGTTGGCAGGATGGCCTAGATGTATGCACACTCACCTCTGAGCTATCTATCCCGTGTTTGAATCTTGGCCCAGCTATAAACTGGCATCCTGGTATTTTGTATGCGGGGTATTTGGTTTATCAATATATAACATTGGCCGAGCCCAATTTCACTCGAGTATTCTGCAGTGTTTCTGGAATGTTTCTCAACATGTTGGTACCATCTCTAAGCTATGCCAAGCGTATGGGCTTTCATGATTATTCTCTCCTGTAGTTTTTATCTTCTATTTGAAAAAAAAATCACTTTTATTTACAATTCCTGGCACGAGCTTAATTAATGGCAGTGCCACATTTTCTCCAGGTCATTCAACCTTCCCAAGTGGGGAACACCCTTCAGAGGTTGTCCCCTTCCTAACATGGTAGAATGATTCAAAGCATGTCTGATTTTGCAGTGGGTCAGTATTATATGACCTGCTAGTGATGGTAATGAAAAACATGGCTTGAAAACAGCTGGTTTGGATCAGCAAGGCTCATAAATGACAAGAAGGGAGGGTGTAATGGGTGAACAACCATCTGCCATATTTTCACGTTGAATCCCTATGGAATACCCAGCTTGGTGAGCAATAATGACCACATGCAAAACGCCATTCATGGTATTATTGTTGAACGACTGTGAACCTAATGACTCCCTGTGATCATGTGGAGTTTATCAGAGAATCCTGGATTCAAAACAAGAACCTCATCCCTAAAATAATTCCAGCCACAGAGCCTCATTCTGATCGTTTGATTAGAATCACTGGCAAAAATGCAATCGAATTGGCATTTCACCACCCCTCCGCAACACCACAGAAATGTCAACCAAATTTCTGTTGCTGGTTTATTAATCGAGAACTGCAGAGACGACATTCAACTTAGGACCAGCATTATTAGCCCCATTGGACTTATGGATTGGGTCTTGTCTGTCCATCCGCCCGTCCATGTGTGCTTACATGCATGTGTCCGCAACCATATCCCGGAGATGTATGGACCTATTTTATTCATACTTAGTACAAAGACAATAGATGATGGTATACATAGACGCATCATTTTGTTTCGTGATGCGATCAAAGATGGCCGACTGACGGCCATTTTAGTTGTAAAAAACCCCTATATTGAACACTTCCTCAACCATTTCTCAGACATGCATTTACCGATCTTTTTCAAATTTAGCACACATATAATTATGAATGATGGGTTAGATATACAACAACAACAACAACAACATGCATTTTAAGGTCATTTTCTCTGCCAGAGCGGGGGTTAGCCTTGCGGTCCCCATGACAATCTTCTCCATTTTGCCCTATTTTCTGCATCTCTCCTTGTTTAACCCCCTTGCCCGCATTTCTTCTTCCACCATCTTTAGCCAAGTCTTTCTCGGTCTTCCCCGTCCTCTACTTCCTTCCACATTCATTTCCATCACTCTTTTCAACCAGTCACTTTCATCCTTCCTCAACACATGACCAAACCATTTCAACCTGTTTCTCTTCACAGCATCAATCACAGGCTCTATTCCCATCAACTATCACAATTCATCATCTGCCTTCCTCTCTCTCAACGATACTCCGCACATCCACCGAACCATTCGCATTTCCACCCTTTCCAGCCTTCGTTGCTGCTCTACATTCATTACCCATGTCTCGCTCCCATAAATCATAAGACTTCTCACACATGCAGCATACACCTTTCCTTTAACTTCAACGACACCCCCCCCCCCCCCGCCCTCCTCATCAGCACGCCACTCAGTTCCCGAAACTTCTTCCATGCACATCTCACTCAAGCAACCGTTGCCGAGTCTGATCCACCTTCTCCATTCAGCAGGTCTCCGAGGTAGCAAAATGTTTTCACACCTTCCAGCTTCACGCCGTCTCCAAGATCCAACTCAACATTTCCGCCATCTGCAGCTCCCTCTGTGCACACCTTACATTTGAATGTAGCTGCCACACTGGTTAATGACCCTCTCAGACCACTACATTTTTGATAAACCCACTCAGCGCACATTGCACATTGAATGGAGTTCACTCTGACACCCTTCCTGCGCACAGCACACGGCCACTTCCCAGTTCTTTCCACCTCACCACATGCTTTACCACTTGCCATCACCTTTGTCTTTCCGATATTCACCTTCAGACATTTTGTCTCCATACATTCCTTCCACTTGTTCATCTTTTCCATCAGTCCATCCATACTTTCTGCAATCAACACCAGATCATCTGCACACAACAACTCCCACGGTAAACCCTCCTTTACGTTCCGAGCCAGCACCTCCATCACAGCTACAAATAGTAGTGGACTTAGAACCGACCCCTGATGCACTCCCACCTTCACCTCAAACTCACCACTGTTCCCGTCCTTGTTCCTTACAGCTGTGCGCACTCTTTTGTACATTGCCATCACTACTCTGATCAACCATTCCTCCACTCCTAACTTCCTCAATGCCCATGTCAATACTTCGCGTGGAACCCTATCGAATGCTTTCTCCAGATCAACAAACCCAAGAAACAACTTCTTCCTCTTCTCCATGTACTTCTCCTGCAACTGCCTTCCAATAAAAAGCACGTCTGTCGTTCCTCTTCCTGGCATAAATCCAAACTGCATTTCGTCAATCTTCACTTTCTTCCTTATCCTCCTCTCCAACACCCTTTCCAAAACCTTCATTCCATGCTCCAATAACCTTATCGCTCGATACGAGCCACAGTCCAGAGGGTCACCTTTCCCCTTGTATAGAGGGACGAGGGTACTCAGTTCCAAATCCACTGGAATGTGGCCTTCTTTCACCACCAGATTACAGATCTCTGTCATTCTCTTCACACCCCAACTTCCTGCTGCCTTCAACATATCTCCCACAACTCCCGTCAGCCCTCCCGCTTTTCTACTCTTCATTGCTTTTATCGCTTCCTCAACTTCCTTCTCAGTTATCTTCTCTGCCGGTCCTAAAACTGGGTTACTCTCTATGTTGCCAACCCATTCATTCTCTGCATTCAACAGCATTTCCATATACAGTCACATGAAAAAGTAAGTACACCCCATGTAAAGTTTTGACTTTTTCAACATATTTCAACATACAGGTATTTGATCTTCATTTCAACAATATTGACAGATAAAGGTGATATAATATAACAAATATCATGAAACATTTATATTTTGTAGTCCATTGTATAATTCAAATAAACATAAATGCAAATTTCGCATGTGGAAAAAGTAAGTACACCCCTACATTTATCACTACTTCAAATACCTAAAATTAGAATCAGGTGTACCAGCTCAGGTGCAAATGATTAGAACATTGTTAGAGAGGACCTTGGAGTAACCTGTCTTATTTAAACCTCAGACATTTAGTTTGGTTTGCTCTTTGTTGTTGAAGTGTGCGGCGTCACCATGCCGAGATCAAAAGAGCTCTCTGAGGCCTTCAGAAAGAAGGTTATAGATGCCTACGAGTCTGGGAAGGGATTTAAAAAGATCTCCAAGCAATTTGAAATCAATCATTCGACTGTCCGGAAGATCATCTACATGTGGAGACGATTCCAAACAACTGCCAACTTGTTCAGGCCAGGCCGCCCCAGCAAGTTCAGCCCGAGAGCAGACCGCAAGATGCTGAAAGAAGTCTCTAAGAACCCCAGAATGTCAACACGGGACCTACAGGTAGCTCTTGCCACTGTTGATGTCAAAGTGCACGAGTCTACCATTAGAAAGAGGCTGCACAAATTTGATTGACATGGGAGGTATGCCAGGAGGGAACCTTTGCTGTCAAGAAAGAACATCAGGGCATCACTAAAGTTTGCCAATGAACACCTCGGCAAAGACCAGCACTTCTGGAACAATGTGCTCTGGACAGATGAGTCAAAGGTCGAGCTATTTGGCCACAGTACCAGAAGACATGTTTGGCGAAAACCAAAGACAGCATTTGACCACAAGAACCTGATACCAACTGTAAAGCATGGTGGTGGAAATATTATGGTTTGGGGCAGCTTTGCTGCATCAGGGCCTGGGCAGCTCACCATCATAGAATCCACTATGAATTCTTCATTGTACCAGAGGGTGCTTGAGGACAATGTGAGGCCATCTGTCGGAAAGTTGAAGCTCAACCCAAGGTGGACCTTGCAACATGACAATGGCCCTAAACATACCAGTAAATCCCCCAAGGAATGGCTGAAAAGAAAGAAATGGAGGGTTCTCAATGGCCAAGTCAAAGCCCGGATCTAAATCCCATCGAGATGTTGTGGGGGGATTTGAAACGAGCTGTGTTTGCAAGAAACCCCTCAAACATCGCACAGCTGAAAGAATTCTGCATGGAGGAGTGGGCAAAAATTTCTCCCAGTCGATGTCAGAGACTGGTAGACAGTTATAAGAAACGCCTACTTGAGGTTGTTTCTGCCAAAGGGGGCAATACCACCTATTAGAGCCAAGGGTGTACTTACTTTTTCCACATGCGAAATTTGCATTTATGTTTATTTAAATTATACAATGGACTACAAAATGTAAATGTTTCATGAAATTTGTTATTTTGTATCACCTTTATCTATCAATATTGTTGAAATGAAGATCAAATAGCTGTATGTTGAAATATGTTGAAAAAGTCAAAACTTTACATGGGGTGTACTTACTTTTTCACATGACTGTATCTCTTCCATCTTCCTTTAATTCCATCTGGGTCCACAACAATTTGTCCCACTTCATCCTTCAAGCAACTCACCCCCATCACATCACACCTCTCTTTCGCTATCTGCTTAGCAATCCTGAATCCCGCTCTCTGACCCTCTTCCGAATCCAAGCTTTCTCCGAACATTTTCCGACATGCCTCCTGCGCCTTTGCTACCTCTTTCTTTGCAGCCTTCTTGGCTGCCTCATAACTTTCATGCTCTGCTTTTTCTGCCCCCGTACCCTTCGCCTTCTGCCACTCCTTGAACTTCTTCCTCTTCTCGGTAATCCTCTTTCCAACTTCAACATCCCACCACCATGTTTCCGAGTGCCTCGGTGGTCCTTTTGTCCATCCACATACCTCACCAACGGCTCCCAACAGACTATCTTTCATTGACATCCAACCACTTTCAAGCTCAACCACATCATCCTCTACCCAACTCAGCCTCTCTTTTAATGCCTTCCTTACTGTCACCTCTTTCAACCTCCACACCTTCATTCTCGGTTCGTACTTAACCCGCCGAGCTCTCCTTGCACCTTTCACCCTTATGTCGCAGACAACCAAGTGGTGCTGTGAAACAGCCTCCTCCCCCGGGATCGCCTTTGTGTCCTGGAGGTGCCCCCTATCTCGCCTACGCACCATCAGGTAGTCAACGGTTGTCATCGACCCACCTGATGTGTATGTAGCAAGCTTATTATCCTCTTTCTGGAACTGAGTATTACAAATCAACAAATCAGCTCCATCAGCAAACTTCAAAATCCTTTCACCTTCTCCATTTCTCACACCATATCCGTAACCCCCATGAACTCCCCCAAAACCGTCCATACTCCTTCCCACATGTCCATTTAGGTCTCCTCCTACCACAACAACTTCCTCATCTTTCACGTTTTCCATCAGCTTCTCTATCGCACACCAGAACTTGTCCTTCTCTTCATCGCTCCGACCAACCTGCGGAGCATATCCCGAGATGATGTTCACCAAGAGCTTTCCAATCATCATTTTCACCATCATCAACCTATTACTCACTCTAGTCACACTCACCACACTGTCTACAAACTCCTCAGAAAACAGGACACCAACACCATTCACGCCCTCCGGGTGTTTCAGACGCTCGTATAAAAGGACACGGAGCCGTTAGTAGTTCGAGCAATCCATGTTCCGCATCCGGCACTCCCAGCCCGGAGGTAACTCCGGAAGTACATGTGCACAGTACACTGGGCGGTGTTATCAACACAAGCTAACACCTGTAACATCTCCCTTTTTTAACATTACTAATATCATGTGATGCAATCTATTCCACCAAAATCTCGAAAAGAGATGTAAACTGGTAACACAACATAACAATATTCTGGCTAAATTATAACATAGGATTATGCCAGGAGCTGAACATTTCAACCAATCAATGACATCAAATCAATAACTAAATGTCCTTGCTGTTACTTGTAACAGTTCACAGATCAAGTCTGTTTGGGGGTTTTGACAGTGTTCCACTGCGGGAGAAAACAGGGCTCCTGTGTGAGAGAGGCTCTTTGACCATGGCCGGTGTTGAGGGTGTGCTGCAGGTCCTCCCTGCTGGTGTGCTCACTCTCACCAAATTATTCTTAGCATTGCAGCCCTCAGGCTCAATGGCAGTTTTGTCTTCACTTTGCACATCCGGTCTTGTGATGCTCCGGTTGTGCCTTTCCTCCGCTAGCCCATCCGAGGGCTGTCCATAACAGGGAGGTGGTGCTGACTCAGCTACTCTCAGGTCCACCCGATTGCGGCGATACAGGGCACCCTCCACATCCACGAGATAGGAGCGTGGGGCAACATGTTGCACGCAGGTTCCTATTTTCCAGCGACCAGTTCGGTCTCCAGGCAGTGGTTTCATACGGATGTACTCACCAACATTTAGTTCATGGAAGTCTCTGGCTGACCTGTCATAGCTGAGCTTGGATATCTGCTTTTTTTGACGCAGTTTCTCCAAAACACCTGGCACAATACAATAATAATAATAATGATGACTAGCCGAAACCCGTGGAACATCCACGGAAGGGAGGATGTGGTGTATGGATAGAGTGTACCATTATGGATGGCATAGGGGATTTGCTTGTCCGAGTAAGAGTTAGGAAGAAAGATGAGAATGAAGAGTGCGTATATGAACAACGTATTTATTGCTCAGATTTTTCGAGTATGGCTGTACGTGATAAACAAAGAGCGTGGTTGGAAGAAATTACGGTAAACCCACCTGATGAGGTTAGCATACACCGCGATCGACGACACTGGCACAAATGCATGCTCTGGATTGTCCACTCAGTGGACGGCTTGCTTTCGCCTTTGCCTGTCCAATCAGCGGACGGCTTGCTTCGCCTTCACCCAGCAGACGCCAATACGATGGCGTCGTTTCGGCAGTTAATCGGATGCTTTTGGGCCCCAAAGTCGACTAATTCAGATTTTTCGAGTATGGCTGTACGTGATAAACAAAGAGCGCGGTTGGAAGAAATTATGGTAAACCCACCTGATGAGGTTAGCGTACACCGCGATCGACGACACCGGCACAAATGCATGCTCAGGATTGTCCACTCAGTGGACGGCTTGCTTTCGCCTTTGCCTGTCCAATCAGCGGACGGCTTGCTTCGCCTTCACCCAGCAGACGCCAATACGATGGCGTCGTTTCGGCAGTTAATCGGATGCTTTTGGGCCCCAAAGTCGACTAATTCAGATTTTTCGAGTATGGCTGTACGTGATAAACAAAGAGCGTGGTTCGTAGATCGTAAATCCATTAGTGCCGTGGGCATCGGGTCACTGGGTGCGGCGTAAAAGGGATAACAAAGTCGAGTCCTTACGCTATTATTATTATTACTAGCCGAAACCCGTGGAACATCCACGGAAGGGAGGATGTGGTGTATGGATAGAGTGTACCATTATGGATGGCATAGGGGATTTGCTTGTCCGAGTAAGAGTTAGGAAGAAAGATGAGAATGAAGAGTGCGTATATGAACAACGATCGCCGACACCGGCACAAATGCATGCTCTGGATTGTCCACTCAGTGGACGGCTTGCTTTCGCCTTCACCTTTCCAATCAGATGAGACAGCTGGCTTAATGTCCTCTGATGCGACGTCACACCTGCGAGGTATCAGGAGGCGGGAACCGAATCCAAAACAGAAGCTAAAGTAAAGACCATCGGAGATCTCCTGCGGCAGCGTTTCTAACCGATGTGGTAAAGTACAGTACATATACAGTAAAGTACAGCACAGTAAAGTACAGTAAAGGACATTCTCATTGATCCGTTGATTAACTATAACTGACCTGCGCCGCCCTGCTGTAGCTTGACATGTTAGCAGGTACTCTGACCTTTTTCACAACTTCAAATGGCGTTTCATAAAATCCTGCTGTGACTCGACATGCGCCGCACCATAATCATTGGCTCATAAAACCCGACACTGCTACAGAGGATTATACTACCACCGGAAGCCGGCACTTGGTTGTCCACAGAGGGAGGGAAGAAACACACCATGTGGAATGAAAAACAAAATGCTTTAAAATATTCAAGAAAGAAACATTTTTTTTCATTTAATATTCCGTAAGTATTTATTGTCCGACTAACGATTGTCAAAATAAGAACCTGCTTTGGGCAGTCGCACACTATACCGTCGAGGCCGCTTTTACAGAATAAGAAGGAAATAATTAAATTAATGCTTTCCTATTTACATCGTTGAGTCAATACGTCAAAAAATCATTTTTTAAACCTGTAATCACTGGTTGTAGGGAATGCAGATTTGACGATCAGCTGATTTATGTGTGTGTGTGGGTGTGTATTTTAGACTTGGACAATATAAGAAGGAAAATTGCTTTGCAATACATGCCCATTTGCAAGTTTCAGATCAATATCAGTAAGCAGTAAGCACGGCCCATTATTTAATGACACCACTCGACTGTCCAATCAGCGGACGGCTCGCATCGCCTTCGCCCAGCAGACGCCAATACGATGGTGTCGTAAGATGGCGTCGCATCGGCCGATAATCGGATGCTTTTGGGTCCCAAAGTCGGCGAATTCAGATTTTTCGAGTATGGCTGTACGTGATAAACAAAGAGCGCGGTTCGTAGATGGAAAATGCATTAGTGCCATGAGCATCGGGTCACTGGGTGCGGCGTAAAAGGGATAACAAAGTCGAGTCCTTACGGTATTATTATATAGATTACTAGCCGAAACCCATGGAACATCCACGGAAGGGAGGATGTGGTGTATGGATAGAGTGTACCATTATGGATGGCATAGGGGAGCGCTCATGGGATCTTCTTCTTCCGTTAAGCTCCAATTTTTTATCTTTAAGTTAAGTCCAATCAGTCCTCTCTGCTCGAAGTGCTCAGGCCATGCCTTCCCGCTCTCATACTTTTATTGCCGTTTGGTGTAGAAAGGGATTGACATATCGTTCGTCTGTTTCAGCTCGTTATCTTTAAGCTTCCTTACGTCTCACCACCTGCTACACCTCTCTGAGTTACGAGGATTTATGCAACGCACCCCGAGTATCGCAACGTCACTCCATTTAACTTTATTAAAATGACGATAAAGACGTTTCCTTATATATCCTAATTTAAAATGTTCAAGGGAATAAAAAGACCATTTGGTTCACACCACCCATGTTCACACCACTCAACTGTCCAATCAGCGGACGGCTCGCTTCACCTTCACCCAGCAGACGCCAATACGATGGCGTCGTAAGATGGCGTCGTATCGGCAGTTAATCGGATGCTTTTGGGCCCCAACGTCGGCTAATTCAGATTTTCCGAGTATGGCTGTAGGTGATAAACAAAGAGCGCGGTTCGTAGATCGTAAATCCATTAGTGCCGTGGGCATCGGGTCACTGGGTGCGGCGTAAAAGGGATAACAAAGTCGAGTCCTTACGCTATTATTATATAGATATAGATACATTTATTTTATATAGCGCTTTTCAAGAAGCCCAAAGGCGCTTTGACAGAGTACAAAAAACAAGTGCAAAAAGACAAAAATCAATCGGTAAATCAATAGGCAAGGCTCGAGCAACTTGTTGGTCACAGGTAAAGGTGTTTTCAGCCTTCTTGACATCAAGTGCTGCGCTGGGCTGCTATCCATGCCCTCCGTTGGTGTGTTCCTCCACTGGAGTATGGCCTTCCAGGGGTCATTGCCATCACATGTAGCTTTTTTGCACAGGTTCTTTACGATTTTGACGGCAGACTCAGCTTTGCCATTGGCTTTTGGGTGTCGTGGAGAGGATGTGAGATGCTCGAATTCCCATTCGATGGTAAAGCATCTGAATTGCTTGCCTGCAAATTGAGGCCCATTGTCAGAGATTACACGGTCCGGTTGACCGTGTCGTGCGAATTGTGCCTTGCATCGCCGGATTGTTGTCTCAGCAGACAGAGCAGCTCAATTTCCCAGAAGTCAGAATAGTGATCGACCCTCAGGAGGAAGTCTTTCCCAATGTACTTGAATAAGTCCATGCTGATGATCTGCCAGGGCCGTGTGGGCAACTTGTGCGACATCATCGTCTCCTTTTGCTGCTCATGTGCATATTCATTGCACACGGAACATTTACTGACAAAGTCTTTGATCTCTGCTTGCATGTTTGGCCAGAAGAGAGTATCGCGTGCTTGCCTGTAGCATGCTTCCCCTCCAATGTGGCTGGAGTGGATTCGTGCCAGCATCTCTGGGCGCAAAGACTTCGGTATGATAACTCTCTGACCTTTGAACAGCCCGCCATTCTGCACACTGATTTCATCTCTGCATAGCCAATAATCTCTAACAGCAAGAGATGTCTCCTCTCTCTGGTCAGGCCACCCGGCCAAGACAACAGCTTTTAGTGCTTGCAGGTATTCGTCTCTGTCTGTGTGCTGTCTGATCTGAAGCAGGCGTCGATCAGTGACGTTCAGGTAATCTGCCTGATTGATCTGCTCCACATCATACTGCTCCTGCTGCATGCTACAAACTGTGTGTCGCTCATATTCCACATTAGAAGTACTGACTGCTGCTGTTGCCCTGCTGAGCATGTCGCTGATATACATTTTAGGCCCAGGCTTGTACACAACCCTGAGACTGAGTTCTGGAGTGTGAGCAGCATGCTCTGGAGCCGCTTAGGTGCGCTTAGGAGAGGCTTGCTGAAAATGGCAATGAGTGGCTTGTGATCAGTCTCTGCCGTGATCACTTCCCGGCCATACAGATAGTGATGGAAGCGTTGACAGGCAAACACTATGCTCAGGCATTCTTTTTCGATTTGTGCATAGTTTTGTTCCATCAGCGTTAGCGCCCTTGATGCAAATGCAACCGGTTGTCCCTCTTGCATGAGACAGCACCCCAGTCCATTTTGGCTTGAGTCACTTTGTATAGTGACTAGCTTTGAGATGTAATCGTACCTTAATACAGGCATCATGGTGACCAGGCGCTTTATTTCCTGCACTGCAGCATCGTGTTTTGGTAGCCAATGCCATATCGCATCCTTGTCCAGCAGTCTCCTCAACGGCTCACAAACCTCAGAAAGGTGTGGCATGAATTTGGCAAGGTAGGTCACAAAGCCAATGAAACGCTGGACCGCCTTCCCATCTGTTGGGTGTGACATTTCCAGAATGGCTCTCACCTTTTCAGGATCAGCCGTCAGACCATTTGAAGACAGTACATGTCCATGGAAACGGACCTTTGCTACCTTGAACTGCAGCTTCTTCGGGCCAAGTCTTAGTTTAACGTGCCTGCAGCGGTCCATCAGCGCCAGTAACTTTGCATTGTGGTCACTATCTGCCTCGTCATCTGTATCCCCGCAGCCAACAATGAGGATGTCATCTGCAATGGGCTCTACTCCATCTAGCCTAGCCAATAGCTCATGCTGCTTGCGTTGGTACACCTCTGGTGCTACAGAGACTCCAAAAGGCAGTTTGAGCCACCGTTTCCTGCCCCAGGGAGTCCAAAATGTTGTCATGTAACTGCTCTTCTCGTCTAGCTTGCATTGTTAAAAGGCATCACGTGCATCTACGAGTGTGAATACCCGTGCCTTTGGTAATTTGTATAAGACATCTTCAAGTGTTGACATGAGGTAGTGAGATCTTCGCAGTGCTTGATTCAAAAACTTTGGATCTATGCAAATTCTCAGCTTCTTAGGCTTTTTTACTATGACCATGTTACTTATCCAGTCTGTCGGATCGGTCACAGTGGTAATGTGCCCATCTGCCTCATGTCTGTCCAGCTGTGCCTTCACGGCGGACTTCATGGCCACGGGTACATTGCGCGCAGAGCACTGGACTGGACGGATTTGGGCGTCCAGTTCAAAATGTATTTCTCCTGGAACTCACTCTATTGGCCCATTGAAAACATCGTTGTACATGCTTATGAGCTGTTGTTTGGTCAAAGGCCCAGTCAGATGGTGTTCCATTTTGTACAGTTCAGCAGGGACAGTGAAGTGCATCAGTCCCAAGAGCTCACATGTGGAGCCTGACAACAGGGGTTTCTGACTGGCCTCCACAATTTCAAACTCAAGCTTGTGTGTTCGTCCACGTATTACACACTTTGTTTTGAAAAGTCCCAGTGACTTCAACAACTCGCCAGAATACAACTTCAGTCTCGTGTTACTTGGTAAGAGTCGCGCTTTTGGTGCGAGATTCATCTTGTCTTTACGGCTCATTACGTTGCACGTTGCCCCAGAGTCAAGCTGGCATTGCTGTAACTTGTTATGCAGTTGTAGTGTGATGAACCATTTTTTCCCTCTTGACCTCAAAGCACCGATGCACTCGCTTGTGTAAATGAAATTGCCACTGTTATCATCTTCCTCTTCAGATTCAGTATTTTCCACCTTGTGCAGCTGCCCTGCTGCTGGCCTTCTCGTGCTCTTAAAGCATACTTTGGCAAAGTGATTAGCCGTGCCACATAACCTGCATGCCTTACCATAGGCTGGACAGTGTTCTCTTCCTCGTCTGTGTGCATTGCCACAGTATTTACATGTGGCACAGTTGTCTGTCGACATGCTGGGAGGGTGGTCGTTTTGCCTTGTCGCTTTTGGAAAGCCGGTCCTGCTGCACTGTTGCCTCGCTGTGACATTGACACTGTCGATCAGCGGCTTTTTCTGCTCAATTGTTTTCATCTGCATGTCCGTGAGCTCCGCTGCCTGGCATGTCTCGATGGCTGTGTTTAGGGTTAAATCCCGTTCCCTCAGGAGGCGATGGCGTGTCCTCTCATTAGCGATGCCGACAACAATTTTGTCTCTAATCAGCTCATCCTTCAATAAGCCATATTCACAAGATGCTGCTTTCTCTCTGAGACGCGTAACAAAATTGTCAATCGATTCTCCCTCTGCTTGCTTACAGCTGCCGAACACGTATCGTTCAAAAATCACGTTTCTTGCCGGCTTGAAGTACGTCCCTAACGCAATTAGGATGGCCGTCACGTCTTTCTCCTGCTCGGCTGTGAGATTCAAGTTGTGCTTATAAACATGATGACATTCGCTGCCCATCACCCTTCTCAAAGTTTCCGCTTGCACTTCCCTTGGCTTCTCATTCAGACCAGTTGCTAGTAGATAATCCTCAAATTCAGCTCTAAAATTGTCCCAATTACTGCTCCAGTCACCACTCATTTTCATCGTGTCCGGGGGTGGAATGTTGGCAGCCATGTTGATCAAGGCCTATGCCCGAGGCGTTTCAGCACAGCACGTTGTGGCGGGCGATCACAGTTATTCACTCACTTTTGTACACGCGGTGGTGCTTGAAGGAGTCCGTTATGGGGTAACTTGCATCAAGCCACTTCTGTCACCATGTTTCAGACGCTCGTATAAAAGGACACGGAGCCGTCAGTAGTTCGAGCAATCCATGTTCCGTGTCCGGCACTCCCAGCCTGGAGGTAACTCCGGAAGTACAAGTGCACAGTACACTGGGCGGTGTTATCAACACAAGCTAACACCTGTAACACCGGGCACCCTTGCCACACAAACTTGTATTTCTGTCCCTGCCTACCCTTCACCATTCTCACACCACTTCCCTTCCATCTCGTCTCTTGCACACAACATATGTCCACTCTTCTTCTGACCAATACTTCCACCACTTGGATGGGTTACATATGCACGCAATTTTTTTCAAGATCACAAGATGGTCGACTGGCGGCCATTTTGTTACTTAAACATGTCCCCAACCACTTATCGGACATGCATGGACCGATTGTCTTCAAACTTGGCACAGAGACAATGCATACGAGTATACATGAGCAGAATATTTTGTTTTGTAATACGACCAAAGATGGCCAACTGACGACCTTTAACTCCGTAGGCCTACAGCACAATTACTAAAACCACGGGGGCTATGACATTTTATTGTCCTTTTCTTCTTGTTCTTGATAGTTATTACTGATATATCTGAGTTTCTTGAAAATCAACTTTATCACTTTGGTGGTGACTCCACACTATATATAGAATGATGGCTGATTGTTGTGAAATGCCTTCCATTGTTAATTCCCTTTCATTAGACCTATGAAATGATAATCCGCTAGTATCTGCTTGGGGCATGATGTTCAATGCCGGCGAATCACACACTCTTATGCTTCCTCTCCACAAGGATCACCAATCAAATAACCCATTAAATTCTCTGAGGAGCCTTGTAAGAGGTACAGTCCCTGGAACTCCTTGCCTTCCCAATCTGCCACTAACCTTTTGTGTGAGGATCAAATCACCAATCTCCCATCAAAGCCCGGTCGTTGTTTGAGCATTCTCTTTCGAGCTAAGACATTCCTGAGCCACACCAAGCTCATTACAGTGTATACGGTTTTCATGGGGAACTCCATGGAGTAAAGACCCCACTCTGCATGGGGTTGGTATCTCTGCTTTTTAGCTTGCTCTTGCCGAGGCGGTCAAAATCAAGTCCTTCCGCACAATGGTAATTTCACAATGGGAGGCAAGATCCCAGGGACTGTCACTTCCCCACTGGCGTCGCATTGGTGTGCTAATTTATACAAACTTACATATGACATCGCTACTCGTACCCTCTCCTCACCTTTCCTTCCCTTAGCCACCCTAGGCCACCCAAATTCCACAAAAGAAAGCCTCACCTGCTCACTCTCCCTCAGGCTGGTTGTAGACGTGCATTGATTTATCTACTTATTCTTCCAATTGTGGAATTGTCCATTGTCTAGTCCTCCTCACTTCATTCCTTCAAATGTGTTGTCCATCATTACTTCATATGCTCACCCATGCACATCCGTGATCTCTTCCGCTGTTCCACACATACTGGCTCTTTCTCCAGGCCAGTGCTACTCATTTTTGTGTTATTCCCAATTTCCTTCTTGTGTCTATTGCCATTTAGCTCCCCCATGAGCCGAAACCATTGTATAGAAAAATAACCCCATTTCTGTTACTCCTAGCTTGTTTGAAGGAAATGATCTGCACTCTGGAAATTGGAGAGATGTTTTTCAACCTATGATAATATGAAACAACATGAAATTGTTGGCAGAAGTGCCCATGGTTACATAAGGATTCATAAAATGTGCTTTAATACTACCTGGGTCATAGCAAACGAGACCTACACTGTAGATAGCTTCTTATATATTTTTTGTATACATAGTTGAGGCTCATGGAAGAGCTAGAACACTGAACGATGAGGATGCAACAGAACAAAAGTAACAGTAGAGGGACAGATGAAATACCAACAGCAGTGGTGAAGGACAAAGTAGAGGGAGACTTGGACAAACAATGGGTGTGGGGAGAAATGATGGGTAGGGGAGGATGCATGGGATGGACAAGATGGGTACAAAAGGAAACCCAAGGAAGAAAAACTGGAAATTTGGAAGGAGGTGGGATTGGGGGTAGGAGATGAGGAGTTAACGAGGGTAGAAAGGATCATGGTTTTGGATGGTGGATGATCTGAGATGGCGGTGAACAGCTATCTTGAAGACCTAGAGGGAATAATGAGATTGGAGAGAATGTGCAAGTTGGCTCCACATGTGGGGAAAAGAGGAATTAATGAGCTTGGAGCATGTTTGGCCACTGCTTGCTGTGGCAGACCTGCTGCAGACACCAATATATTGAAAATTTGTTGTTTAATTGAACAAAGTTCGTGGTGCCAATTTCGATGTTGTCGCATCAAGTAGAAAATAAGTTGTGATGTAAATTTCATCGTGAGGACTAATTTAAAGTTGAGCTTGGTAGTCTGACAAATTCCTTCAACTGTTCCATTTTTTTCCCCTATCTTTACAAGTTACATCTTTTAATGTCATTGCTTACTCCGGTGAAAAACACAACCTGAGAATCGTAATGAAGGATATCTTTTTCTTGAGGGATACCTGTAAATAATTGGAGAGCTGTTCCGTGTTTCTCCCACAATTGCAAACAATTGTTTCTCCAACGCCGAAGGATATTACAAATATCGACACTTGCACAAAGAGGGGAAATTATCCTTAAGGGGAAAAGTTAAACTACATGGTATACTTCCCCTCCCGGAGAAACTACCATGGTGGATGAACTACAATGCACAACTACCTGTGCTTTCATGTTTTGAAAGAGAATATCCAGAGTCCAGCGTAAGATGGAACGATTTATTAATTAAACAAGGATAAAAAGATATAAAATGTCATAGCCCCGCAAATTTAGTAATTTTGCGGAGTTAAAGGCCACCGGTCAGCCATCTTTGGTCAGATAAAAAAACATTCTTCAGCATATATATACTCTCATGTATTGTGTTTGTCCCAAGTTTGAACAAAATTGGTCCATGCATGTCGAGAAATGGTTTGGGACATGTTTAAGTAACAAATGGCCACCAGTCGGCCATCTTGGATCTGATCTCGAAAAAAAATGATCTGCATATTAAGCTGTCATTCTTTACCTGTGTGCCAAGTTTGAACAAGATCGGTAAATGCATGTCAGAGAAATAGTTGAGGACGTGTTCAATATCAGGCATATTACAACTAAAATGGCCGCCAGTCTACCAGTCAGCCATTTTTGATCAGACTGCAAAATAAGGTGAGGTGCACATATATGCCATAATGTGCTGTGCTGTGCCAAATTTGAACAAAATTGGTCCATGCATGTCTGAGAAATGGTTGGGGACACGTTTAAGTAACAAAATGGCTGCCAGGTGGCCATCTTGGGTCTGATCTCAGACGAAAATGGCTTGCTTATGTAAGCCATCATTCATTATCTGTGTGCCAAGTTTTAGCAAGATCGGCAAATGCAAGTTTGAGAATTGGTTGAGGACGTGTTCAAGATTGGGGGTTTTTTTTACAACTAAAATGGCCGCCAGTCTACCAGTCAGCCATTTTTGATCAGACTGCAAAATAAGGTGAGGTGCACATATATGCCATAATGTGCTGTGCTGTGCCAAATTTGAACAAAATTGGTCCATGCATGTCTGAGAAATGGTTGGGGACACGTTTAAGTAACAAAATGGCTGCCAGGTGGCCATCTTGGGTCTGATCTCAGACGAAAATGGCTTGCTTATGTAAGCCATCATTCATTATCTGTGTGCCAAGTTTTAACAAGATCGGCAAATGCAAGTTTGAGAATTGGTTGAGGACGTGTTCAAGATTGGGGGTTTTTTTTACAACTAAAATGGCTGCCAGTTGGCCATCTTTGATCGCATCACAAAACAAAATGATGTGCTTATGTATACCATCATGTGTTGTCTTTGTGCCAAGTATGAACAAAATGGATGCATACATTTCCGAGATATGGTTGCAGACGTGCACATGGACGGATGGACGAGACCCAATCCATAAGCGCCCATTTTGGACTAAATCCAATGGGGCTAACAACTAGTGCAAAAATAAAAGTCTTGAATGAAAATAGACTTGAATGAAGAATATCTTTTTCTTTAACGGACACCATTACCCCACCTTTCTTGTGGGGTCGGCCGGGGGAAGCTTGGCCCACATCTTCACGAACCAGCTGACCAGACCTGATGTTCACCTAGTTAGGGCAGGAATTTGTAATTTGTTACTGGTGCCAGCGACAGCTCGCCTACTCTCTGCGAAGGACCCCATGGGATCTTTAAAATCCACCATTGAAGGGACAGAAGGGACACCCGTTTGACATCACTTTATGAATGAAGAAGAGAATTTAGGAATTTTTTTTTTTTTCCTATTGTGAAGTGATTTTAAGGATTCACGTTTTGTTCATTGTGTCCTCTATTTTCTTGGATTACTCTCTGCTCATGTGCATTGCACAAAGTCATTTTGTCGCATTTCCTCAAAAGTGGACGGAACTTTTTCAGCAGTAAATTCCTTCAAGTGTTTGAGGTCGTGCCCGAGTTGCATACACCAGTTGCAAATATGCCCGCTGCCTTGACATTCTTTTGGACATCCTCCAAAACCCCAAAGACTTCTGCAACTCCCTCCTCATTGCACAGTTGTTGTTTTTCTAGAGTCTTTCAGGTGGAAATAAAAATCTGCTTTCAACAACATGTGGATGAATTTTGTAAATGGTGTTTTTTAGTTAGGGCTGTGTAATTACGACCTCCATCGAAGCTGGACGGAGGTCATGTTTTAAGCCCTGGTCTGTCTGTTTGTGAACAGTACGTCTGAAAAGGTTTTGGATGAATTTGGACGAAATTTTGTGGAGAGGTTATATATATGAGAAGGACGAAATAATTAGATTTTGGTGAAGATCCAGATACGATAATTTTTTAAAGTGATTCTTCACCATTGAGAGATAGGGCCAAAAACTATATATGGCACGATATTTCAAAAATTTGTGGACGCATTGGGACGAAACTTGGTGGATGAGGTGTTTAGGCGACAAGAACGAGCGATTCGATTTTGGTTCTGGTCCAGATCCGACCTGTCAGTGGATACAAAACGTAAACTTTTCAGCCTGGCGGAGGTTTGTGCTCTAGTTTCTGCATGAAAGGACACTGAGTAACAACAAATGAATGGGTTTCTTCAAAACTGCACTTTTGATTGCAAGTGGTTATGATGTCATATTGTCATGTCATCGTGAAACTGAAGTCATTATTTTGTCATCTATACCTGTGCTCCTTGTGAAACTACATAGTCATTATTTCATAGTTTACGAGTGAGATCTATGAAATTAAATTTGCTGTCCTCTACCAGTCGTAGGGCACGTGGAATCATGCTTTGTAACTTACCGTCCCCCTTCCAGGTGATGAGTTGGGCAAACCTGCACAAGATGCTCTGCAATCTGGAAGGTTGCCACACTCACACGAAGGTGATTCCACGAGTCCCCAGGTGAACCTGTTTCCATTAGTCCCGGTTCGAGCGGCACCACACCTTCCTGCGTAAGTGACATCCCATGGAAAGAGGAAAAACGAGAAAGAAGGGATAAAAACAAAGCCAAATCAAATACTAAACTGTAAAGTTTAAATTAAAAGTTTCATTGATATTAGCCTCCTTTCGTAAAGTTCTTTGAAACAGACAATCTCTCGTTTTATCTGGGGACTGCAAGTGTGGATTATTTGTCTCCTGGTAAATGATGAAACACAACAAAGATACAAGGCATCCCATCAGCAGCCTCTCCATTAACCCCGCACTTGAATCAAGCATCATTTAAAGAAATGCACACACGAGTGAGATTTGAAGAGAAAAGTATCCGTCAAAAAGAAATACTGCGTAACGATCGAGTGGCGTATGTCGTGTGGAGTAGGCATACTTCACAATTCGGTTGCCCATGAAATCCACTCGAACTTCATCCTTCGGGTAAAGGGCAGATGCAATGGAATACAGCAAGAAATGAAGCACTAGCATACAAGTTAACCCTTGGTAGCCTGGGGTATAAATCCCGCCTTGCTTCGACACCTCAAAATGGCCTGGTGGACCAATACTCGTCGCATAACATACATCTCCGACAATGGCCATTTTCCTTTAAGCTTCGCATTGTTGCCCAGGGCGGAACAATTTCACACTAGGGCTTTTCTCTGGGCTCGTGGATGGAGCCAACAAGATATAATATTACCGTAACCCACTGAACAAGATATGCAGTTAAAAGGCCATAAAGGGTTTACACAAGCATGTTGCGTGACATTTATTAATACATCTTCAGCCTTTCCTGTGCTATTCTATGGCGACCTTGAAATTATGAAAAACCAAAGAGCATGAGGTCCTTCAGTATGGTCGAGGAAACACCATTCAGTTTCTAAGGATTCATATTGGCTGGTATTATAGATACTAGCAACGGTATCCACCCTACGGGCGGGGCTTCAATTAGGAGGCCCAAATGAAAAGGCAAAATATCAGAAATTGAAGGCTTTTTTTTATTTTAAACGATATATATATAAACATCCGTTAAATCATATCACACGCAAATCATCAAAATCTAAACAGTATTTGTTGAATTTCAATAAAATCCACATCACTGTTCATATCGGTAAATATTATTCCATCGTGTTTGGAAAAACTGGAAAATTGCAAAATTGGAAAAATTGGGGAAAAAATGGAAAAACAATTTCGTCTATTTTACTCCAGTGGGTCCCAGGATTACCCACCCAAAATTTCGTTGCGATCGGTTCAGCCGTTTTTGCGGTACCTGGGAACAGACGGACGGACATTTGGTGAATTATAGTAAGATTATTGTTTTTCAAAAATTGTCACCATACCTGTGCAGTATATAAGAGAAACTATTGTGTGATTTCAGTCTTGTTAAGTCAAACTCTCAAATCATTGTAATTCTTCATGAAAACTCTGGTTGGTTGACTTAGCTGACAAAGCGTAGGTACAGCATAGGGCTACAAGATTGATTCCAGGGCTAACTAGACGAGGCTATGAGGAGTGGCTGAAGGAGACAGGGCTCCAAAGCTTGAAATGGAAGATATTACAAGGAGAGATCGTTAGATGTTTAAGATAATGAAGGGTGTTGACAAAATCGGTGAAGTGGAGTTTTTCAGCAGAATGCAGTGTTCGGACTGGGGACCATAGCTTGACAGTGAAGAGTAGAACGGCACTCGGTAGAGAGCATACCTCCGCTAGGCTGAACAGTTTACGTTTTGTATCCCACTGATAGGCCGGATCTGGATTCGGACCTGAACCAAAATCGAATCACTTGTTCATGTCGCCTAAACAACTCATCCACCAAGTTTTGTTACAATCCATCCACAACTTTTTGAAATATCGTGTTATATATCGTTTATATATCAAAATGTTATATTTTGAAATATCGTGCTCGGATCGACTGGACGTAAAACCAGGTATCCCGTCTGCTTGAATTTAGTTGATGGACGTTAAAGATCCCATGGTGTCTCTCATGAAGGGTAAGTAGGCTATGGCCGGCACCCTAAATAAATTACAAATCACTGCTCTAATTATCTTCAGTCGATTATCAGGTCTGGCCAGCCGGTTCGTGAAAGACTTGGGTCAAAAACCTTCTCTGGCCAACGCACAAGAGAGTGAAGTAATTGTGGTGGTTAATTAATAAGGAGTATAGTAGCTTCACAGAATGTCAGCAATGGTTGGTACATGAAAAGTGAATTTATAAAATGCATTTCAGCCATTGTTATTTATTTAAGGGAAATCATCCCAAACAAGGCAGACAGCCACTCTAGGTAAAGGGCTAAGTGAAGGTTAGATAAGGATAAAGTAAAACAAAATAAAGGACAAAAATAACAATAAAACATCCAAGACACAGGAAGTAGCAGAAGTCAGGTACAATGCGATGAAACCTCAAAGATGTAGGAAGTAGGAATTTACATTCCTCTTGAAGCTTCGTGAATCATAGGATAATGGGAAGCATGTTACAGGTTGTGAATTCCAGAGTGAGACAGCACGGGGGATAAAAGTATCCGCATAGCTTTTTGTTCTGTACTTTGGATCAGCTATAGTGTGTGGTTGTGCGGAGATGGCAAACCGAGTCTTGTGCCCAAACACTCATACAGGAGAAACCAAGTTAGAAAGTCCAACAGAACATTTGATTTCCAGCGGAACAAAGCCCAGGGGAACAACCATTCACAATAAATGGACGAAGTGTGTTTGTGTATGTGAGGCATGTTTTTTGTGGAGTACTACTGGAGCCTTCTGATGTGGAGTGTGATCAACCAAAACGATCGTTATGATCTCCCGAGTTGATTCGGGTCATTAAGTACAAATAATCCGTAAGAATTCCGATGTTTTGAACGCGCACCATGTTAGGTGTATAGAGCAGCTTAATCGGTCCTTCCAGGCATGACATTCTCATTACAAAATAAATAACAAATATCATGATAACATTGTAACAAAGCATACAGTAATTAAGCATATACTATTGGACCCCAGCATTCATCACGGGTGTTACGTTCCTGAAAAATGCCGCGAATGTCGGGGCAATGTTTTAATTGGAAAAAGGAGATTCACACCACGGATATCATGCACCGATCAGCAAGGCTCGTTCATGGTAGGTAAGTAAAAATGAACTTTTATTTTGGATCTAAAATAAAATGAAATTCTAACACAAGGACTGTGATGCCAGAACATAAAAAAGAATTACGGTATGCAATTAAAACTCAACGTCTGTCTTCGTAAGACAATACTGAATACCGTATCTTCCTTCAGGCTTAATCTCCGAGCAATTAAAATAGTAACTATTTCTGGGATCAAGACGTGCTTTTGGAAACACACTTTAATCATGTGCGGACTGTAATGTAATGCCATGTTCCTGGTCCATGTTTGTGGTTTTGTTCCGTGTT
Organism: Myxine glutinosa; assembly: GCF_964187855.1. Lineage (NCBI taxonomy): Eukaryota > Metazoa > Chordata > Myxini > Myxiniformes > Myxinidae > Myxine > Myxine glutinosa. The sequence goes on from NC_136265.1 coordinate 208,326,853, forward strand.
TTGTGAATAGCCATATATGCCCTTCCTGCTCGGATGGGATCGACTGTGATCGACTGGCCTTGGCCTTACCAATAAAGCTATAGTGGACAGTCAACCCTCGTTAATCCGACCCCGTTTAATCCGAAAATCTCGCTATCCGACCAAAATATCCATGGCGCAGATATCCGCCATTCATTTTATCCCTCTAATCCGCAAAATCCTATATTCGACAATCTTGTTAATCCGACATTGGGTGCAGGGAACAAAGTAGTCCGGATTAACGAGGGTTGACTGTATTTTACATGGACTAAATGTATTTTAAACAGCATCACAGTATTTTAAACCATTTTCAATAGTTGCTAGGAGACAGGGCAGCATGTACAATCATACTAAAGGAATCATAAGATTTAAAACGAAACAACAGATATATAATTAAATAATCACTGGAGGTTATATAATATTTCTTGTGCCCATGAAAAAGCGTGTTTATGCGGGGCACCGGGCCGCAAATGTAGAAGAAGGTCATAATGTATGAACCGCGAATATACAGGGTCCACAAATGTTGGGACAGTGAATGTCGAGGTCTGACAGTAATTAACAAAAATAATCTTACTATAATTCACCAAATGTCTGTCTGTCTGTCTGTTTGAAGGTACCGTAAAAACTGCTGAACCGATCGCAAAGATATTTTGGGTGGATAATCCTGGGATCCCCAGGAGTAAAATAGGCTATTTAGTTTTCCCAATTTCAGCTTTGGCCTCCAGCATTCTCAGGTTTGGACTCCCGCATAACATTCGCGTTTGCATGACGTTCATTGTGACGTCTTCTTACGTCGAGCAACGGTACCCGCCCTATGGGCGGGGCTTCAATTGGGAGACCCAAATGAAAAGGCTAAAGATCGGAAATTGAAGGCTTTTTTTCGTTTAAACGATTTATATAAACATCCGTTAAATCTCGATCGGTGCAGACGTTTGTGCGGCACCGGGAAAATAACGTCATGCGGGAGCAAGTATCAGCAGGATGTGGCAGTGTGGGAGTCCATGTTTGCAGCGATCGCTGCACCGTGTGCCACACAAACGGCTGCACCGATTGCTGCACCGTGTGCCGCACAAACGACTGCACCGATCGCTGCACGGCTGCATCGATCGGATGTGGCATGAAGGAGGATCAGATCTAACAGATCGCTGTCTCCATCGATCTTGCCAAGGCCGTAACACCTATCGGCTCAAAATCCTTTTAACTGTTGATTTGGTACAGTTACACGTATCGGGAATTTTGTACACGTATCGGGAGTACATACGACATCGCGATTGTGAACACGATTATCGATCACGATTCACGATCACGATCATCACGATCATTGTGTATCGATCACGATTTGAAACACGATGGAATAATATTTACCGATATGAACAGTGATGTGGCTTTTATTGAAATTCTAAAGATACTGTTTAGATTTTGATGATTTGCATGTGATATGATTCAACGGCTGTTTATATGAATCGTTTAAAATAAAAAAAGCCTTCAATTTCTGATATTTTCCAATCACCATATGCAGATTCGCCACGGACCCACGATCGATGTTTCTATACGTGAACGTACCCGTTTGCTTGCGAACGGGTACGTTTTTCATGGAAGTCCTTCACGAACCTGCTGTCCATGTCTGACGTGCGACTGAAGGTGCTACAGGAATGTGGAATTTATTGGTTTCATGCTTTAGCATTCGCCGTATCTGCATTGCCTGTTTGCTTCCGGCCTCCCACCCGTGCGTAGCACGGGTATCTCTCTAGTAATAATAATAATAATAATAATAATAGTATAATTTGGCAATAATAATAATGATCCATAATTGGCACTAATATTGAATCAATTCGTTGTCACACACCCATGCTGTCCACCAAGTCTTGTCCGAATACATTCATAACTTTTTGAGATATTGTGCTATATATCGTTTTTGGCCCTATCACTCAATGGTGAAGAATCAATTACAAAATTCTAGTATCCCGATATACGAGTAGACTCGGATGTTCATCAAAATCTAATCATTTAGACCTTGTCACACACCCACCTGTCCACCAAATGTCGTCCGAATCCGTAAACAACGTTTTGAGATATCCTGCTCACAGACAGACAGACAGACAGACAGACAGACAGACAGACAGGGATGAAAAAAATAACTACCGTTCATTTTCGATGGCGGAGGTAATAACCACAAAGCAAAGTTTCAACAAGCCAAATCCAAATACCTGAACATACTAATTGAGGCAAAATGTCTCCTGAATTCCTGCCTCATGAAACATTCCCTGTTAAAATTTATCTCCAGTCAAGCTTCAGCATTTTATAAATACTAGAGCGTGCCCGTACGTGGGTGCAAAAAAACATGCGTGCAAACAACAACAACAAAAAAAAACTTTGAAACCACGTGGCAGTAACGACCACAGAACCCCCCCCTCTATTTACATGAAATGGTTTGGTCCATTCGCAAAGCCAAAGCGAACGGCTTGCGAGTACGGCAGAACCCCCCCCCCCCCTCTATTTACATGAAATGGTTTGGTCCATTCGCAAAGCCAAAGCGAACGGCGAACGGCCAAATCGCCATAGCTCGGTAACTACTTGTCCGATTAATATGAAACCTTGAAAAGGCACATCCTCAGGTCCCCAGCAATATACCTGGCAAGTTTCAAGTATATCGGACCCGTGGTTGTCGAGAAACAGCGGTCACAGACACACAGACACACACACATACACACACACAGAGATTACTGGAATTATAGATAGATGCTCTGTATATTATGGTCATATCCTGCCAAATATTGTTGGTTCCAGAGACCTGCACAGCAGTCTATAATCCGCTGTCACATCAATGGACCACGAACCCGGGTGGCTTGTACTTCCCGAGGCTGCCACATATTACAAGCCTCCCAGTAAGGAATTGCACTCGTGGAGGCCTCTCACTATTTCCACAACAAACTGGAACATTCGAGTGCATTCCTTTATCTAATGCATACGGTGCAGGGCATGTTCCAATTTAAATGTAGTTTCTTCCTGTGCTGTGCTCTACCAAATACATTTGCTGCTGAAAAGTCAAAATTCCAAACTCAAAAATGAACTAATTTAACACATCATTGCTTCTATCAGAAAAAAAGAATCATCCTGTTACAACACATTCACAGATTGCTTCACTCTAAATGGTTCTATGACCAAGAAGTTCACTGTGTCATAAAAAAGCCATGTGCACGTGTTTCCTAATATTATTATCAGCTCTTTTAAAAGCACGTATTTTGCATCCAATTTCAAAACTCGAATCGATGAAATTGTCGCGACCTGCATGCTGGTCACCTCCGCCACCAAAGGTGGATGGAGGTTATGTTTTCACCCCCGTCTGTTCATCTGTCTGTTTGTTTGTTTGTGAACAAAATATCTCAAAACGTTGTGGACGGATTCGAACGAAATTTGGCGGAGATGTAGCGTATGTGACAAGGACAAAATGATTAGATTTTGGTGAAGATCCGGATTCGGATCCGGCTACTAGAATTTTTAAAGTGATTCTTCACCATTGGGTGATAGGGCCATAAACGATACATAGCAGGATATCTCAAAAGGTTGTGGACGGATTTGGATGAAACTTCGTGGACCGGTTGGGTGTCCGTCAAGGACAAATCGATTCGATTTTGGTTAAGATCTTAATGTGGATTCGGATATTAGAATTATTTAATTTTTGGAAGTCATTCTTCACCAAAGGGAGATCGGGCCAAAAACTATACAAAGAAGAATATCTCCAAAAGTTATGCATGGATTTGGACGAAACTTGTTGAACAGGTTGTGTGTGTGACAAGGAAGAATCGATTCGACTTTGGTGAAGATCCGGATCTGGATTCAGCTCGTAGAATTTCCAAAGTGATTCTTCACCATTGAGTGATATGGCCTAGCTGGATGGGATACCTTAATGGCGGTTCACCACTGATGGTATGAAATCGCAAAATGACTGATATATATATATATATATATATATTGATATATATATACATATTGATATATATATATTGATATATATATATTGATATATATATATATATACATACAGACTTGGCATTTAATATGGAATATTTTTTTTGTGGGGTTGAACTTACTTTTCAAGTTGACTTAGAACCAAAAGTTCATTGGAATTATGTTGAAATTATTCTAGATTTTGTTAATGTGACCTTTAAAAGAAACAAAAACCACATTTGACATTTTGAAGCAAATAAATTGATCCTTGAAAGTGATGTAAACTGATATGGAACTCAATTCATGGACAGTACTGTGTTAAACCTCTGTACGTTTTCCAGAAGTATTTCTTTATTTTGCACATTAGCCAAATTTTTTTTAACAAAAACAAAAGTTAAATTACAACTGGGATTACGGATAGTAAAATTACAGTTCAGTACGTCGTGTACAGTTCAGTACAGTACTGTCAGTCCCTGGTGTTGGGCTAGCGGCTAGGGTGCCAGCTTAGGATCCAAGGATCCTGGGTTCGAATCCCGGTCGATCGCTGAATTAACGCCAGGGGGGTTGACTCAGCCTGTCATCCTTCCGAGGTCGGCAAATTGAGTACCAGTACACTGGTAATTCCCTGTTTATCGTAAAGAGGCGACAAACAGGGTTGGCGGCATGAAGGGCATCCGGCCGTAAAACATTGCTTCAAAAAGGGGACCAAAAAAACAACAACAACCACGGTCCCCGAAAAGGCCAACCCCCGCTTTGCGGGGAAAATGGCCTCTAAACGGTGGTTCGTGTAACCCCCACGAGCATTCAGGAGAGCACGTACACGTTGAGGCATGCTGTTCACAAGATTTGCCAAGGTTTGGACAGGAATCGCTTGCCATGCAGTGACAATAGCCTGCTGCAATTCACGCAAAGAGGTCGGCTGCTGGTCCAAGTGGTCGATTTGACGCGTTAATTCTGCCCACAAGTTCTCTATCGGATTCATATCCGGGGACATGGCAGGCCACTCCATATGCTCTACACCACGGTCAGCAAGAAAGTGTTGGATCATGCGAGCACGATGAGGCCGTGCATTGTCATCTTGGAAGACAAAGTTTCCTCGAAAGGCTGCACGAGCAAATGGAAGCAATGTTTCTTCCAGAATGGCCCTGTACTTGAACTGGTTCAGGTTTCCATTCAGAACAACCAGGTCAGTTTTGTCCCCTGCATGAAAAGCATCCTAAACGGTCACCCCACCACCTCCAGCTTGGACTCTTGGCACTATACAATCTTTGTTGTCGGCTTCATGCACTTGTCTGCGCACTCAGACGCGGCCATCTTGACGATAGACCAGAAATCTAGACTCGTCACTGAAGATCACGTGATTCCAGTGTCCTGGCTGCCATTGACGGTGCTCTCTGGTCCACTGCAATCGGTGCTGGCAGTGTTGTCTGGTCAGGCGTGGCTTTCTCAGGGGACGCCTGGCACGATAGCCTGCTTGAACCAGTCGTTGGTTGACTAGCCCTCTGGATACAGGCACATTTGTCAGTTGCTGCCACTCAGCCCTAAGCCGATTAGCTGATTTGGTACGGCCATTGCGGACTAACCGGTGCAGCTGGCGATCATCCCTCCTTGTGGTTCTGCGGGGACGCCCTGGCTTCGGTATTGGAGTAGGGACACCCCTCTGAGCATTTCGTTTCAGGATCTTTGACACCTGACCTTGAGTGATGCCATACTGCCGAGCAATAGCACGCTGTTTCATGCCGTAATTTCGTAAAGCCACCACTCCATGACAAACAGCATTGTCAAGTTGACAGACCATCTCCAGAGGAAGCGGCAATAACTTTTGTAGACGTGCAGCAGTTGTTTTCCACTAATACAGAACGCAACAACCCTTGTATACCCGACTGTGAAGCCAATCATCAAATGCACCTGTCCGTACATTTTGCCACGCCACCTGTGATATAATCCTGTTGTGGACTTCTTGCTGCGACAGACAATCAGTGACATGGTTCTTTTAACAAATAAATCACCAAAGTGTAAAAGAAACTCACCAGATTGATATACTGAGTTAAGAAAGTAAACCCAATTCAAGGAAAAAAATATATTCCATATTAAATGTCAAGTCTACATATATATATATATCAGTTACTATGCGATTTCATACCATCAGTGGTGAACCGCCATTAAGGTATCAAACAAATATTATATATTATATATTATTATTTATAAATATTATTTGTATATTATTTATAAATATATTTCCATCTGTTACATGTTCTTTCATTTGCTCTCATTCCCCTTTATTTTATTAATTGCGCATACCATGTAATGGCACGCCTGAAGGTGTGATGTGCCTTGCGTGTGATGTCACCCCACTTGGGAGCAACATGGGCAAGATACTGATTGGACAGTAGCACGTAGGAAAAAGGTCACTAGAGGGCAAGGCAAGAATACTGTTCTGATTGGAACAGCCCATATTGCACTAATTTTTGGTGTCGGACACAAATATTGTGTCGGACCCCCAAATATTCCTGCAGGTCGCACAAGATCTGCCAGCAACCCTTTTCTGGTGAAACTGCCAAAATCAAGACTCTCCGCTCACCTTCACTCCTTCATTCCTCTTTTCTCCCTCCTCTGGAACAAACTCCCTCACTCTCTTCAATCCCTCTCCTCCCTCCAGGTCTTTAAAACAGCTGTTCACTGCCATCTCTTATCTTCCCCCATGCAAAACCTTGATCTTTTCTACCCCCGTTAATTCACCCCAAATGCGCCTTTATCAAATTCCCTTTTCTTTCCTGAAAGTCCTTGTGGTGTCCATCTTGTTTATCTCGTGTACCCCCACAGTCCTCTCCCTTCCACAGATCTTCTCGTTTCATTGTTATCTACTGTTGTTGTGCTTCCATCTCTCTTCCCCGCTTGTCTCCCGCTCCCTTTATTATATGTTGTATGTGTTAGCAATTATACATCCCTCGACTAAGTATACAAAAAAGTCTGGACTTGATGATATTGTAGTACCAAACTACTGTATGTACATGATATACTTGTAGCGCTAGCTGCTGCTTACCTGAGCATATTTTTGCCATGGATAAATTGTATGATGCCTTCGTCAAAGCTAGTTATTTTCTGCCCTAAAAACCTAAAATATATGATTATGCAATACCAGGATGGAGCGAGCATGTGCAAGATGTGGATGAAGTGACCAAAGAGGCTTATACCCTATGGGTCATTAATGGTAAACCCCGGCAAGGACCACTTGGTGATTTGGTGTACAAATGTAGAGCAAAATTCAAGTACGCACTGCTTGTTTGTCGGCATCATGAGTCAAAGATAAGAGCTGAAAGATTGGCTACTAAACTAGAGGATAATGATTACATCTCATTCTGGAGGACGGTAAGTAGAGAAACATCCAAACACACTCCGCTCACCTCAACTGTTGGTGCGGCCTCGGGACCAGCTGATGTTGCTGCCATGCGGCAAGACTATATTAGTTATTTGTTGAATTATGTGAACAGTGACAAGAACAAGTTGGTTGTCATGGAAACACTGTGTGGCTCGCCAGCTGCTGATAATGATAATGTTTCTGTCACAACAAAAGAAATTGTCGATATTATGAGAGATATGAAATGGGACAAATCTGGAGGGATCGACGAACTATCTGCGGAGCATCTAAAAATTGCCGATGCTCGGTCACCTGAGCTTCTCAGACTTCTGAAAAGTGCTTTGCTTGTTCGGGGCCATGTGCCTCAAGCTCGTACCTCTGTTATTATTGTACCCCTCGTGAAAAGTAAGGCTGGTGATCTCTCTAGTAAGGACAATTATCGTCTTATTGCTGTTGTTACCATGTTATCAAAAGTACTTGAGTGTGTCTTTCTGCACAGATGTGCCGATGTAAGTATATCCAGTTAGCTTTTCGAAAGGGTCACTCCACTGATTTAGCTTTGTTTGTGTTTAAGCAAGTTGTTCATGTTTATGTTACACTGGGAAGTCCTCTATTTGTTTGTTTTTTTGGATGTACAGAAGGCTTTTGACAGAGTTAATCACTGTATGCTGCTCAAAAGGTTGTTGGAGCTTGATGTGTCTACGTGCTTTGTACCGATACGTCTTCTGCAAAACTTGTTTGGGAGACAAATGTCTATGGTTCGGTTGGCATCCGATCTAAGATGAAATTTCTTGAGCATCATCTCGGGATAAATTGGTGGAGAAAGAAAAAATGATGACGTCATCGGTCACGTGGTTCGGCCGCCATGTTTGTTTTAATACAAAAGCCTTAAAAACCACTGAATACATGTCCTGGCGAGGGTTTGCAATCTCTGATCGCTCTTTCTAGTTACCTATGTTGTGGCCTATTGAAGTATGTTGACAGGTATATACATACGTCGGTCACATCATCAGTATTGACACACTTCATGATCACAACATTAAGCGACAATATCACTCCCGATGGTTTTTCATCTTCTCTGATGAAATCAAGTGTCGTTTGTTTAAATCCGACTGTTGTAACTTGTATTGTTCAACTTTTTGGAGCAATTTTGTTCAACTATCCGTGCGTAAAATCACTGTCTGCTATAATAATGCCTTTTCAATAGTCGTTGCGCCTTACTCTCCCTCATAACGCTTCCCAAACTTTTGTAAATCTTCAGGTGATGTCTTTTCAAGAATTTCACAGGAAGCCAGTGTATAGCTTTAGAAATCTTGTCCTTCTTATTGACAAAATGCTCGTGAAATCATTCATTGTTGTTGGCCTTGGTGCCTTATCACTTGTGCAGTGTAGGATTAGGAATAGCCTCGTTTTTGTGACATTGATACAGTACGTACTGTACAGTGAGGATAGATGTATGGACTTTGTGTCTGAAATAAAGGATTATTAATTAATTAGTGGACCATGTCTATAAAAGACCGGGTCTCCTTTTGTTATTGGACTTCTTCTTCTTCTACTTCTTCTTCCTCTTCTTCTTCTTACTGCTATTATTATTATTATTATTCTTTCCGCCGAATTTTGTGGAGGATGTAGCGTAGGCACTGTTGCTCCGATCAAGTTGAAACTTTCCAGGAATGTTGGGGCCAATGGGAATTTATGCCATTTTTTTCTGAATTTTAATTTTGCAATCGCCATGGCAACCAGTTTGGAATTAAGTGAAACCTTAAAGAATCTTCTTCTCCGAAACCACAAATGCTATCGATTTGATTCTTGTCATGTTATGATCGACTCCCCATGGTGAAAAAAGTTGTATAAGACGACGCATCTCGGTGAACCGGTTTGGCAGCTACGTCGAGGTAAAACCCCAAAAAATTATCCGATTAACACCAAACATTTTTGTGGCATCTACGCATCAACAAGAACTTGAATGTGAATTTTTTTTTTGATCGGTCACATGGTCTGGCAATGAAAAATAAAACCAAAATTGATCAACATTGATCATGTCAAATGATCATGTCAAAGGACACGTGACAAGGCAACTATATTAGATTTTATTAAAACCTTTAAAATGCATCCCCGCCTTCATTTTTTGATTGAGTTGAAACTTGGACCACTTATAGTATGTACACCACTCCTTTTCGATGCCATCTCCAGGAGCTGGATGACATCATCGCCGGGCGCTGAAGGGGGCCCAGCGATGATGCGCGCTGAAAGGGAGTACTCAGTTTTCACTCAGGTTTCTTTCTTGTTTGTTTGTTTGTTTTATTGTTTGTTACTTGCAAAATCGAAGATTTTTCAAGTATATTAGATCATATTCAAGATGGCGATGGCGCATTCTGGCGTGTGCTGAGGAGCTCGCGTGGAGTAAGGAGAATTAACTGTAATGCGAGCCTGAGGAGAATTAACTGTACCACGAGCATGACGAGAATTAACTGTACCGCGAGCCTGAGGAGAGGAGCTCACGTTTTTGGTGACAACTGGTATTCTGAGGAGATTGGTCTTCCTAAGAAGGAGAGCTTTAAGGAGGTCATCCTGCCTGCCTGCTTTGGCCTTGGTGTTATCATCCTCCACCATTGCCTGTTGATGGTCCTGTTCGTCTCCTCATCATCTCTTCGTCATCCTGCTCATCTCATCGCCTGCTCCATGCCCATCCTCTCATCGCCTGCTCCGTGCCCATCCTCACAACCGCTGCCACCAGAGATAAGTCGCTATTTTGTGTCCGTCGCCCCGTCTGTGTTTGTGACTTGACGCCTTAGTTTTTATCGGATTTATTTTACTTCATTGTATATAGTTATTATTGATTTCATTCTCCATTTATTTCTTCGGGATTAAACCCGTTTGGTTTTATTCAAAGCTTTATCCCGGTGTGTACCCTGGTTAGAATAGGTACACCGTATCCCTGCGTGTCGTAAGAGGCGACTAAGAGGGTTGGCGTCAGGAAGGGCATCCGGCCATAAAAACATTGCCTCAAAAAGAGAACCATGACAATTACAACTACATATGGGCAGGGTACAGCCCGAAGTGGAGATCGGTTTCTGAGGTTTTGGACATGGAATGTAGGGACAATGACAGGGAGATCAGGAGAAGTGGTGGAAGTATTGGTCAGAACAAGAGTGGACATATGTTGTGTGCAAGAGACGAGATGGAAGGGAAGTGGTGTGAGAATGGTGAAGGGTAGGCAGGGACAGAAATACAAGTTTGTGTGGCAAGGGTGCCCGGAGGGCGTGAATGGTGTTGATGTCCTGTTTTCTGAGGAGTTTGTAGACAGTGCGGTGAGTGTGACTAGAGTGAGTGATAGGTTAATGATGGCGAAAATGATGATTTGAAAGCTCTTGGTGAACGACATATCGGGATATGCTCCGCAGGTTCGTCGGAGCGATGAAGAGAAGGACAAGTTCTGGTGTGCGATAGAGAAGCTGATGGAAAACGTGAAAGATGAGGAAGTTGTTGTGGTAGGAGGAGACCTAAATGCACATGTGGGGAGGAGTATGGACGGTTTTGAGGGAGTTCATGGGGGTTACGGATATGGTGTGAGAAATGGAGAAGGTGAAAGGATTTTGGAGTTTGCTGATGGAGCTGATTTGTTGATTTGTAATACTCAGTTACAGAAAGAGGATAATAAGCTTGTTACATACACGTCCGGTGGATCGACGACAACCGTTGACTACCTGCTGGTGCGTAGGCGAGATACGGGGCACCTCCGGGACACAAAGGTGATCCCGGGGGAGGAGGCTGTTTCACAGCATCACTTGGTTGTCTGCGACATAAGAGTGAAAGGTGCGAGGAGAGCTCGGCGGGTGAAGTACCAACCAAGAATGAAGGTGTGGAGGTTGAAAGAGGTGACAGTAAGGGAGGCATTAAAAGAGAGGCTGATTAGGGTCGAGGATGATGTGGTTGAGCTTGAACGTGGTTGGATGTCAATGAAAGATAGTCTGTTGGGAGCCGTTGGTGAGGTATGTGGATGGACAAAAGGACCACCGAGGCACTCGGAAACATGGTAGTGGGATGAGGAAGTTGGAAAGAGGATTGACGAGAAGAGGAAGAAATTCAATGAGTGGCAGAAGGCGAAGGGTACGGGAGCAGACAGAGCATGAAAGTTATAAGGCAGCCAAGAAGGCTGCAAAGAAAGAGGTAGCAAAGGCGCAGGAGGCATGTAGGAAAATGTTCGGAGAACGCTTGGATTCCGAAGAGGGTCAGAGAGCGGTATTCAGGATTGCAAAGCAGATAGCGAAAGAGAGGTGTGATGTGATGGGGGTGAGTTGCTTGAAGGATGAAGTGGGACAAATCGTTGTGGACCCAGATGGAATTAAAGGAAGATGGAAAAGATATATGGAAATGCTGTTGAATGCAGAGAATGAATGGGTTGGCAACATAGAGAGTAACCCAGTTTTAGGACCGGCAGAGAAGATAACTGAGAAGGAAGTTGAGGAAGCGATAAAAGCAATGAAGAGTAGAAAAGCAGGAGGGCCGACGGGAGTTGTGGGAGATATGTTGAAGGCAGCAGGAAGTTGGGGTGTGAAGAGAATGACAGAGATCTGTAATCTGGTGGTGAAAGAAGGCCGCATTCCAGTGGATTGGGAACAGAGTACCCTCGTCCCTCTACACAAGGGGAAAGGTGACCCTCTGGAGTGTGGCTCGTACCGAGCGATAAAGTTATTGGAGCATGGAATGAAGGTATTGGAAAAGTTTTTTTTTTCTTTTTTCTTTTTTTCTTTGAATACTGAATCGAGGCTCGTGAAAGAGCTAACATTTACTTCACAAACAAATCAACCAGACAAACAAAATATATAAAAAGAGGTAGCGGAAGACAAGATGGGGAGAGAAAGGGAAGCACACAAACACAACATTTGAGAGCAGGGAGATGTGTGGGAGGGAGAGGGCTTGGGGGGAGGAGGCGTGGGAAGGGGGGTGGGGGAGAGTGGGAGAAGTATAAAACACAAGGACACCAAGGACTTCCAGGACAGAAGTTGGTATTTCAAAAAAGTGGAATTGGGGTGAAATTAGCGTGGATAGAAAAGATCAAGGTTTTGGATGGGGGAAGACAAGAGATGGTGGTGAACAGCTGTTTTAGGAGAACAGGGTGTTGGAGAGGATGATAAGGAAGAAGGTGAAGATCGACGAAATGCAGTTTGGATTTATGCCAGGAAGAGGAACGACAGACAAGCTCTTTATTGTGAGGCAGTTGCAGGAGAAGTACATGGAGAAGCGGAAGAAGTTGTTTCTTGGGTTTGTTGATCTGGAGAAAGCATTCGATAGGGTTCCACACGAAGTATTGACATGGGCATTGAGGAAGTTAGGAGTGGAGGAATGGTTGATCAGAGTAGTGATGGCAATGTACAAAAGAGCGCGCACAGCTGTAAGGACGAAGGACGGGAACAGTGGTGAGTTTGAGGTGAAGGTGGGAGTGCATCAGGGGTCGGTACTAAGTCCACTACTATTTGTAGCCGTGATGGAGGTGCTGGCTCAGAACATAAAGGAGGGTTTACCGTGGGAGTTGTTGTATGCAGATGATCTGGTGTTGATTGCGGAAAGTATGGATGGACTGAAGGAAAAGATGAACAAGTGTATGGAATGTATGGAGACAAAAGGTCTGAAGGTGAATATAGGAAAGACGAAGGTGATGGCAAGTGGTAAAGCATGTGGTGAGGTGGAAAGAACTGGGAAGTGGCTGTGTGCTGTGTGCAGGAAGGGTGTCGGAGTGAACTCCATTCAATGTACAATGTGTGCTGAGTGGGTTCATCAAAAATGTCGTGGTCTGAGAGGGTCATTAACCAGTGTGGCAGCTACATTCAAATGTAAGGTGTGCACAGAGGGAGCTGCAGATGGAGGAAATGTTGAGTTGGATCTTGGAGAGGGCGTGAAGCTGGAAGGTGTGAAAACATTTTGCTACCTCGGAGACATACTGAATGGAGAAGGTGGATCAGACTCGGCAACGGTTGCAAGAGTGAGATGTGCATGGAAGAAGTTTCGGGAACTGAGTGGCGTGCTGATGAGGAGGGGAGTGTCGTTGAAGCTGAAGGGAAAGGTGTATGCTGCATGTGTGAGACGTGTTATGATTTATGGGAGCGAGACATGGGTAATGAACATAGAGCAGCAACGAAGGCTGGAAAGAGTGGAAATGCGAATGTTTCGGTGGATGTGCGGAGTATCGTTGAGAGAGAGGAAGACAAATGATGAATTGCGAAAGATGATGGGAATAGAGCCTGTGATTGATGCTGTGAAGAGGAACAGGTTGAGATGGTTTGGTCATGTGTTGAGGAAAGATGAAAGTGACTGGTGGAGAAGAGTGATTGAAATTAATGTAGAAGGAAGTGGAGGACGGGGAAGACCGAGAAAGACTTGGCTGAAGATGGTGGAAGAAGAAATGCGGGCAAGGGGGTTAACAAGGAGAGATGCAGAAAATAGGGCAAAATGGAGAAGATTGTCATGGGGACCGCAAGGCTGACCCCCGCTCTAGCAGGGAAAATGGCCTTAAAATGCATGTTGTTGTTGTTGTTGTTGTTGTTGTTGTTGTATTGGTCGGTTGCGTTTGTGGTTCTGTCTGTTTGTCTGTCTGTTTGTTTGTCTGTTTGTCACCGGCCTCCAGGTCACAATTCCAAACCGATCGTCACGAAACTTCACCAAGTTGTCTCGGTCGTCCCAATTGAGAAGCCTGTTGATTTTAAGGTCAAAGTTCACCTGGAGGTCAAATTTCTAAAATCGCCAATTTAAATCCGATTAACCTGAAAATTGAAATGCATTTGTATATTGAGTCAATAAATTGGGAAATGAACTATTTTTGAGGTCAAAAGGTCAAAGGTCAACTCAAGGTAAAACTTCCAAAATCATCACTTTACATCTGAAAAACCGTCAAGTTTCATCCGACTGACTTTTTTTTTTTTTTTGTATACTGAATCGAGGCTCGTGAAAGAGCTAACATTTATTTCACAAACAAAGCAACCAGACAAACAAAATATATAAAAAGATGGAGCGGAAGACAAGATGGAGAGAGGAGGGGAAGCACACAAACATAACATTTGAGAGCAGGGAGATGTGTAGGAGGGAGAGGGCTTGGGGGGAGGAGGCCTGGGAAGGGGGGGTGGGAGAAGTATAAAACACAAGGACACCAAGGACTTCCAGGACAGAAGTTGGTATGTCAAAAAAATGTATTTGGGGTGAAATTAGCGGGGGTAGAAAAGATCAAGGATTTGGATGGGGGAAGATAAGAGATGGTGGTGAACAGCTGTTTTAAAGACCTGGAGGGTGGAGTGGGATTGAAGAGAGTGGTGGAGTTTGTTCCAGAGGCGGGAGAAAAGAGGAATGAAGGAGTGAAGGTGAGCAGAGTCTTGATTTTGGCAGTTTAACCAAAAGAGGGTTGCAGGCAGATCTTGTGCGGCCTGTAGGAATATTTGGGGGACAGAGCCCAGAGAGAGCTGGGGGGAGGGGGGGGGGGGCAAGGCCATAGAGAAGTCAGTAGAAGACGGAAAGACCACCAACCTGCCTGCGGTGAGTGAGTGAAAGGCCCTTGGAGTTAGCTTAATCGCAGGAGATTCCTTCATCGCTTTGGTTTCAACAGCGTGAAGACGAGCTCGGTGTGAGGCAGGAGCACCAGCCCAGAGGGGAGAGCAGTATGCCATTGAGCTGTGGATGAAAGCCTTGTATGTGGTGAGGAGCTCAGGTTTGCCAAGGAAGGACTTCGCACGACGGAGGATGCCCAGTCGGCGACTGGCTTTGGAGGCCAGATTTTAAATGTGGTTTTCCCAGGAAATATCATGGCAGATAGTGAGACCCAAAAGCTTGAGTGACAGAACTTCTTGGAGAGGATTATTCAGAAAGTGGATGGGAGGGTTGTCCAGTCGGTCTTTTCGGAGAGACATCGTAAGAGTGTGAGTTTTGTCAGGATTGAAAGACATGTTCCACTGTTTGCCCAGTCTGTGATTTTGTCCAGTTCTGCAGAGAGTGAGGAGGCTGCAGACTGCCGATCTGAGGGATGAGGAATGGAGCGACAGAGAGTAGAGTCTTCAGCAAAGAGATAGAGAGGATTTTCAAGAGAGTCAGAGAGATCATTGATATATATATATATATATATATATATATATATATAAATAATAACCACCTTTAGAGGCCATTTTTCCCCGCAAAGCGGGGGTTGGCCTTTTTCGGGAACCGTGGTTGTTGTTGTTTTTTGGTCCCCTTTTTGAAGCAATGTTTTACGGCCGGATGCCCTTCCTGACGCCAACCCTTTTTGCCGCCTATAACGACAAACAGGGAATTACCAGTGAACTGGTACTCAATTAGCCGACCTCGGAAGGATGACAGGCTGAGTCAAACCCCCTGGCGTTAATTCAGCGATCGACCGGGATTCGAACCCAGGATCGTAGGATCCTAAGCCGGCACCCTAGCCGCTAGCCCAACACCAGGGTTTGAGGTCAACATAGGCTTCATCATTGATGAAGACCAGAAAAAGCACAGGGCCCAGAACACTGCCTTGGGAAACTCCAGCCTGAACAGGAAGAGGAGATGAGAGAACCCCATTCAGGGCCACACGTTGACTACGACTAGAGAGGAAGTCCGCCAGCCATGCGTGGAGATTTCCATGGATACCAAATTCGGAGAGTTTGGTGAGCAGAGCGGGGTGCTAGACCGTATCGAAGGCACGTGATATGTCAAGGGAGACAGCTCTAATTTCCTGTTTGGCATTGAGGACCTCCATCCATTGTTGAGAAAGCAGAAGCAGCATGTCCAGAGTAGAGTGACCAGTTCTGAAACCAAATTGATGATCAGAGATCAAGCCATTGGAGAAGAGGAAAGATTTCATATCTGAAGCAATGATGGATTCCATGACCTTGCTGATAATTAGGAGAAGGCTGATTGGTCTGTAGTTGCTAGGATCTGTTTTTGCACCTTTTTTGTGCAAATCGGTGATGTTGGCTGATTTCCAAGCAGATGGCAGATGACCTTGAGCAAAAGAGAGGGTGAAGAGAACAGAGAGAGGGAGTGAAAGAGCGGAAGAGCAGGATTTTAGGACCCGTGGGCTGATGCCGTCAGGTCCAGTTGCAGAATCAGAGTCGAGGGTTGACAGAAACTTTTCCACCTTGTCAGGAGGAAAGGACACAGAGTCCAGGAGCAGCTGGGTACGACTGGGTATAGTGGGTACAGAGAGGGATGGGTTTGGGACACAAGATTTAGAGGCAAGCACAGAGTTGAGGCATTGAGCTTTTTCACGTGCGGAGTCAGCCGTGTAGCCGTTTGAGGTGAGGGAGGGGATGGAGGGGGAACAAACACCAGAAACAGATTTGACCAGCAAATGCAAATTAAACTTGCAAATTAAACAGCATTTGCACATTGAGTCAATAAATAGGGAAACCAACTATTTTTGAGGTTAGAGGGCAACTCAAGGTCAACCTTCCAAAATCATCAATTTTCATCTGAAAAATCGTCACTTCTTCCTATTGACCAGAGCTTTGATAAAGATTGTCAATTTCAATCTTGATGAAATTGACAATTTGCTGTATCAATGGAATTTTTTTCTTGGGGAGGGGGGGAGGGGGCGGTGTATTTTGCTAGTATCGTGCTCCGCATGACGTCTTCTTATTTGTTTGTTTGTCACCGGCCTACAGATCACAATTTTCAACCGATCTTCACGAAACTTCACCAAATGGTAGAGTTGGTCAAAAGAAAGAAGGCTATTGTTTTTGGGGTCAATAGGTCAAAATCGGCCAAAGGTCACCAACATAGGACAAATTTCTAAAATCCTCAATTTTCATCCAATTGACTTGAAATTTGAAGAGGACTTGCATATCTGGTCACTGAATTCAACCACCAAGTATTTTTGAGGTCAACATAGGCCAAAAGGTCAACAGGCCAGATTTCTAAAATCCTCAATTTTCATCCAATTGACTTGAAATTTGAAGAGGTCTTGCATAACTGGTCACTGAATTCAACCACATATTATATTTTAGGTAAACATGGGCCAAAAAGTCAACATTGGCCAAATTTATAAAATCACCAATTTTCATTTGATTGACTTCAACTTCTAAGAGGATTTATATATATGGTCACTGAATTCAACCACCATCTATTTTTGAGGTCAACATAGGCCAAAAGGTCAACATAGGCTAAATTTTTAATATCCTCAATTTTCATCCGATTGACTTGAAAATTGAACAGCATTTGCACATTGAGTCAATAAATAGGGAAACTAACTATTTTTGAGGTCAAAAGCTCAAGTCAAGGTCAACCTTCCAAAATCATCATTTTTCATCTGAAAAATCGTCACTTTTCATCCTGTTGACCCGAGCTTTGATCAAGATTGTCAATTTTAATATTGATGAAATGGACAATTTGCTGTATCAATGGAATTTGTTTTCTTGGGGAGGGGGGGGGGGGGGGGCATTTGGCGTATTTTCCAAGTATCGTGCTCCGCATGACGTCTTCTTGTTACTTGCAAAATCGAAGATTTTTCAAGTATATTGGTCGGTTGCATTTGTGGTTCTGTCTGTCTGTCTGTCTGTTTGTTTGTCTGTTTGTCACTGGCCTACAGGTCACAATTCTAAACCAATCGTCACCAACCTTCACCAAGCTGTATAGGTCGCCCCAATTGAGAAGCCTATTGTTTTTGGGGTCAAAGGTCAAAGGTCATCTGGAGGTCAAATTTCTAAAATCGCCATTTTAAATCTGATTGACTTGAAAATTGAATAGCATTTGCATGTAGAGTCAATAAATTGGGAAACATACTATTTTTGAGGTCAAAATGTCAAAGGTCAACTCAAGGTCAAACTTCCAAAGTCATCCGTTTTCATCTGAAAAACGGTCAATTTTCATCCGATTGACTTGAAAATTGAACAGCATTTGCATGTTGCCTCACTGAATTGGGAAACCAAGCGTCCACCGTGAGGCCGAACGTGGCGAGGAGGAGACGCTTGATCGCCTCGTACCTGCCATCGGCCGGTGGGTTCCTCAGGACCGACACGACGTGGGCGGCCGTGCCGGGCCCGAGGGAGGCGACCACATGGCAGTACATGGTCTCGTCCACCGTGATGCCTCGAAGTTGGAACTGGGCTTCTGCCTGCAGGAACCAAACTTCGGCTTGAGCCTCCCAGAACTCGGGGAGTTTGATTTGGACCGCGTTGGTTGCCATTGCTGTGGTGGGTTCGGGTGGTCAGCGACGGCTGACCAGAACGTCGGAGGGTCACCAATGAAGCGCGGTGCTACGCGCGCTACTTGTATAACAAGGAGGAAGCGGACAACGCGGTAAGTTCAAGAGTCTTTATTATAAGAGCTCAACTGTAGCACTGGAGCGCTCCGGGCTGCGCGCCTGGTGTATATCCCGCGGCCACGCCTACCCCTTGGGCGTGGCCGCCGCCCACTTGGTGCGCGGAATGATGCCCTCACGCCAGTGAGCTTTCGTGTCTGCCACACGCGCCCCCCCAGAATTCCCGTGCACCTGGAGGGCCAGTTTGCGGGGCAAACGGATGACCCGGCCGAAGCGCCCTCTGGCGACCGGCGGCGTCCGGGTTGCAGGGATGCCAGCTGGGATGCCTCCGGCTGCACCCGGGATGGGTGCAGGACCGGGGGGCGGCGTGCAGGCGGGCCTGGGCGGTGCCGGAGGTCCGCCTGCAGGGGGGCGGCCCCGACGCGGGGGCCGAGCCACCGGCGGTGGGTGGTCCACGTCGAGGTGGGCCGGCTTGAGGCGATCCACCGAGACGCGGTCGGGAGTACCACCGATGTCCAAGGTGAAATGTTTCACCCCGGTCTCCAGCACGCGGAAAGGCCCGTCGTACGGGGGCCGCAGTGGTGTCCGGTGGGCGTCGTGCCGGATGAAGACGTACTCCGTGGTGCGAAGCTCCGGGGCGACGTGTGTAGGCGGGTGCCCATGGTGCGCCATCGGCACCGGGGCGAACCTCCGGGCTGTCTCCTGCAGCGCGGAGCGCTCCTGCGCCGCGGACCATGGTGCCGTGGGGTCGGGAAGGAACTCGCCCGGCACCCGCAGCGGTTGTCCAAAGACCAACTCCGCCGCGGATGCGCGCAGGTCGTCCTTGGGCGCCGTCCGGAGGCCGAGCAGGACCCAGGGAAGCCTGTCGACCCAGCCGCCGTCGCGGAGGGTGGCCCGGTGCGCGGCCTTCAACGAGCGGTTTAACCGCTCGCACAGGCCGTTGGCCTGGGGGTGGTAGGCCGTGGTTCGGTGCAGCTGGACCCCAAGCCCCCGCGCGACCGCCCCCCAGAGCTCTGAGATGAACTGGGGGCCGGGGTCGGACGAGATGTCCAAGGGGGCGCCGAACCGGGCGACCCAGGTGGCGATGAACGCCTGCGCGACATCCGCCGCCGTCGTCGCCGCCAAAGGCGTGGCCTCCGGCCACCGGGTGATGCGGTCCACCATTGTCAGGACATGGGTGAAACCCCGCGAGGGGGGCAGAGGTCCCACCAGGTCCACGTGCACGTGGCCGAACCTACGTTCGGGCACCGTGAACGGGGCCAATGGGGCCTGGGTGTGCCGGTGCACCTTCAAGCGCTGGCACGTGAGGCACGTCCTGGTCCAGCCGCGGACGGCCTTCCGGAGGCCATGCCAGACAAACTTGTCGGCCACCAACCTCTGGGAGGCCTTCGTGCCCGGGTGGGACAGGCCGTGGATGGCGTCAAAAACCTGGCGCTGCCAGCCCGCGGGCACGATGGGGCGAGGCCGCCCGAGGGAGACGTCGCACAAGAGGGCCGTGCCCGCACCATCGAACGGCACCTCGGTGATGCGGAGGCCCGTGACGGCGGTCCGCAAGGCCTGGACGCCGGGGTCGGCGGCCTGGTCCGCCGCCATCCGGGCATAGTCGATGCCAAGGTGGACTGCGTGGGCGACGGACCGGGAAAGGCAATCCGCCACCGGGTTGTCCTTCCCCGCGACGTGCCGGATGTCCGTTGTATATTCGGACACGGCCGAGAGGTGACGCTGCTGCCGGGCCGACCACGGCTCGGCGACCTTGCCCATCGCGAAGACCAGTGGCTTGTGGTCGACGAAGGCCGTGAACGCACGGCCCTCGAGCAGATGGCGGAAGTGCCTGACCGCCAGGTGAAGCCCGAGCAACTCGCGGACGAAGGTACTATAACGGCGTTCGGGCGGGCGAAGCTGCCGGCTGAAGAACGCCAGCGGTTGCCAAGCACCACGCACCCATTGCTCGTGCACCGCGCCCACCGCGTAGTCCGAGGCGTCGGTGGTGAGGGCGATCGGTGCATCGGGCGCCGGGTGCGCGAGCATGGTGGCGTTAGCCAAGGCGAGCTTCGCGCCCGCGAACGCCGCGTCCATCTGCTCGGTCCAGGTAATGTCACCTTTGCCCGGCTTGCCTCGGAGGGCCTCGTGCAAGGGACGCAGGAGCTGGGCGATGCGGGGCAGGAACTGATGGTAAAAGTTTACCATGCCCAGGAACTCCTGGAGCCCCTTGATCGTGCGGGGCGCGGAAACCCCTTCACCGCCTCCACGTTGGCCGGTAGGGGGACGGCCCCGTGCCTGGTGACGCGGTGCCCCAAAAAGTCGATGTCGGCGACGCCGAACCGGCACTTGGCGGGGTTCACGATGAGGCCATGCCGGCCCAGACGTTCGAAGAGTGTGCGGAGATGGTGTCGGTGCTCTTCGCGGGACGCGTTGGGGACGAGGATGTCGTCCAGGTAGACGTAGACGAAATCCAAGTCGCGCAAGACGCTGTCCATTAGTCGCTGGAACGCCTGAGCCGCATTCTTCAAACCGAAGGGCATCCGAAGAAATTCGAAAAGTCTGAATGGCGTGATGACCGCCGTCTTCGGGATGTCCTCCGGCCTGACGGGGACCTGATGGTAGCCGCGTATGAGGTCCACCTTCGAAAAGAAGGACATGCCAGCCAACCGGGCGGAGAAGTCCTGAATGTGGGGGACGGGGTAGCGGTCGGGGGTGGTGGCGTCGTTGAGGCGCCGGTAGTCCCCGCACAGTCGCCATCCCCCGCCGGGCTTTGGCACGATGTGAAGCGGCGACGCCCAAGCACTCTCGGAGCGCCGCACGATGCCGATCCGCTCCAGCGTAGCAAACTCCGCTTTAGCTACCGCGAGCTTCGTCGGCTCGAGGCGGCGTGCCCGGGCGTAGACCGGTGGCCCGGCGGTGGGGATGTGGTGTTCCACTCCATGCTTGACGGCCCCCGCCGAGAAGGTGGGCCACGTGAGGGCCGGGAAACCAGCAAGGAGGCGGGTGAATTCGTTCGCTGCCGGAAGCGTACAGATGAACCTGGCCGGAACTGACCCGCTCGGCGAGCCGCTCGATGAGCCGCTCCGGGAGCTGCTCAACGAGGCGGGCAGCGCGCACGCGAGCGAGCTGAACGTCTCAGCCTGGACAAGCCTTCTGTGCTTTACGTCCACCAGCAGGCCATTGGCACACAGGAAGTCCGCGCCAAGCAGTGCCATAGGCACGTCGGCAGTGACGAACGACCACCGGAAAACCTGCCCTCCGAACTGCAGAGAAAGGCAGCGTTTTCCATACGTGCGAATGGACGTACCATTGGCAGCAAGCAGCGCGGGGCCCCGGCCCGCGGACTGCTTGTTGGACGTACCGGCGGGAACGACACTCACCTGCGCTCCTGTGTCGCACAGGTAACGGCGCCCGGATAAGGTGTCCGTGATGAACAGTAGGCTGTTTGAACGGCCGGCGCTCAGTGCCACTACCGAGGGCCGGCCCGGGCGTTTCCCGACCTGCTGAATGAGCACGGCGGGCGACATTGCCGAGCCTAGTGGCCGAACTTGGCGTGGAAAACACACCAGGTTTGCGGCGAAGGCGGCGGAGGCCGCGGTTTTCTCCGCGGCAGCAGTGGTGGGCGGGGCGTGGCGGCGGACACGAAGTGCGCATCAGCCTCCAGATCCATGAGGTGTGGTGCATCAGCATCAGGGTCAGCCCCGAGAGCCGCGACGGCCGCGCCAAAACTCGCCTGGGTGTCCAAAGCCGCGAAGAACCTGTCGGCCTCGGCAGCGAGAGCTCGGGGTTCCGTCGTCGCAGAACCAGCCAACGCGAGGCGGACTCGTGCCGGCAGCTGGCGTCGAAATAACGCCCGGAATAGAGCGTTCGGGGTTTCATCGCCCATCAACGACAGCATATGGTCCATGCGGACCGACGGTCGCGTGTCACCGAGCTCGGGGAGGTCCAGGAGGTGGTCGGCCCGAGCGTCCACCGTGAGGCCGAACGTGGCGAGGAGGAGACGCTTGATCGCCTCGTACCTGCCATCGGCCGGTGGGTTCCTCAGGACCGACACGACATGGGCGGCCGTGCCGGGCCCGAGGGAGGCGACCACATGGCATGGTAAAAGTTTACCATGCCATGCCCAGGAACTCCTGGAGCCCCTTGATCGTGCGTGCGGCGCTCTGAGTACATGGTCTCGTCCACCGTGATGCCTCGAAGTTGGAACTGGGCTTCTGCCTGCAGGAACCAAACTTCGGCTTGAGCCTCCCAGAACTCGGGGAGTTTGATTTGGACCGCGTTGGTTGCCATTGCTGTGGTGGGTTCGGGTGGTCAGCGACGGCTGACCAGAACGTCGGAGGGTCACCAATGAAGCGCGGTGCTACGCGCGCTACTTGTATAACAAGGAGGAAGCGGACAACGCGGTAAGTTCAAGAGTCTTTATTATAAGAGCTCAACTGTAGCACTGGAGCGCTCCGGGCTGCACGCCCAGCGTATATCCCGTGGCCACGCCTACCCCTCGGGCGTGGCCGCCACCCACTTGGTGCGCGGAATGATGCCCTCACGCCAGTGAGCTTTCGTGTCCGCCACAGAATAATGATATTAAACAAGCATTCTGAGTATTGCGTTGCAATACATGTCCCCTACCGGCAGTCTGTCGTCCGGAAAACTGTGTGAATTATATAATTACCAACTCACGGTCTGAGGTAACTCGGCTAAAAAATATCCGATTTGCACCAAATAAAGTTCATGAATGATTGCACAGACCTCTACATCTCACTAAAAGGGGTAAAATAATGTAAATCGGAGTTAAAATAAGCCTGCAAGGTAGCTCCGTGGAGTAGCCTGCACGTATTGCACTGTGTGAATTATATAATTACCAACTCACGGTCTGAGGTAACTCGGCTAAAAATTATCCGATTTGCACCAAATAAAGTTCATGAATGGTTGTACAGACCCCTACTTCTCACTAAAAGTGGAAACAGAATGTAAATTGGAGTTAAAATAAGCCCGCAAGGTCGCTCCTTGGAGTAGCCTGCATGTATTGCACTGTGTGAATTATATAATTACCAACTCACGGTCTGAGGTAACTCGGCTAAAAATTATCTAATTTGCACCAAATAAAGTTTATGAATGGTTGCGCAGACCCCTACCTCTCACTAAAAGTGGAAACAGAATGTAAATTTGAGTTAAAACAAGGAATATTAACAGCTTTGACTTGCCGCACTCCAAATTATAGTCCGGAAAACTGTTGGGCAAATTACCAAAGTTCAAAGTGCCATAACTTTGTCAAAAATGATCGAAACGTCGTGAAGTTCGAACTTGATCTGTAACTTATCATGAGGAAACCATGTACCAAGATTGAAATCATTAGCATTAAAGGTTTAGGAAAAAAAGTCCGGAAAGCTGTTCTTTGCGTGACGGACTGATGGACTGACGGACTGACGGACTGACAGACGGAGGGATGGCGTGCAAACCTATAGTCCCCTCCGGTGTACACCGGTAGGGGACTAACAAGCATTCTGAGTATTGCGCTGCAATACATGTCCCCTACCGGCAGTCTGTCGTCCGTAAAACTGTTGGGGAAATTACCAAAGTTCAAAGTGCCGTAACTTTGTCAAAAATGATCGAAACGTAGTGAGGTTCGAACTTGATCTGTAACTTATCATCAGGAAACCATGTACCAAGTTTGAAATCATTTGAATTCAGAGTTTAGAAAGAAAAGTCCGGAAAACTGTTCTTTGCGTGACGGACTGACTGACAGACGGACAAACTGACAGACGGAGGGACGGAGTGCAAACCTATAGTCCCCTCCGGTGTACACCGGGAGGGGACCAACAAGCATTCTGAGTATTGCGCTGCAATACATGTCCCCTACCGGCAGTCGTCCGGAAAACTGTTGGGGAAATTACCAAAGTTCAAAGTGCCGTAACTTTGTCAAAAATGATTGAAACGTCGTGAAGTTCGAACTTGATCTGTAACTTATCATGAGGAAACCATGTACCAAGTTTGAAATCATTAGCATTAAGAGTTTAGAAAAAGGTCCGGAAAGCTGTTCTTTGCGTGACAGACTGACAGACGGAGGGACGGAGTGCAAACCTATAGTCCCCTCCGGTGTATACTGGTAGGGGACTAATAACAGGTTGTTGTAATTCAAAAGATTATCATGAGGCTCTGTGTAGTTGTTGCACACAATGCACACAGCCACACCCAAAAAAATTATATATATATTGTTACGTGCTCCTCTCCAAACACTGGTCACGGTGTACCGCCGAGCCTCGAGAGGAGTCACGGCAGAAAGATGTGTTATTCTGTGTGTCAAAGATCAATGGTGAAATCACACCAATTGTTACCAACAAACAAGTATTGTATTAAGGTCACACAAGAATAACAGTGCAATAACAATATTAATCAATTGTACAACCAATATATCATTCCTATGATGGTACCATCAGTTTCGTACAATATAACTCACTGTGCTCCAAGTGAGCGAAAATAACATTCCCAATGTCTCTATCCCGGCATCAAGCCAAAGTTGGTTCCGGCTTCAAGCCAAAGTCGATCCACTCCAGTGATCGTCAGAACGATGCTGTATCGAGACCAGAATCCCGCTCGGTTGACAGTCACACTGCCAAAGATGGGCAAAAGTGTCCTCAAGAGGTGACTGGGAAATCACACCTTCGGGTATGGCTGTTCAATGGCTCACAAACGGCGAACTGCAAATTAACCTTCGGGTATGGACGTTCAACGGCTTACAGACGGCGAACCACAAATTCCCACTCAAAATCCACGTTACACACACACACACACACACACACACACACACACACACACACACACACCAGATTAACGTCTGGATGGTTGTGAAAATGGTTGAAGCGAGGTGGAGAACCTGGAGCGATGCGAAATCAGGCGCGAGGCAAAATGGCCAACAGTCCGTTCTCGAGACGTAACGGCACTCTAATGATTCTCTTCGGAATCGACCGCAAAACCTGTCACGCAGGTTTATCTGTCACAGCGATAACAACTCTGTCACAGGAATCCCTTTCCCAGGAAACCCAAAGTTCGCTAGTGACCTCCGTTCGCCAGCGTTTGCTCCAGACCTCCAAACAGCTCGTCTCCTTGTCCGACCTCACTCGCTCCGCCTCTTTCTCCTTCTTCTTCTTTATCTTCTTCCTCGTCCGGTTCCCGATCCGGTTTCCGGTTTCTTTTAAAACACTAACTTTTTTTGCCTTTTGAAAACAGTAATCTCCAATTCACTTAAATGATAACAATAATAGTACATGGAACCAAAAATGTTTAATGTGGATGAGAACCACAACAACGGAAGTGACAAATCCATAACACCTCCCCCCCTCAAGAAAGAAAGTTGGAACATAGTGAAAACTTTCCTTGCATGCAAAAACTCTTTTAACAAACAAAAGTAAAACTCACCCCCAAATGATCAATTCATGTGAGCAACAATAATTAATATTCCCCAAAATAAAGCAACAAAACTTCCAAACAACCGACAGGAATTTCCAAAGTTAGTTCACTCTGGACAAAGCATCAGCAACGACATTGTCCCTGCCCTTTACATGCTCAATTTCCAAGTTGAACTCCTGCAAAGCCAAACTCCATCTCATCAACCTCTGATTTTTATTTTTCATTTGTTGAATGAAGGTTAAGGGGTTGTGATCAGTGAAGACTTTTATAGGAAAGGTAGTAGTTCCTAGATACACCTCATAATGCTGAAGCTAGCAGGAGAGCAAGGGTCTCTTTTTCCACAGTGGCATAATTTGCCTGGTGTTTGTTATAATTTTTGGAATAGTAGCACACCGGGTGGTCCACTCCATCTTCATCTTCCTGTAATAGAACTGCCCCAGCCCCCACATCACTTGCATCAATGGCCAACTTGAAAGGTGCTTGAAAATCCGGGGCTGCTAGGACAGGAGAGCTCATTAATATTGCTTTGACGTGGGCAAAGGCAGCCTGACATTTATCATCCCAAACAAATTGGTCTCTTTCCTCAGCAAATTCGTTAAAGGGGCTACCACATCAGAAAAATTCCTGCAGAACCGCCGGTACCAACCAACCATACCCAAGAATCTCATAAGCTCCTTCTTCCCTTTTGGAACTTGGAAGCGATCAATGGCTACTATCTTGGCTGTCACCGGTTGCACCTGACCCTGACCTACTACATGGCCTAGGAACACCACCTGTACTTTTACAAACTCACTCTTAGATAAGTTGATGGTCAACCCTGCCTCGGTCAATTTCTTGAAAAATGCATGAATTTGTATGATCTTCCATGGTCATGGTGTGGATGATGACATCATCCAGATAAGCCTCCACCCCCTCAAGGTCTGCAATGAGCTTATTAATCAGCCGTTGAAATGTAGCAGGCCCGTTTTTCAATCCAAAGGGAAGAACCTTGTACTGATACAACCCATTTGGTGTGACTAAAGCCGAGATTTCCTTGGCTCTATCAGTAAGAGGAATCTGCCAATACCCTTTCAGCAAGTCAAATTTAGTTACAAATTTAGCTGGGCCTATTCTATCAATACAGTCATCAATCCTCGGGATGGGATATGAGTCGGTCTTGGTCACTGCACTAACCCGTTTTAAATCCGTACAACAGCGAAAACTGCCATCGGGTTTTGGAACCAACACACATGCTGAGCTCCATTCACTGCTGCTTGGTTCGATGATGTCGTTCTCCAACATACACTGAACCTCCTTCCGAAGATACTCCATCTTCACAGGCTTCATCCGATAGGGGTGTTGCTTCACAGGAGTGGCTTCCCCCACCTCAATATCATGATGTACCTGGTCTTACTGACTTGGTATATCTGTGAACAAATGTGCAAACTCAAAAATTAGGCTGGATAATTGTCCTTGTTGTTCCCTCGTCAAATGACCTCATTTCTCATCTAAATGACTCAACACTTCAGTGTTCGTCAATCTGGGACAAGCCTGGTCATCAAAGTTATCAAACTTCACACCGGCCTCAACCTCTGGATTCTCTTGCACCCCGACTACAGGCACGACAGGTGAGACAGGAACCATTTTTTCCACAGGATTCCTCTCATAGTATTTCTTCAGTTGGTTGACATGACACAGCTGCCGCTTTTTCCGTCTGTCGGGAGTTGTCACCACGTAATCTGTTTCATTAACCCTCCTTTCGATTGCATAGGGACCAAAATATCTAGCCTGTAGTGGCTGACCTGGAACAGGAAGCAACACTAACACTCGGTCCTCAGGACTGAAATTTCTTATCTGAGATTTCTTGTCATGTCTCACTTTCATTTTATCCTGTGTCACTTTCAAGTTTCTTCTTGCAACTTCACAAGCCTTTGCCAATCTGTGCCTAACCGTTGACACATACTCTACCACTGTTGACTGTGACTCCTCCTGTAGCCACTGTTCTTTCACTAATTTCAGTGGTCCTCGTACTGCGTGTCCAAACACAAGTTCAAAAGGACTGAATCCCAATGACTCCTGAACCGATTCCCTCGTAGCAAACAACAATAAGGGTATTCCCTCATCCCAATCCTTGTCACATTCAAAACAATACGTTCTGATCATATTCTTCAATGTCTGGTGAAACCTTTCCAAGGCCCCTTGGCTCTCGGGATGGTAAGTATTTGATCTTACTTGCTCCACTCCCAACAGGTGTAGCACTTGCTGAAAAAGTGTTGACATGAAATTGGAACCCTGATCAGACTGGATGACCTTAGGTAGACCAACCAAAGTGAAAAATTGAATCAAGGCCTTCGCAATAACTGCCGCAGTAATTTTTCTAAGAGGCACTGCCTCTGGGAACCTTGTGGAAGCGCACATGATGGTCAGCAAATACTGATGTCCAGCCTTAGTTTTAGGTAAAGGGCCTACACAGTCAATAATGACTCGGCTGAGTGGCTCTTCAAAAGCTGGAATTGGTTTTAAAGGTGCGGATGGGACTTTCTGATTAGGTTTTCCCACCAGCTGGCAAGAGTGGCAAGATTTACAGAACTCCGCCACATCACGTCGCAATCCTGGCCAGAAAAAATGTACCAATATTCTGTCACAGGTCTTGTTCACTCCAAGGTGCCCGGCCAAAGGTGTCTCATGCGCCAAACTTAATATCTCCTTCCGGTATGGCAGTGGCACCACAATTTGGTAATGTACTTTCCACTCATCGTTTGCTGGCACCTCCGGTGGTCTCCATTTTCTCATGAGTATTTCCCCTTTCATGAAGTAACCAACAGGTATCTTTATAGCCCTTCCTCTGTAATGGCTTTATCAATCAAACTCCGGATCTCCGAATCTCCGTGTTGTTCTTCAACAAATCTCTTTCGGACCAGCACCGTTTGTTCAACCTCTTTCCCAGATGTCTCCGACGTACACTCCATTTCCTCTTTTGTTCCAGATGCCACCTTTTCCTTAAGTTCCTTGATGTCACTCCCTTTCCTATTACCTCTTTCAGAATTTTCCTCCAATACCTCTAAGGAACCCAAATCCACATCGCCTTCCTTCTCCTTCTCTTCAGAGCGCTTCCTACCCATAGCCATAGCACGAGTCACTGCACAGGATGAAAAGATACCCGGAATCTCCTGCTCTAACTGTGCGGTGTTATTTTCCATACTGGGCTTTTCAACCAACATTGAATTACTAGAAACTCGACCACCGGCCAAATCATTCCCGATAATAAAAGATATTCCCTCTACAGGAAGAGTGGCTTGTAAACCTACGGCGACTGGTCCTGACACCAAATCAGACTTCAAATGGATGACATGAAGAGGAGCTTTAACATAGCCACCAACCCACTGTAAAAGAACACTAACACCAGTTGCCATCTTCTCTGACAATGGCAAAACGCCTTCAAGCATCAAAGATTGATGTGCTCCTGTGTCCCTCAATACCCTAACAGGTCTCTGGTTCGTTAAGTCTCCATCCAGTGACACAAACCCCTCTGAAATAAAAGGTTTGTAACCCTCTTGAACAAGGTCGTTCTGTGATGCCGTAACTTTGGCATGGGAACCTTCACAAGGCACTGTCCTCCAACGACGATTTCTCGCATTTGCCAATGCATTCGGAGTTGCACTTGCCTGACTCCGCTCCTGATTTTTCCTTTTCAGGGCGTAACATTGGGACATCAAATGCCCAGGTTTCTTGCAAAAGGCGCAAGTAGGCCCGGAGGAAAAACTCGTGGTCTGCCTCGGGCCCCCCGGAAGATAGGTATGTCTTGGAACTGCAGTCTTCTGATCCCTAAAAGTCGCGGTATCAGATTTGTCCCCATAGTCATCTCTAGACCGCCTCCATGAAAATTTGTTCTCCGAACCTGATTTTCCGTAACTCCCCTGGCTAACTCTAGGCGAGAAGTTAGGTTTGTGGAACCCCATCTTGTGTGTCAAAGCATATTCATCTGCCACAGTTGCTGCCTCATACAACTCTGGTACTTTCTTTTCATCCAGATGTACTTTAATGTCCACGTGGACACACTGTTTGAATTTCGCCACCAAGATCAATTGTCGTAACAGGTTGAAGTCTTTCCCAATCTCCTTCGAGTCACACCACCTATCAAACATGGTTTCCTTCATTCTGGCAAACTCCACATGGGTCTCACTCTCCCTCTTCCTGGCATTCTGAATTTTTGCCGGTAAGCTTCAGGGACCAATTCATAGGCTTTGAGAATGGCTTTCTTCACTATCTCATAATCTGCACATTGGTCAATCGGTAAAGCCGAAAATATATCTTGAGCTTTACCCACCAGAACACTCTGCACTAACATAGTCCAGGACCCCACAGGCCATTTTAGCATTTGAGCCACTTTCTCAAAATGTAAAAATAACTTGGCTACCTCCTTTTCATTGAAGGGTGGAACCAGCCTCACATGCCTCCCAACATCCCAAGAGTTCTCACCAGTTGTCGAACTAGCCGGCATGGTTACTACTTCTCTCCGTTCTCTCAGTAATTCCAGCTCCTTGAGTTTAAGTTCCTTCTGATACTCCATGTCCCGTTCCTTTAACTCCCTTTCGGCTCTCCTTTCCTCTGCTCTTTCCTCTGCTCTTCTTTCTTCTTCAGCTCTCCTTTCCTCTGCTCTTCTCTCCTCGAGTTCCTTTTCAGCTCTCCTTTCCTCTGCTCTTTCCTCTGCTCTTCTTTCCTCGAGTTCTCATTCCTGTTCTGCTCTTTCCTTTGCTCTTCTTTCCTCGGCTTTCCATTCCAACTCTTTTAACCTTTCCTGGCTCTGCAGTTGCATCTCCATTTTCCGAAACTCCCCATTTCCATTTTCCTCGGGTAACCAATCCAAGGCTACCACGTCCCATGTTCCTCGTCCCACTAGAGACTCCACCACCAATGTATGAATCTCTGCTTTCTTCATACTAACTCGGACCTCCAAGTTAAAATATTTGGCCAATATCATGAGTTCCGATCTTTTTAACGCCTGGAACTGTGCCTCATTTGGGGATGCCGCAAACGTTTCTGCATCAAACACCATGGTGACTATTAGTTAGCACCTGTTAACCTTCACACAAAAAAAATCCAATTTTTTGGAAAAATTTGGGAATGTTAGAAAATTCCAATTTTGGGAATTTTAGGGAATTCTATCCCGGATGAGCCCCCAATTTCTATTACGTGCTCCTCCCCAAACCCCGGTCACGGTGTACCTCCGAGCCTCGAGAGGAGTCACGGCAGAAAGATGTGTTATTCTATGTGTCAAAGATCAATGGTGAAACCACACCAATTGTTACCAACAAACAAGTATTGTATTACAGTTTTTTACGATTGCTTAAACACGATTTTGAAAACAGGGCCCATTTTGTCAAAACACTACACACAATTCACACAACCACACACACAAGTAGCAGAACACCTCAGATCCTTTGCAAAATGAAACACTCTTGTAAAAACTATGCACTAATTTATAAAAACCATATTCTGTTACCATATGAAACACACACGTTGCATATGACTTAATTCTGTTTGAACCAGTTACACACTGCTGTTGCGAACCTAAAACACTTTTAGCAATTCTACTTCTCAGTGATTAGAGTACTGTAAGTGAAGTACACAGAGAAAGTGCAAATATACAATAAATTCACCAAACACTACACAAGACCAATGCTGCGGACTGATGAAAATATAATTTATTTCTCTCCATATACCCAAATCAGTCAACATGTCAACATGGAGAATCACAACAAAACATGTCCCAGTTTTCATGCTACTACAGTAGTGTGCATAACACTGTAAGCTCGGCAAATATCAGACAAACATAAAATACTGTATCCAGTACAGGTTACAATTACAGTAAAAAGAAAAAAAAATCTGAAAAAAACTGAAAATACAGTACAGAAAATACTAGACATTATCTCTTCGCCGAGCTGGATCTGGCCAGAGAATTTCATCAACATCACAGGCGACATCCTCATTGGCAAGACAACGTGGGAAGAACCGTCTCGAATGTCGGATCCATCCTTGCACAGCTGCGGCGTCGATTTGGTCACAGGCCTCCTCCATGGGCTGAATGAGGGGTACCTGAGCCTGGGGCCGGAGATCGTAAACCCTCCACCGCCATGCCGAGAAAAACTCGTCGATTGGGTTTAGAAACGGAGAGTATGGTGGAAGGTATAGTACTGTAAACTGTGGATGGTGTTGAAACCAGTTCTGGACCAGAGCAGAGCGGTGGAACGACACATTGTCCCAGACGACAATGTATTGCATCTGGTGCACTTGGTTTACTGCCGTGACGATGTTGTGCAATCGGTCCAAAAATGTGAGAATGTGAGGTGTGTTGTAAGGGCCCATATTGGCATGACGGAGGAGGACCCCAGTCTGTGTATTATGGCAGCGCAAAGGGTGATGTTACCCCCACGTTGCCCTGGGACATTGATTATAGCCCTGTGGCCAATGATATTTCTGCCTCTCCTTCTTGCTTTTGTGAGGTTGAACCCTGCCTCATCTATGTATATGGAGTCATGCGGGATTTCCTCAGCATCCATCTGTAAAACTCTCTGAAATACAGTGAAAGACAAGATTGTGTAGTTCAGCATAGATCTAGTATACAGTAAATTTACATGTAAAAAGGTTACGTGTGCAGTATGCAACATCACAGTGCTAAAGTGAACAATACATACCTCCACATACTCATGCCGCAGCTGTTTGACCCTCTCTGAATTCCGCTCAAAAGGCACTCGATAAACTTGTTTCATTTGAACCTGATGTCTTTTCAGGATGCGTGCCAGTGTTGACAGAGAGACCTGATGGACAGTATTGCAAATGGCATGGTCACCGATAACGTTGGCTTGAATTTCTCTGAGCCTGATAGCATTATTGGCCAAAACCATGTTTATGATCTCTCTCTCTTGTTCTTGCGTGAACATGGGCCCCCTTCCTCCTTGTCGTTCTCGACCCTCAATCCTATGTAGAAAAAAATACATGTAACCTGCTGTAAAATGTCACAGGAAGGGGTATCACAAGTGCTGATATGGTGCATGCAATAAGCAGCTGATTACTGTAACTGTCGACAGATTTTTTTTGACCTGTTTTCTTGTCGAAATGTCCGAATGACAGATGCCACTGTATATCTGCTAAGATTTGGCTGAACTCTTAGTCCAGCCTCCCTCAGCGTCAATCCGGGGTTCACGACATGGTCAACTAGTGTTGCGCGAATTTCATTTGATAAATTTGGTCCTCTTCTTCTTTGAGCACGTTCTCCTCCTGCTTCAGGTCTTCCTCTTCCTCTACCTCCTTCTCCTCCTCCGTGGATTCCCCCTATCACCCTCACTCTTCGTCTTCTGACTCCTTCCATTTTGGTTGAAGACAGGTGAACTCACCTGCTGCATTTTTATAGTGCTTAAACCTGATTGGTGTGTCTACAATTAAGCAATCGTGTGTTTGCACACCTGCTGGCTGTGTTTAACCAATTGGCTCATAGGTGTGGTAATTTGACAGTCCGTGCTTTGGAATTGCAAGGAAGTGACATCATGATATACTTCTGTGTCTAATGTATACAAGTGTGTTTAGTGTTTTGCAAATCACTGTGTGTATTGTTTTGTAAAAGGTGTGAGGCTGACATTGTGCTTATAGTGGTGCAAATCTGGGCCGATGTTTTGCTCCTTGAGTGTAAGGTTTTGATAATTGTGTAATACTTTTCATTTTAGTGTTTATGCAATCGGAAAAAACTGTAAGGTCACACAAGAATAACAGTACAATAACAATATTAATCAATTGTACAACCAATATATCATTCCCTTGATGGTACCATCAGTTTCGTACAATATAACTCACTGTGCTCCAAGTGAGCGAAAATAACATTCCCAATGTCTCTATCCCGGCATCAAGCCAAAGTTGGTTCCGGCTTCAAGCCAAAGTCGATCCACTCCAGTGATCGTCAGAACGATGCTGTATCAAGACAGAATCCCATTCGTTTGACAGTCACACTGCCAAAGATGGGCAAAAGTGTCCTCAAGAGGTGACTGGGAAATCACACCTTCGGGTATGGATGTTCAACGGCTCACAAACGGCGAACCGCAAATTAACCTTTGGGTATGGACGTTCAACGGCTCACAGACGGCTCACCGCAAATTCCCACTCAAAATCCACCTTACACACACACACCAGATTAACGTCTGGATGGTTGTGAAAATGGTTGAAGCGAGGTGAAGAACCTGGAGCAATGCGAAATCAGGCGCGAGGTAAAATGGCCAACAGTCCGTTCTCGAGATGTAACGGCACTCTAATTATTCTCTTCGGAATCAACCACAAAACCTGTCACGCAGGTTTATCTGTCACAGCGATAACAACTCTGTCGCAGGAATCCCTTTTCCAGGAAACCCCAAAGTTCGCTAGTGACCTCCGTTCGCCAGCGTTTGCTCCAGACCTCCAAAGAGCTTGGCTCCTTGTCCGACCTCACTCGCTCCGCCTCTTTCTCCTTCTTCTTCTTTCTCTTCATTTTTTTTTTTTTTTTTTTTTGTATGCAGAATCAAGGCTCGTGAAAGAGCTAACATTTATTTCACAAACAAATCAAACAGACAAACAAAATATATAAAAAGAGAGAGCGGAAGACAAGATGGGGAGAGAAGGGGAAGCACACAAACACAACATTTGAGAGCAGGGAGATGTGTGGGAGGGAGAGGGCTTGGGGGGAGGAGGTGTGGGAAGGGGGGGGGGGGGTGGGAGAAGAATAAAACACAAGGACACCAAGGTCTTCCAGGACAGAAGTTGGTATTTCAAAAAAGTGGATTTGGGGTGAAATTAGTGGGGGTAGAAAAGATCAAGGTTTTGGATGGGGGAAGATAAGAGATGGTGGTGAACAGCTGTTTTAAAGACCTGGAGGGTGGAGTGGGATTGAAGAGAGTGAGGGAGTTTGTTCCAGAGGCGGGAGAAAAGAGGAATGAAGGAGTGAAGGTGAGCAGAGAGTCTTGCTTTTGGCAGTTTAACCATAAGACGGTTGCAGGCAGATCTTGTGCGACCTGTAGGAATATTTGGGGGACAGAGCCCAGAGAGAGCTGGGGGGGGCAAGGCCAGAGAGGAGTCGGTAGAAGACGGAAAGACCACCAACCTGCCTGCGGTGAGTGAGTGAAAAGCCCTTGGAGTTAGCTTCATCGCGGGAGATTCCAATGATTCTGAACGCTTTGGTTTCAACAGCGTGAAGACGAGCTAGGTGTGAGGCAGGAGCACCAGCCCAGAGGGGAGAGCAGTATTCCATTGAGCTGCGGATGAAAGCCTTGTATGTGGTGAGGAGCTCAGGTGTGCCAAGGAAGGATTTCGCACGACGGAAGATGCCCAGTCGGCGACTGGCTTTGGAGGCCAGATTTGAAATGTGGTTTTCCCAGGAAAGATCATGGCAGATAGTGAGACCCAAAAGCTTGAGTGACAGAACTTCTTGGAGAGGATTATTCAGAAAGTGGATGGGAGGGTTGTCCAGTCGGTCTTTTCGGAGAGACATCGTGAGAGTGTGAGATGTGTCAGGATTGAAAGACATGTTCCACTTGTTTGCCCAGTCTGTGATTTTGTCCAGGTCTGCAGAGAGTGAGGAGGCTGCAGACTGCCGATCTGAGGGATGAGGAATGGAGCGACAGAGAGTAGAGTCATCAGCAAAGAGATAGAGAGGATTTTCAAGAGAGTCAGAAAGATCATTGATGAAGACCAGAAAAAGCACAGGGCCCGGAACACTGCCTTGGGGAACTCCAGCCTGAACAGGAAGAGGAGATGAGAGAAACCCATTCAGGGCCACATGTTGACTTCGACTAGAGAGGAAGTCCGCCAGCCATGCATGGAGATTTCCATGGATATCAAAGGAGGAGAGTTTGGTGAGCAGAGCGGGGTGCCAGGCCGTATCGAAGGCACCTGATATGTCACGGGAGACAGCTCTAATTTCCTGTTTGGCATTGAGGACCTCCATCCATTGTTGAGAAAGCAGAAGCAGCATGTCCAGAGTAGAGTGACCAGGTCTGAAACCAAATTGATGATCAGAGATCAAGCCATTGGAGAAGCCATTCTTGGAAGTCATTGGAGAAGCTTGAAGAGATCAAGCCATTCTTCCTCGTCCGGTTCCCGATCCGGTTTCCGGTTTCTTTTAAAACGTTAACTTTTTTTACCTTTTGAAAACAGTAATCTCCAATTCACTTAAACGATAACAATAAATAGTACATGGAACCAAAAATGCTTACTGTGGATGAGAACCACGACAACGGAAGTGACGAATCTGTAACAATATATATATATATATATATATATATATATATATATATATATATATATATATATATATATATATAATATATATATATATATATATGTATATGTAATCCTAGCCACCTGGGGTAATTTATTAGGTGAGAGCTGATTGTTATTGGTCCTGAAGAACATTTGGAGCTATCTCAATAACAATGACAAAAAGGAGAACTAACGTTTAGTCATTAAAGGTTATTAGTCACATGTAAGAGATGTGTGTGTGGTCTTTGTTTTAGATACACGTATATATGTATAAGGCCTTTATTAACCAATTTCATCTCTTGTTCGCAAGTCATCAGGGCAGCGTAGATATACTGAGTGCACATTTCTGTCTTGAGATGGTATTTATATTGATGGGAGTGCGTGTGTGTGTATGTGTGTGTATGCATGGAACTGGAAGTAAGTTATGCACGTCGTTTACTCTCCAAGTTAGACACAACCTCAAAATCATGCATTTTGAAATGAACTTGCTTTAGTTCCGACCAGACTGAAATGGGAAAATTTTAATCTCTTTATGTGTGAATGTAAACCGAATGAAAAGAAATAAAGACCATCTCACCACCCTTAATTGCAGTGTATTAAAGCACCTGCTCTTTCGCCCCCAAAGCACTAATGTGAAACCTGACATTTGTCTTAATTTCCATAAAATCGGAAAAGCCTATCCAGTAAGCTGAACTCGCGTACTTTAGCCCCGTGAAAATATAGACCATCGACACCATGTATTACCAGCATCATATTTTTCATACAATTTCTTGATACGATTCACATACAGGATAAGTGTCTATCCATCAAACTCACCAAGTCATTCCCATCTATATAATAATACCGTAAGGACTCGACTTTGTTATCCCTTTTACGCTGCACACAGTGACCCGATGCCCACGGCACTAATGCATTTACGATCTACGAACCGCGCTCTTTGTTTATCACGTACAGCCACACTCGAAAAATCTGAATTAGTCGACTTTGGGGCCAAAAAGCATACGATTAACGGCCGATACGACGCCATCTTACGACGCCATCGTATTGGCGTCTGCTGGGCGAAGGCGATGCGAGCCGTCCGCTGATTGGACAGTCGAGTGGTGTGAACATGGCTGGTGTGAACCAAATGGTCTTTTTATTCCCTTGAACATTTTAAATTAGGATATATAAGGAAACGTCTTTATCGTCATTTTAATAAAGTTAAATGGAGTGACGTTGCGATACTTGGGGTGCGTTGCATAAATCCTCGTAACTCAGAGAGGTGTAGCAGGTGGCGAGACGTAACACTCCCAGAATGGCGCTATGCCGATTCCTATTACGAATCCATTCATTTTTCAAAAGTATATCGTAGCGTTGTCATTTAAGTAGATTGCAATATATACGTTGTTCATATACGCACTCTTCATTCTCATCTTTCTTCCTAACTCTTACTCGGACAAGCAAATCGCCGATGCCATCCATAATGGTACACTCTATCCATACACCACATCCTCCCTTCCGTGGATGTTCCACGGGTTCTGGCTCCTCCCGTGCACCGGGTTTTTCGCGCATGCGCGCGGTCTCTCGGGGACTGGGCCTTGGACCGAGCAGCGTTACCTGAATAAACCTCCGTGTGAGAACCTGACCTCTTCTTATTATTGGCGTTGAGGTAAAACTTCTGCCTGTGAAATATTTTTTGAATACATTTTATCCCATTGTCATTTCTCACCTCCCCACACAAAGGCAGTAACATGGCGGTTCCGCATATGCGAGCCCCACACGACCACATCAAAATGGCTGTTGCGTGCGAGCCCCACGCGTTCTGTTCTATCAACATGGCGTGTCCATGTGAGTGACTTCGGATGCAGCAGCTTTGACATGGCAGAGACAGGTGAGCAACTTCATCATGTGTGTGACCCTCGTGGGATGCGGGGAGGGGAGGAGCCTCGTATTAGGGGGCTATCGATTCCTTATATATAGCCTACTAGAAATCCCAGAAATTTCTGGTCACGTGGGTCGTGGGTTCCATTTTGTATCCGTCGATCGTTCATGGAATAAGCACAAGATAGCTCGGCGGGAGTAATGCATTCGATCGTGTCCGTGTGTGTGTGTGTGTGTGTGTGTGTGTTCGTATGTTTGTGTGTTCGTATGTTCGTGAACAAGATATCTGGAAAAGTTCTGAACGGATTTGGATGAAAGTTGGTGGGATGATTGCCCTTGGGATAAGGAAGAATTGATTAGTTTTTGGTGAAGCTCAGGATATTATTCTGGATCCAGGAATTTTTTGGGGGAATTTTTTTGGGAAAACATTTTTGTTTTACTGCATTAAAGCTTTTATTCTTATTCTTAAAGCCAATTTAATGCATACACATACATTAAATGATGTTTTTCTCCTCTAATTCCGAGATATATCAAAATTAATTCTCTGACAGTTAGGGCTTACTTTCCTTTTCATTTATTGTTTTGGGGAGCGGGGATGTTCAACAAAACGTATTATTCCAACTTGACCCACGGCGGGAGTATGCGCTCTACTGAGTGGCAATGGATTTACGATCTACGAACCGCACTCTTTGTTTATCACGTACAGCCATACTCGAAAAATCTGAATTAGCCGACGTTGGGGCCCAAAAGCATCCGATTAACTGCCGATACGACGCCATCTTACGACGCCATCGTATTGGCGTCTGCTGGGCGAAGGCGAAGCAAGCCGTCCACTGATTGGACAGGCGAAGGCGAAGCAAGCCGTCCACTGAGTGGACAATCCAGAGCACGCATTTGTGCCGGTGTCGGCGATCGTTGTTCATATACGCACTCTTCATTCTCATCTTTCTTCCTAACTCTTACTCGGACAAGCAAATCCCCTATGCCATCCATAATGGTACACTCTATCCATACACCACATCCTCCCTTCCGTGGATGTTCCACGGGTTTCGGCTAGTCTATATGAATACTGCTTTCTCCCATTGTAAATTATGATCAACAAGTTATTATTCACCTTTCTTTTTCTTTACATTTCGTTTCAAATATCTCTCCTAAATAGTTATTCCGCAGCACATTAATGGTCTATTAAATTTCTGACTGTAATGTTGCACTACCTATATTCAGTAATACAATGACTGACATGCTATCTACTGAAAGGGTTAAATTCCATCTGTCTTTTGTGATCTCATTCACGTGTAATGATTCAGTAGCACTTGAGTGTGTTGAGAATGTCATTTCAGTGATAAAATTTATGAAGTGACATGTTGATGGTTTAAAAAAGTAATACATGTCGAGGCTCATGGGAGAGCTAAATGACAGAGGATGTCGTTGACACAGCGATGAAGCAAAGGGAGCTGGAATCCCAGGGAGGACGGATAAATAGGGAAGGACTGAATACAGGTAAGAAAAGAAGGAATGTAGTAACCAGGACAAGTAACCAAGTAGGCTGAACAGATAAGGTAGCAGACTGGCAGGATCAGATCCAGACTGTATTCTACTGTTTTCCAGAAGATAGCCAGAATTTGGAACTCTTGAACACGTCAAATTATGTGACCATAATATGTACTAGCAAAGGTACCTGGCATTGCCAGGTAACGCGGAGTCGCTTTGCAATGGGAATATTAAGAAAAGGGGGGAAGGGGAAAGTCGGGATGGGGAGGGGAGAGAGAGGAGGGGATAGAGAATAAGGTGAGGAGGAGGGGAAAGGAGTGGGGAAGTGTGAGAGAGGGGCAGGGGGAGAATGGAGTGAGGGGGTAGGGAGGGGAGGGAGAAAGGAGGGGGGGGGGCGAGAATGAAGCTTCGCCACATATCAATATAATGTACCCTCTGGGAGGGAGGGGCAGTGCGAGGAGGAGAGTGGGCACATGAGCGGGACAGAGGATGGAGGGGTGTCAGTCAGTGCTTAGAAAGATATTTATGTCTATTTTACACATTTGACAAAAACTTTAAAATTGACCACTTGTCCTTTTTCATCCCCAAAACCCCACAGCATGGTCCAGCAAGACCAAAGTTGGTTACAGTATATCCCATTTTTTAAAAGTATGCAGTGTGTTCTAGAGGAAAGTATCACTTTGTGGAAATATCACCACTTAATTTAGCACACCGAATGTGGGCCGGGATGGGCATTCCCACTCGGAGAGTGGGAGCGCCAGTCCTAGTACACTCAATTTTCAATGCTGATGATCTGTTTGGAACAAAGTAAAGACAGATCAGCCCAGCAGAGGGTAGATGGCAGTGACAGTGGGAGTCAGTGGAACAACATGGTGACTTTTCTGGATCCTGTTCAGAAGAGTACGAGAGTAAAGGTTTCTCCGCCACTGTCACCTGGCATGACCTCGCTCGCGGCACAATATTGTAAAGTGACGACCTGCAATGTGCTTGGATCGAGACGTTTGTGGAGACATGTGTGCCAGATTGGCCATGAAACAGACTTCCGACATTCCCGTATTTGTTTGCACATGAATGTTTGACTGTTGCATCATTCTTATGTTAATGTCCCTGGGCAGAAAAGAATTACAACCGTAAACGAAGTCATGTTCGTTCATAATGGACATTTATATCACCGTTCACAGCACTGCGTCAACACTCATCGCACATAGTAATATGCACCAATGCTTGAGCAAGCTGATGGCACCACGTGTAACCATTTAAACTGACATAAAGTTGGAAGCACGCCAGAGTGTACTATAATATGGCTGGCAGTGTGATTATGGCAGATGGACCACACCGGGTGATTCACTGCTACTCGACTGATGCTCATGGAGCTGTGTTTGATGAACAAGAACATGTTGATGAAAGTCCATGACAGCTCCCTTCAGAGTTGCAGACTCATTTTACGACAGGACAAAGTGGCTCTTCCTGCATCATGTTCCGTGTAAAATTCTCTCATTGATAAATTGAGTTTTGCTTTATCGAGAAACGATCTACCAGTACACCTTGAATATTAAAATACGGAAGGGGAGGTCAACAGTACCCCCAACGCAGCCCCTTTCACCACCCTCATCCCAGGTTTCATTTGAAATTGGCTGCTATAGGATAACTTACAGATCCTTCTCAGCCTGATGTTGATTGGCTTAATGGCTAAGGTGGCTGGCTTAAGATCTTAGGTCTTAAGTTCGAGCCCATGCCGTGCCTTTACATAACACTAGGTGGGTTGACTCAGCCTGCAATCCTTCTGAGGTCTGCAAAATGAGTACCAGCTTACTGCAAACGGGGGCACTGCATCAGTGGCAGAGCCAGGCACGCTTGCAGAAATGATGCAACCAGCAGCCACAGGCTGTATCACATGTGGTGTACAACTAGAGCCAAGAGGATTCAAAGGAGGATAGCAAGAACAGGGAAAAAAAAAAAACGCAAAGTTTTTCTTTAGTACTCACATTATTCGCTAAAACACCAGTAGTCCATCGTCTAACAAGGAAGATACCACGATGTAAAACTAGAACGACACAGCTTACCTTTTGTATCCCTCTGATAGGCCGTATCTGGATCTGCACCTGAACCAATATCGAATCGGCTTGTTCCTGTTGCCTAAGCAACTCATCTACAAAGCTTTGGCATCATCCGTCCACAAGTTCTTGAAATATCATGCTTATATTATTATGCTGTATATCGTTTTTGGTCCCATCCTTGGTAAAATTTGAAAATTCTCGTATCTGGATCCGGATCCGGATGTTCATCAAATCCAGTCAATTTGTCCTTGTGAGATATCATGCTCACAGACAGACAGACATGAGTGAAAAACATAACCTACGTCCACCTTTGGTTGTGGTGGTAATAACCATGATTGATTTCTTAAAAGGGTAAATATTTTGGTTATGGACAATGTAAATCTATAAACAATGCTGTGCAGCCTCCTTGAGTTCTGACCAACTCTCGGACATAAAACTTGTACAGTTTCAGATGTGAAAGCGATGAACACTGGGTAAACTTGCAGTGTTAGTGTGACAAATTTCTGAGGATATTCCAAAGACTCAATAGCTCAGTGGACTGTCACCGCATAAGTGATGAGGTCCGTGGGTTCGAGTTGCGGGTTGACTCAAAAACTTTTCACACCAGCCCCACAGGATTTTATTTCTGTTTGTTAAATATATATATAAATATACTGTAGGACCTCAACTTTTGTGGACCTCATGTATTTGCAGTTGATTAAATGTGACCTGCTTCTACATTCGTGGCCCTGTGCCATGCGTATTCACGGTTTTTCATGGCCTTAAAAAAAAGCATTTCCCACCAGCCGCACAACATGACACTTCTAAAAGCATCTTCCATGTATCACACATAAAACCACTGAAAACACTACGCCCCCTGTGGTGTTTATAATAGCGGGCATGGATTTGTCTCCCCATTGGAGGAGACCCTCTCGTGATCAGGCCATTGTTGCTCCTATGGTTGGCAGCGAGTGCCCCGGAGGCATTGACGGAAAGAGAGTGGCGATGCTATGTGTGGGAGAATTGCATGCTCAGTCAGGTTCGCCCAGATAGCTCAGATGGCACAGCACTGGTACGGTTCACCAGAGGACCTGGGGTCGATTCCTGGTCTGTGCATGTAATTTTCCCACATATATCAATTTAATTATTTATAATCCTGTTCATTAATTGTAATATATATATATATATATATATATAGTAGTGCAGATGGTGCAACAAGAGGTTATGAGAACGAGAGAGGGAAAAGTGGAGGAGACCGATGGGGGAGAGGTGTTTTTTGTCAAAGAGGGCCAAGTGGTAAGAGGTGGAAAGTGGAGGAGGAGGTGGAAAGAAAGAAGGCTGTCAGATGCTTGTGATTGGCAGGTAGTGGCAGACCGAAAGCCACAATTGGTATTCCCAGAGGAGATCTGTGTGACAAGGT
Source organism: Myxine glutinosa (assembly GCF_964187855.1). Lineage (NCBI taxonomy): Eukaryota > Metazoa > Chordata > Myxini > Myxiniformes > Myxinidae > Myxine > Myxine glutinosa. The sequence continues at coordinate 208,369,860 of NC_136265.1, forward strand.
TGTGGCCTGACATTGTCATTTGGTCAGGTGCAACAAGACAGGTCATCTTCGGGGAATTGTCTGTACCCTCGGTAAGAGAACATGGAGGAAGTGCACGAGAGGAAGAGAGGAAAGTACAGTGAGCTGGAGGCTGAGTGTCGGGAGAATGGTTGGCGAGTTTCTTGTCAGCCATTTGAGGTGGAGTGCAGAGGGTATATTAGCAATTCCTTTTCTGCATTTCTTGCTCGGTCTGGAGTGTGTGGAACAGAAAGGAGGATGTGTGACAAAGTTGCCCAGATTGCCTTGAAAGGCTCACTTTGGATTTGGAGGAAGTTTATGGAGGCACGTCGAACGGTGTAGGTTCTTCTGTCAATTCCATCGGCGCCACATTCTTTGACAAGTTGTCTGTCTGTGAACTTCAGCCGAATTTCCAGATACAGAATACAAGCGTACAGCGCGAATTTTCTGTCTCACAATATCCTCCATCATATTAGGGCATCTAATTTACAATGAACTGAACTAAAGCAAAGACAAATGTGTGCAGCACAGTGAGCGAAGCTCACCCCGATCCATATCAGGTGATGCACCTCACCCTGTTGCGTATCACGTGATGCCTGTGCGTGTTGAAGCGGTCACATCCATTTACGAGTAATCATGTTTTGTTTTTCACCAAAGAACAATAATAAACTTAGTTGTTTGTTGCAGGTATTGTTCTTCAAAATGTGCCCAGGGTTTCTGGACTACGCTGTATATATATATATATACACAAAGAATTAAGTTAAGCACCCCCCCGTTTTTTTACAACCTCGCACATTACAAGTTTGTTGTCGTCAAAACAGTGTAATATACCCATGATATTGCTATATTTTCTGGAGAAGTGATATTATGGTCACATAAAAACATAACAATCATGCCGTTTTCAATATTTTATTCTGAATAATTTAAGGTGAAATTTTTTGGGAATTTTAGGCATATTTTCACCTCAATTTAAGTATGGAGCTATAGGTCCATCACGGACAGTGTGGATGACGTTTATGTTTTCTAACGTACAGTCATTGTTCTGAGAAGACCTCTAGCGATCTTTGCGTCAATAACGTGTGTAGGACCCACGTGATCGGATCACTGACTCAACCCTACGTCTCATAGACCCTGTAAGCCGTCGTATGCGTTGCTGTGGCAGGTTGTTCCATTCCCGATGTAATGCACGTTCCAATTCATCCCTTAGAATATATGCCAATGTATACATATACACAAAGAATATATATTAGGGGGTGCTTAACTTAATTCTTTGTGTAGGGGTGCTTAACTTAATTCTTTGTGTATATATATATACATTTATAGTATAACTTTCTGAAAGAGTATAAGTTTATAATTAAAAACCCTGAAATATAAGCAGTTGTCTAGAGAGTGATTAAATGCCATTGATCTCACAAAAATAGAAGAGATGAAACTAACGACCTCAAATGTGGTCAGGTGTGTCATGGACAAACAGTGAGCATCTTGCTTGGCCCCATGAGTGCACAACCAATTTACACAGAATCTTAACCATATTTGTTTATTACCATCCCAACGCAGTGCTGACTCCTTAATTTCCAAGCCAGTATGCAATTAATCTATCCTACATGGATGACTCAACAACAGATTTACTCCAGTAATATAACAACTATCTGATTAACTGATTTTATTGATCTGTTTAGCAATGGTATAACTTTGTGTTTACACGACGTAATGATACAGTCGTTTATTTGAAGATGAGAAGCATTGGGTGGTTGATGAATAGTGAGCCTGGAAAAGGCGGGATATTGGAGACAGAAAAGTTTGTGAACTATTTGATAGAAATTAGATCAGGCCACCATCGACCTGTCTTCACGATGAAGAAAGGCTCGCAACTCGAGGGACCATTGACTCTGATGATGACTTGAAAATAATTGTAAGATCCTGTTACTGGGGAACAATGCATTTTGTCGATCACATTTGATAACACTTTGTGTTACCACTGTGGGAAACGAGTTGCTCCTGACATTCTGAGTGTTTCACTTCTTTAAATGAGTAAAGAGAAGAAGAGAGAAAACAACAACGCATTGGAAATGAAAACATATTTCATTGGGTTAAGATGGTCGGTTCCATATGCAGCCTGTGGCTGCATCATTTCCAGGTGTGCTGCTGATGCAATGCCCCATTAACAGTAAGCTGGTACTCATTTTGCCAACCTCAGAAGGATGACAAGCTGAGTCAACCTACCTGATGTTAATATCAAATGCATGAACAGGGGCTCAAACCCAGAACTCCAATATCTCAAGCCAGCCACCTTAACCGTGAAGCCAACCCCAGGCTTATTGGGTGAAGATAATGAAGTAAATGAAAAACATTGGTTAATTCCGCTGGGTGCCAATGTGCCACGACTGTAAATACAGCTTTGTCCTTTGCATCCCCGGGTGTCTGTAGTGCTGCGGCGAAGATAAACTCCATACTGGAATGATCTAGAAGTTGAAGTGTCCAATTATTACTTTTACTAGATCGCTGTTGTTCCATCTCACATCCAGTGAAAGGAAATGATCGTCCTGCCTACCCAATGTGGTGCAGGAAATGCAGTATATAATTTAATGGAAGTGTAGTCAAAGTGGTCAATGTGTTTGCACGACGTAATGGTGAAATTGCCAAAATCAGGACTCTCTGCTCACCTTCACTCCTGTATTCCTCTTTTTTTACGCCTCTGGAACAAACTCCCTCACTCCCTTCAATCCCACTCCACCCTCCAGGTCTTTAAAACAGCTGTTCACCACCATCTCTTATCTTCCCCCATCCAAAACCTTGATCTATTCTACCCCCGTTAATTCACCCCAGATCCACTTTTTTTTTTGGAAATACTGACTTCTTTCCTGGAAGTCCTAGCTGTGTCCATGTGTTTCATACTTCCCCCCCCGCCCCCGCCCTCCCATGCCTCCTCCCCCCAAGCCCTCTCCCTCCCACAGATCTCCCGATGTCCCTGTTCTCTGCTGTTGTACTTGTGTGCTTCCCTCTCTCTCCCCATCTTGTCTCCCGCTCCCTTTATTGTATGTTTTGTGTGTCCGTTTTTTTTGTGATTGATGTTAGCTCTTACACGAGCCTCGATCTTGTAAACAACTCAAACTTTTTTTTTAAAGTAAGCTGAATTAGGTCCTGAAATGTTTTGTTGGAGCCGTTCTTCTTTTTATAAAGGGCATTTTACGTAATTATTTTACTTTATTTTTCTAAAGGGCATAGTTATATCATGAAGTTATAACAATATTTTCATGAACACTCGAATGTCCCTGCCTGATCTGTCAGATGGTCCCTTATAAACCTGGGATTTCACAGATTATGGTCAATTCTATTAAAGAAATCCATTTATTAATTTCGTGTGCAGTTGCTGGTTTGCATCATAGCTGGAAGTGTGGCTAGGCCGATAATGTAGTTCCCCCTGTTGATTAGAGCGGTAATTTTGGAATTTCACCAGGATGCCACCACCAGCTCGCCTACTCTTCACGAAGGGCACCGTGGAATCTTGAAGGTCCACCAACTAATGCTGACAGACGGGAAGCCTAGTTTAAAATCCATCCGAGACAGCACACACTTTGAGGCCTCCATCTGCCTGCAAAACACCAGGGCCGCGTATGTGATTTATCCACAGATAAATAGTTACCTTATTATTGGCTTATAAATGGTTATTATTGGCTTATAAATGGTTATTATTGGCTTATAAATGGTTATTATTGGCTTATAAATGGTTATTATTGGCTTATAAATGGTTATTATTGGCTTATAAATGGTTATTATTGGCTTATAAATGGTTATTATTGGTTTATAAATGGTTATTATTGGCTTATAAATGGTTATTATTGGCTTATAAATGGTTATTATTGGCTTATAAATGGTTATTATTGCCTTATAAATGGTTATTATTGGCTTATAAATGGTTATTATTGGCTTATAAATGGTTATTATTGGCTTATAAATGGTTATTATTGGCTTATAAATGGTTATTATTGGCTTATAAATGGTTGTTATTGGCTTATAAATGGTTATTATTGGCTTATAAATGGTTATTATTGGCTTATAAATGGTTATTATTGGTTTATAATGGTTATTATTGGCTTATAAATGGTTATTACTGGCTTATAAATGGTTATTATTGGCTTATAAATGGTTATTATTGGCTTATAAATGGTTATTATTGGCTTATAAATGGTTATTATTGGCTTATAAATGGTTATTATTGGCTTATAAATGGTTATTATTGGCTATTATTGGCTTATAAATGGTTATTATTGGCTTATAAATGGTTATTATTGCCTTATAAATGGTTATTATTGCCTTATAAATGGTTATTATTGGCTTATATATGGTTATTATTGGCTTATAAATGGTTATTATTGCCTTATAAATGGTTATTATTGGCTTATAAATGGTTATTATTGGCTTATATATGGTTATTATTGGCTTATAAATGGTTATTATTGGCTTATAAATGGTTATTATTGGCTTATTCGGGTTTCCAGCATCCGGGACCAGGATGAAAGTTTACAGCTGCTTCGAGATTTGAACTCAGGCTAGATAGCCCGGAGGCAAATGTGCATACTTATCGGCTATCCTGTCTGCCTTATAAAATAAAGAAGATGAGGAAAGGGAAAAGTCGAAGCAGATCATCCACTCTGAGTCTGGGGGGTTCACGGTTTGAACCTCGGCAGAGTCATACCAAAGACTTATAAAAACGCTGCTTCCTCACTTGACGCTGAGCATTTCAAAGGATAGAGAATGGATAAACAAACATAAGTTGGCAATACCAGCGTAGGCTTTATGGGCCTAGTAGCAGCCAGATGATGAACAGCACATTAAACTGTGTGAATCAGTTGGCTTGTAATGAACAGTCATGGCACATCCATTCCTTTTGGCAGAAACATTAATGCTAAGAAAAGTAACAAGTCTTCCATGAGCCTTGACTTTATATATTTTAAAAATATCTAAAATGTCTGAAAGATTGCCTGAAAGCAATCCTTACTATAATTAACGGATTGGTGTGTGTGTGTGTGTGTGTGTGTGTGTGTGTGTGTGTGTGTGTGTGTGTGTGTGTGTGTGTGTGTGTGTGTGTGTGTGTGTGTGTGTGTCACGCCACATCTCCTTCAGTTCTGGCCCGATTACATCCAGACTTGCTGCATAGGATCAGCATGACCCCAATTAGTATGTTGGGGTATTTTTTTTTTTACCTTTGCCGGTTTTGTTGGGAGCAGTGGGTGAGACAGGATGCAAATTCTCAATGTAATTGTTGATCGTGCAGTGCCGCTCCAGGTGGGCGAGGCTATTGCAAGTCCTCACCCTTTACAGTACAGTATTCCTGTACCCACGTTTTCCAGTGAAGTGAGGTGTTTTGAATTACACAATGACAGGTATTTTGGAGAGGCATTTTGTATTACATGTTTGAACTAGAACTGCAAGCAGTGATTATAGGCTTCCAGGCAAAATGGCCACCATACCACGTGACTGATGATGTCATAATTTTCAATAAATGTTCCTCATGGGTAGTCGAAAATATCTGTAAATTTTGGTTGAGATTGGTTAAGGGGTTCTGGAGATATAGATTTTCATTTTTTTCCTTCAGTCCAAGATGGCTGCCATACCATGTGACTGATGTTGTAATAGTTTGGAAAAAAAACCCTCATGTGTAGTCAATCATATGTATGAAGTTTTGGATTGATCTGTTGAGTGGTTCTGGAGATAGGGATTTTCAAATATTTTTTCCCTTAAATCCAAGATGGCCACCATACCACATGACTGATGATGTCATAGTTCAGAAACGTTTTTCCTCATGGGGAGTTAATCATACATATGAAAATTCGTATTTATACGTTCAGCAGTTCTGGAGAAAAATATGTTTAAAGGTTTTCCTTAAATCCAAGATGGACACCATACCAAGTGACTGATGACATCATAGTTTACAAATACATATTCTTCCCACATCAGTATTTGATCATATGTATGACATTTTGCATTGATCCGTTAAGTGGTACTCCAGAAAAGGTTATTTAATTTTTGCTTAAATTCAAAATGGTGGCAAAACTACATAACTGATGATGTCATAGTTTGCACCTATTTCCCTCCATCGTAATGTAAACACGTGTTTCAAGTTTCGTATCGATTGATAAGCGGCTTCGGAGAAGTCAGTTTTTTTAGTTTTATTTTTAAATCCAATATATCCGCCAAACCACGTGACCGATGAGGTTTTTTTCACAAACTTTTATCCCCATGGGTAGGCGATCATATTTGTAAAATTTCGCATTGATCCGTTCAGCGGTTCTGGAGACGAAAATGTTTAAAGTTTATGACGTCATAGGCAATGGCAGCCAATGTAAGTCAAAATTGCAAAAACAAAATTCATGATGCCCTAAGTTACATTGGTATCTATAATGAGCTAAAGTTTTGTAGAGCTCGCTCGCTATAACGGATTTCACAAAATCGTCTCCACAAAATGTGTGAGAATAATAATAATCCTTACAAGAACAATAGTCTTCCAGTGGGAACGTCACCGGGAGCCCAATAATGACAATAAGATAACCCCCTGGCCGCTCCTTTGGGGAGCGGGTGCTTCTATTTAACCAAATCCTTCAGCATAAAAAGCACTTATCTACTATAACATATTGCACTATATATAATAAATAACCACCTTTAGAGGCCATTTTTCCCCGCAAAGCGGGGGTTGGCCTTTTTCGGGAACCGTGGTTTGTTGTTGTTTTTCAGTCCCCTTTTTGAAGCAATGTTTTATGGCCGGATGCCCTTCCTGACGCCAACCCTTTTTGCCGCCTTTAACGACAAACAGGGAATTACCAGTGAACTGGTACTCAATTAGCCGACCTCGGAAGGATGACAGGCTGAGTCAACCCCCCTGGCGTTAATTCAGCGATCGACCGGGATTCGATCCCAGGATCCTAGGTTATCCTAAGCCGGCACCCTAACCGCTAGCCCAACACCAGGGTTGCACTGATGCATTGATATACGCAGAGGCTGAAATATTCTGGTGTAGGATCATCAAACTGGTCAAATATCTATTCCTCTATTGTACAACAAAACAAAAGGATTACCACAGCTCGGACTCAATTTATTGCTCAATGACAACCCATTGTTTTGTTGCGGAAATAAAGGACCAAATGACAAACTTCCATCACTCAACGATTAGAGATCCAATTGGATTCCTCCAAATGGTTAGTTCACCTTGCAGAGGCTGTCTGGGTATTCCTTCGAGAAACCACCTGGGTATTTCTTCTGGAAACCACCTGGGTATTCCTTCTAGAAATCACCTGGGTATTCCTTCTGGAAAGCACCTGGGTATTCCTTCTGGAAACCACCTGGGTATTCCTTCTCGAAACCACCTGGGTATTCCTTCTGGAAACCACCTGGGTATTTCTTCTGGAAACCACCTGGGTATTCCTTCTAGAAATCACCTGGGTATTCCTTCTGGAAACCACCTGGGTATTCCTTCTAGAAATCACCTGGGTATTCCTTCTAGAAACCACCCGGGTATTCCTTGAAGAAACCAGTAAAGGTGGGCGCGATTCGGAAAATGTTAAGTCCGCTTACCGCTTATCCGCTCCGCCAGCCCGTGTAGTCCGATTCGCTTATCCGCTTCAGCGGCCGAAAATCTTAGGCCGCTTACCGGTTATCCGCTTATCCGCTTCGATTCGATTTTTTAAAAGCGCTTCGACGTTTTTAAAGCGATTTTTGACGTTTCTAAAGGGAATTTAATGCTTTTTAAGCCTAAATAGCCATTTCTAACTACTACAAAGACAAACAAAGCTTTTAAGATCAAAAATATACATTTTTATTTAAATAAAATTTATTCAAAATTTATTGAAATAAAGTTTTCCACTCGACTCTACTCTACTCTACAGTTAATTTAAATATAATTTTAATATATGCAAGTTACATTAAAGAAAAATCAATTTGCCCGTCCTTTCTTTGACAAGAGAGTCTACTAGTCAACAGACTAGCAGTCTGTTGACTAGTCCTCGTCTTCCTCCTCCACCTCGTGGGCCTTCTTGAGGATTTGGAGGTTGCCCTTCATGAAGACGAGGGCCTCGAAGTTCGGTGCAGCCAGGGCCGACCTCTTAGGCCTGAGGATGTCCGACCCGTAGCTGAACACGCGCTCGACCGAGGCAGAGCTCGGGAGCGGCGTGTTATGCCTGAGAAATAGAGTTACCCAAGCATCATGGAACTCGAGCGGGAAGAGATTGGGCGAGAGCCCCGGGTTCCCCCTCAGCGGCTTCCTCGACCAGTTGTTGACCTCTTCCCTGATCTTCTCCTCGAGGTTCTCCTCCTGCTGCCCCTCCTCCATGGCGAACAGGTAGTCCGTACTGCTCGAGCCGGGCTGGGGTGCTGGGACTGCTGGTTTGCGTCGCTCATGTGCCTGTCCCTGGCACTGCCGCTGGGCTGGAGAGTCAGAAATCTCTCCATCTTGACGTTATTGCCGCTCTAGCGTCCAATAAAATATTCAGTTTTCACTTATTATTCACTTAAATAAATATTCACAATTCTAGAGTAACGGCTCAGGCTAACAGCTGATTTGGCGAATCGCGATGCGCTTTAATTTTTCGGTAGTCCGCTTACGCTTATCCGCTTCGGTTTCCGGGGGTTGTTCCAATTCGCTTATCCGCTTCGAAAACGTTAGTCCGCTGCAGCGGATAAGCGGATAAGCGGACTTTCGAAGCGGACCGCCCACCTTTGGCAAACCAGCTGGGTATTCCTTCGAGAAACCACCTGGGTATTCCTTCGAGAAACCACCTGGGTATTCCTTCGAGAAACCACCTGGGTATTCCTTCTAGAAACCTCCTGGGTATTCCTTCTAGAAACCACTTGAGTATTCTCTGTAGAACTAAGGCATTCCTGAGCCGTAGCAAGCTCATCACAGTGTCCTACTCTTTCATAGAAATCTCTATTGAGTGTGGACCCCCAATCTGGGTTGGTGGTCCTGCTTCCCACCTTACTCCTATTGCAATAGTTAAAAACAAGACCATTGGAATGTCAAAACGGGAGGCTGATTTCCAAGGATTGTCACTCTCTCACTTGCGGCAATTTGTTGGGGTGTATTTTACACAAGCCTCCATTTGGCTTTTCTCCTCCTGTCTTCTCCTATCTCTGCCCTCTCATAACCACCTGAGGTTGCTTGCGTTCCTCCAGAAACCCTCACCTGCTCACCCTCCCAAAGTCCAGGCTGGCTACTCACATGAATTGATTTGTCCTTTTAGTCTTCCATTTGTGGAATCACTTCCCTGTGTCTGTTGTTTCATCCTCACAGTCTTTCAACTGTGCCACCACATTCCCGTATTGTCCTGCTAAATGGAAGGGTTTTGAAAATACCACAATGGGAAATTTGTGCTCTATAATGTTCAAGTATGTAATTCAACTGAAATAAAATAACGATTTAAAGGTTCCGGAAGAAAGATGTTTTTTGGATGTTTACCGCCGTTGCTGCAGCGTCTTTTACACCACCTTATTTTAACACGTTGCATTAGTTCTTCATGAATGCGCTTGGTGTTAGCTTGATGGTTAAGATGGCTGGCTTGAGATATTAAGGTTTTGAGTGTGTGCCCCTGTCATGCAGTTGAATTAACACTACACGGGTTGACTCAGCCTGTCATCCTTCTGAAGTTAGCAAAATGAGTGAGTACCAGATTACTGGCATCATGTATGTATGTATGTCCCTTTCTCCGACATTTTGCGGGGTTTTCCCTTAAAATTCGTTTTCTCTGCATTTGTTGGTCCGATTATCACAACATTTTCACCATAGGAGCGCTTCCTCCTGTGGGGGAGAGGAGAGGTGGGGGGGGGGGGGGGGGGGGTGAATCTTGTTTCACCATTAAATTATAATTTTACGTCATAAGTCACGTGGTATGAGCGCCATCTTGGAACAACAGAAAAAAATTGCACCTTTATATCTCCGAAACCGCTCCATGGAAAAAATTGAAAGGTTGCTCATTGTGAAGTACTCCACATGGGGAATAACATATGTTAATGATGATGTCATAGTTGGCTTAATTATGACGTCATAAATCGACACGTGGAACGCTCGATCCGATCAGTATGAAATTTATTGTGTCATCTCGGGATAAATTGGTCGAGAAAAAAAATAACGTCAAGTGGTTTGGCAGCCATTTTTTACAGCGTAACCTGTAGAGCAATTCTGTCTGGAACAGCGTTTGTCTGTGTATGTATGTATGTGCACCCCTTACAAACGTCTACCATTCAGAGCTGAGGATCTGATCACATGACAGGGGTGCAGCAGATCCTCCACTCAGCAGATCCAAAACTGGCTGCGCCATTGTTAGACTATCGGTCTTGTTTCACTCTCCCACTCCTCCCTTTCTGTTCTTCTTTTCTTTTCAATATCCTTTTACCTAACAGACCTTTCTCTGTTCTCTTTTCTTGTGCCATTATAGTTTATTCTTTGACCTCTACTATTGATCCTATGATCTTTGCAACCCCGGCCTTTGATTCAATCGATCGTTTCATAATTCTCCCCCTTATACATTACATTAGTTTTGCTTTAATGGAGGGATAAACGCACTCATCAACTTTTATTTGATAAAACCCATTGTATATCTTGTCTGTCGATGCTAACCAACGGCAGCCTTCAGAGATACTCATATTCCATTGTTTCATGTTACAGCTGGTGAATAGGTAATTCGCAATTCTTTGTGGACTGATCATCTGAAGACCCCCGCTCAACACGCCGGCTCCCAAATCAAAGGTTAAAATTGATCGACTTGTACCTGGGTTCCAGAGGCAACCTGGAGCTTTTATAACTGTGCATTTAATCATGAAATCCAATGAAACTTTTCCCTTTGCATTTGCATATTTATCAAGGGTAGAATTGCCCTCCATTTTTTATTCTTCCAATAATACTGATACATGATTTATCCTTACGGTGGTGTTTCGCAATTGCTGATCCAGGTGGTTCTTCAGATAGTGTGAAAGAGTGCCTTAATATATAATAAGGATCTCATCACATCCTTCTTCTATAAATGGTCAGGCTCAGGAATTAATGTTTGAAATCTTTTTGAAAATCTGAAGCTTGACAGGCTCATTATTTTGGTGTATATTCCTTAGTTATATTTGGGTTAACATTTGTTTGTGGCAATGTTGGAGTATCAAGATTGTATTATTAGATGGTTTTAAATCATGGCACATCGGGAGACTCCCATTTGTAAATGGTGTCTTCATTGATAGTAACCTGTAATAAAAAAACAATATTTGCTTGGCAGTAAAATGTAGTAAGACAATACATCAAACAAATTGGAACAATTATGGCAGCTAATTTGTGGTCTCTCCTTTGTGCAACATGGAGCCACATTTAGTGGCATAAAATCAAAGTTTTATGTCCTTTGAAAAGCCATCTGTGCAGACAAGATATATTGTCTGTAGCACAACGACGGCTGCTGTTTGATGAACTGATCTTGGCAGGGATTAGTTAAACACCTTAAGACTGGTAAATGTTATCAACAATTGGGTAATAATGCTGATAAGGAAACATTGTGAGCGTAATCATGAAATCAAAACAGGATTCCTTTGTACCAACGATTCATGGGTAAGTTATATTGTCTTGCATGGTTTGTACTTTCGTGTCCGAATCTCATGGAATTATAGCCAAGGTAAGAGTCATCTAGTACAGAGCATAAATTAATCAAGAAAATATGCCAGAGAAATAAGACAAAGCATACTAGTGGTGGTGTATCCTTCCATTGAATGCATATTTGTTGGGGATTCAATTACAAATTTATGTTGTGTTTTTGTGCTTCCCCTTCTCTCCCCATATTGTCTTCCGCTCCCTCTTTTTATATATTTTGTTTGTCTGGTTGTTTTGTTTGTGAAATAAATGTTAGCTCTTTCACGAGCCTCGATTCAGTATACAAAAAAAAGAAGAAAAAGAAAAGAAAAAAGCTGCTAGTTGCATCATCAGCAAGAAAGAGCAATCAGAGATTGCAGACCTTTGCCAGGACGTGTTTCTGTGGTGTATTTTTTTGTTTTTTTTTTGTATTCAAGATCGAGGCTCGTGAAAGAGCTAAAATTGTGTGTGCTGTTTATTAACTGCTGTGTTAGTTTATTAGGTTTATGAGTGTTTTATTGACACCTTAGATTTATGTTCAATCCAATATGGCTGCCAAACCACGTGACTGATGATGTCATCAATTTAATTATCCCATGGTATTTTTGTGTAGCTCACGCCCAAGAAATTTCAAACTGATCGGATCAAGCGTTCTACTTGCCTAATTATGACGTCATAAGGAAGGAACCTATGACATCATCATTAACATATGTTGTTCCAAATGGAGAGTATTTGACAATGAGCCTTGTTTCAATTTGTTCCATGAAGCAGTTTCAGAGATATAGAGGTGCAAAGATTTTCGGTTTTTCCAAGGTGGTGGTTTTTCCTGTACCACATGACCTTTGACATCATAATTATCATTAAAAATTCCATGTCAATTGTATCAACGGTTGCAGAGAAAAGAATACTCGCGTTATGTGTGGACAAACAAACAGACCCAAATGCAATTAAATACCCTCTCGTTCGGCGAGGGCAATTGGAACGCACTCGGTAGAGCGCGTACCTCCTCCAGGCAGAACAGTTTACGGTTTGTATCCCACTTATAGGCTGGATCAGTAACCTAACCAACTCATCCACCGAGTCTTGTCATAATCCGTCCACAACTTTTTAACTCAAAGTCAAGTCACTCAAGTTTTTGGCCCTTTCACTCAATGATGAAGAATCACTTTAATTTTTTTTTTTAATTCTCGGATCCAGATCTGGATCTTCATCAAAATCTAATCATTTCATCCTTGTCACATACCCAACCTCTCCACCAAATTTCGTCTGAATCTGTCCACAACTCTTTGAGATATCCTGTTCACATGCACAGACAGACAGACAGACAGACAGGGGTGAAAACATAACCTCCGTCCACCTTCAGTAGCAGAGGTAATGAGGCTTGGAGATCCCATAGATACGACTCAATGTAGAATTTTGTCAAAGTACCGGTGCCCAGTGGGCTTATCATTTCTTCAAAAAGTAGGATGGAATTTTAACTTCCAATCACCAATAGTAAATGGAATGCACGAGATTGACTAGAATACAAACTAACAACACAGTAGAGGAGATTGCCAAACAACTGGGTAGCTGCAACTGTGAGAAGTTAATCATGGGAATGTGAGTGATGGTGATTAATTTATAAGTGTAGAAATCTACCATCACTGAAGTCTTAAGTTCAGCTAAGATGTTGCGAAGAAACACAAGTTCAAATCCATTTAAAATGAGCACTTTCGAATAGAACGTTATACAGTTGTGATGCCACTCATAGATATTATGTATACGTAGGAGAAATTTTGCTCTTCCAACCATCATGGTCATAACCTGTGGTCATCATGGTCATCATGGTCATCCAGGACCATAATTCCATGGTCATTATGATCATTTGTTCATGGTCATAACCAACCATCATGTATTCCATCGACAACCTGTCAAAAACTTTTTTCTTGGTACAAACTGACAATATTCCATTCAATTGGTGACTCCTTTCCTCAACAAACTGCCTCACCACTAAAAACAGGGCCAAGCTCTCAGATATATGATGGCCGAGGACAAAACAAGTCACCCGAGTGCACTATGATGCTATGCGAATATTTTTCCAATACCTAGGTTAGTACTTTATAATCCATGGTCAGGATGATGATCAGATATCAGTTGGAGAAGTCTTCCTGGTCACCCTTCTTGTGCAACAGGGTCACCACACCCCATAACACCTGGATTCTGGAAGCATTGGAGAAGCATCTAACTCCAACAATTCAAGTAGAAAACATTTTTTCAAAAGACATTGGACCTGGAGATAAAACTACTTATGGAGATCATCATCATCCTGGACCTTGTTGACTGCCAAATCCTTAACAGCAGCAGACAATTCCTCCATCCAAAAGCTTAGATTCAAGAAGATTAACAAGCATATTGTTGCGGATATGGGATTTACATCCATCCATATCCGCTTGTAAATATTCCCCTATTTCCTCAATACTTCCCAACTATCCCCAATCCCCCATTCCCTAGTCCCATTTTCTGTAAACAACACTCTGTAGACCCGACCTTCCCCTATTTCCCCCATTAAATGTCGCATCCAGGTCCACCGCATCTCACGTAGACAACTATAGGACATCTTGCTAGTTATTCTTAGTCTATGTCAGTTAAGGACTCGTTTCCATTAATTCTGACTCTTCGTTGCACCAGAATGTGATTGTATGGCACCATTAGTAAGTTTAGGACCTCCCAATACCTCCCCGCAGCTCTTCCTCACGGTTCAACAACAACAACAACAGCGGCGGCGGCGCGGGGAGTGCGCGTCCTCACTCCGGCTTGGTTGGTAGGGGGTGTTGGGAGGGCACCATGCCTTTCCAACGAGCCGCCATCGAGCATGTGCTCGACGGGGTTACCAAGTAGGGGCTCGCTGTCAGCTCCTCGTCAAGGGCGGAGCCCGGTAACCCCCGCACCCAATAGAAGCGGCGGACCGATCCCATCTGGGGCGGAGCCAACGAGCCGAGGGCGTGTGACTCCCCGCTGAGCATGCGCAGAAAGAGGGAGGTGACGTCAGATGCGCCCTGAGCTTGGAGAGAGAAGGACGCCACCTCCGAGCGCTGTGACACCTCCCCGCATCTCTGGACTGGACCGTGCTTTATCCTGTCCCTGAGCCAAGGTGCACCTTGTGCTATCGACTGCCTGTCCTTCCCTGCCATCAATCCCTGTGTAAGTCAGTCTTGTTCCGTTTGTCTGTGGTCTGTCGGGGATAGATAAGACTGTAACTAAGTGCCCATCTCTTCTGTGTCTTTACCTCATTACCTTGTAATCTACCCCTTCTCTCCACCACTAATTATATCCTCCTCCGGAGGTCTTGAGAACTGTACCCCTTGCGTCGTTTCATCTATCCCAGTCGTTGTGTCCTTTCCAATCATTGATTTAGCATAGCGCGATTTGGTCAACGTCGGGTGGAATCGGGTGAGTTGGGGAAGAATCGGGGGAACTGTTAGGTCGCGGCAATACCACCGCTCGGTAAATAACATCTAATCTGCGATCCGTAACAATATCTTCAGCCAAGTTAAGATCATTCTGGATAAGGACAACCATGCTGTCCTTCGCTTTGCCACATCATGATGATGTACTGTTGAACTCTAGTCCGAAGAAAATAGACGAAATTGATAGACGGAGTCACGGTATAATAATACGTAATTAATAGACGACGTTCAGATAGTACGAAATTAATAGATGTACTCATGTACCATTATTACCATGTACCATTATCATTATTGTTGTACACCGCTCTTTTTCTATTCCATCTCCGGGCGCTGCATGATGTCATCGCCGGGCACTGAAGGGGGCTCGGCGATGACGAGCGCTGAAAGGGAGTACTCAGTTTTCTCTCTGGTTGGTTGTTTTCTTGTTTGCCTGTTTGTTTTTCTTGTTTGATTGTTTGTTTGTCCGGGCGATATCTCAGCCATCCTTTGAGCTAGGAAGCTGAAAGTTGGGCGCAATAGTGAGCATGTAAGTACTTTGGCAAGAACGGTATTTTTTATTTTTTGATTAATGAATTAATTGATTAATTATTTAAATATTATCGATTAATTAAGTACTTATTTATTTCCTTTCTCATCTTATCAATATCTCAGGCACCTTTTGAGCTGGGAAGCTGATATTTGGAAATGACAATGACCAAGTGATTTGGCTGTCGAGGCTATTTTTGATTTATTGATTAATCAATTAATCGATTAATTATTTATTGATTAATAAATTAATTATTTATTAATTATCGATTAATTAAGTACTTATTTATTTCCTTTCTCATCTTATCAATATCTCAGGCACCTTTTCAGCAAGGAAGCTGATATTTGGAAATGACAATGACCAAGTGATTTGGCTGTAAAGGATATTTTTGATTTATTGAATAATTAATTAATTATTTGATTATTTGAATAATTGCTTAATTAATTTCCAAAAAGTTACAGCTTCGAATGAAACACTGGTGATTGAGGTATGCTAATAGCCAATTGATTAAGAAATTAATTATTTTATGATTATTATTTATTCATTTAATTACCCTTTTTTTTTTTGTATGCAAGATCGTGGCTCGTTTAAGAGATAGCACAATGCACACATATTAGCACATAAAAAACAAAAAACATCAACAGACACATAAAACATTAAAGGGAGGGGGAGACAAGATGGGGAGAGACAGGGAAGCACACACGCACAACAGTAGAGAACAGGGACATCGGGAGATCTGTTTGAAGGGAGAGGGCTGGGGGTGGGGGAGGGGGGAGGGAAGGGGTCCACGGTACAAAACATTTGGGGTGTATTAACGGGGGTAGAAAAGATCAAGGTTTTGGATTTTTTATTTTTTATTTTTATTTTTTTGTATACTGAATCGAGGCTCGTGAAAGAGCTGACATTTACTTCACAAACAAATCAACCAGACAAACAAAATATATAAAAAGAGTGGCCGGAAGACAAGAGAAGGGGAAGCACACAAACACTTGAGGGCACACAACATTTAAGAGCAGGGAGATGTGTGGGAGGGAGAGGGCTTGGGGGGAGGGGGGTGGCAGAAGTATCAAACACAAGGACACCAAGGACTTCCAGGACAGAAGTTGGTATTTCAAAAAAGTGGAATTGGGGTGAAATTAGCGGGGATAGAAAAGATCAATGTTTTGGATGGGGGAAGATATAAGAGATGGTGGTGAACAGCTGTTTTAAAGACCTGGAGGGTGGAGTGGGATTGAAGAGAGTGAGGGAGTTTGTTCCAGAGGTGGGAGAAAAGAGGAATGAAGGAGTGAAGGTGAGCAGAGAGTCTTGATTTTGGCAGTTTAACCATAAGAGGGTTGCAGGCAGATCTTGTGCGACCTGTAGGAATATTTGCTGGACAGAGCCCAGAGAGAGCTGGGGGGCAAGGCCAGAGAGGAGTCGGTAGAAGACGGAAAGACCACCAACCTGCCTGCGGTGAGTGAGTGAGAGGCCCTTGGAGTTAGCTTCATCGCGGGAGATTCCAATGATTCTGAATGCTTCGGTTTCAACAGCGTGAAGACGAGCTAGGTGTGAGGCAGGTGCACCAGACCAGAGGGGAGAGCAGTATTCCATTGAGCTGCGGATGAAAGCCTTGTATGTGGTGAGGAGCTCAGGTGTGCCAAGGAAGGACTTCGCACGACGGAGGATGCCCAGTCGGCGACTGGCTTTGGAGGCCAGATTTGAAATGTGGATGGGGAAAGATAATAGATGGTGGTGAACAGCTGTTTTAATGACCTGGAGGGAGGAGTGGGATTGAAGAGAATGAGGGAGTTTGTTCCAGAGGTGGGAGAAAAGAGGAATTAAAGAGTGAAGGTGAGCAGAGAGTCTTGATTTTGGCAGTTTCACCAGAAGATGGTTGCTGGCAGTCCTTGTGCGTCCTGCAGGAATATTTGCGGGACACAGCACAGACAGAGTTGGGGGAGCAAGGCCGGAGAGGAGTCGGTATAAGACAGAAAGACCACCAACCTGCCTGCGGTGAGAGAATTCATCTATTTTCAATTAATTCAATCAATTAAATTCATCAGTCAATAGAATTAAATACAAATCAATAAATAAATTAAATGCAATTCATCAATCAATTTATTGTGCATCTCTCCCTCCCAATGCTGTCTCTATGAGCCAAAGGCTCCCCTGCAATATTGCGCGGTGGAGGATGTGTTATTTATTTATTTAGCATGGGGGCGATGTACTTTGAATGTATATGTACTTGTCATTATCATTTTCAATATCATTATTATAATAATTATGTACCATTATTATTATAATTATGTGTCGTTATCATTATCATTACTGTTATCTTTATCATTATGTGTCATTATCATTATGTACCATTGTCATTATGTACCATTATCATTGTGGAGCTTTAACATTGTCATCATTATCATTATGTACCATTATCACTATTGATTTATCATTATTATTACTAGCAACGGTACCCGCCCTATGGGCGGGGCTTCAATTGGGAGGCCCAAATGAAAAGGCAAAATATCAGAAATTGAAGGCTTTTTTATTTTAAACGATTTATATAAACATCCGTTAAATCATATCACATGCAAATCATCAAAATCTAAACAGTATTTGTAGAATTTCAATAAAAGCCACATCACTGTCTGTCAAGTAAGGCTGTCATCTGATCTGAAACCTCTGATCTGTCATCTGGTCATCTGAAACCACCTTTGGAGGCCATTTTTCCCCACAGAGCAGGGGTTGGCCTTTTTTGGGCACCGTTATCCCCTTTTTGAAGCAATGTTTTATGGCCGGATGCCCTTCTTGACACCAACCCTGTTGGTCGCCCTTTGCGACACACACGGAATTACACATTGGTACTCAATTTGCCGCCCTCAGAAGGATGAACAGGCTGAGTCAACCCCCCGGCGTTAATTCAGCGATCGACCAGGACTCGAACCCAGGATCCTAGGATCCCAAGCCAGCACCCTAACCGCTAAACCAACACCAGGCTATGAAGGAAATCTCAAAGAATGACTGTAAAATGTTACCCCACCCCTGTACAGTCCGGATTTGGCCTGTCTGACCCCTGAAGGATCACATGAGAGACCAGCACGATGAAAACGCTGAGGCACTCCAGAGAGCCATGCGTAGCTGGTTGCGAACTCTCGGAACTTCTACCGCAGCAGGATTTCTAAGCTCGTGCAACACTGGCAGAAATTCATGGATCGTTCTGGAGATTTTGTATTTAAACGGATAATGTGGTGCGTCCAGTTACCATTGACAATATCAGTTTTCTTCCATGTATCTATGTTTTACTGTGCAATAAATGTACTCATGACTTCCGATGCTGCCCTCGCACATTCAAGACACTTCTTTTCAACCATGAAACAACATGGAAAATTGCTTCCTGGTATTAACATGTTGTATTCAATACTGGCAAGTACAATGTACAACAAGCAATGCTGCGTTCCGCTAGCTTATAGCAGTACCGCGGTGCGTTTAGAAGAAGATTTTTGCCTGAAACACGTTGCCCAGTGCCATGTTCTCAACAATCCCACAGGCTTCTTTTGTTTACAGTGAGCGAGCCAAAAATAGTGCAGTTTGATGTAAAATGAAAATGAGGCAGAAGGCCCCAGGTGGGTTATATAATAAGCATGTTGCTTGCTACAAGTTTGCGATCGAAAGATTATGGATTTACCAAAAGCCACATCAAATTTTCAGCATCATCTGAAGAAGCAAGCTGCCCATTAATTACTGTGTTCCTGCCAATTGTGCTTTGCATCTGTAGACCTAATGTGTATACTACAACGCAGTAATGGACAACACTCACTTTGGGAAGTGCTGGAGTCCTGCCAGCACATAACTTTGCGAGTAGATGTGAAACACACGAGTGGATTAGGGTGAGATGTGCAGACAGAGCACATGTTCCTACATGATTACGTCTGCATGTATGTCAACTGGAGTGAACAATGATACGTGCAGTTCAAAAACAATATGGTGTACCGTACTCATATATCAGTCTGAACAGTAAAATGTAAAGAAATCGGGGGTCAATGATACCAAGTGCCTCCTTCCCCCCCCCCCCCCCCTCCCCTAAAAAATATTATGACATTTGTCCATTGTTTTGCCCATATATATATATATTGTTGCGGATCCGCCGCCGGCCTTCTCCCCTTACCAAGGGGAGATTAGTCCCCTTGTCTTTGACTGGCCTGGCGGGACCCGGACCTATGACGTCCCTTCCGGACAGCGCGAAATAGGGCATTAGGACCAAATTCGCTATTACCTAAATACTCGCGCTGCCCTGAAGCGAGGAGATAAGCCCCTCACGAACCACGTGTGTTGATACGCCGAGCGGTTTTGCGTACACGCGATCCGCGCCGTTATCACTTACTAGGCCCTGATTCAAGCGGTTCTTATACGTACCACGCTTAGTCAATGGAGAAATCACAAAGGCGATCGAATTGGGAAGAAAGGAAGAACAGATTTTTTACACTATGCACAATGATTCAAGAAAAAGGGGACACAGAGCAGCCTTATACAGTCTTACTTAATACCCAGGACAAACGGGCCTTGTCTCACACACACACGGGGCTTGCTGATGAAGATGATGGTCCGTGCGTCCAGGGATGGCTCTCGTGCAGCTCCCTCCGGTCTCCGGCTTGTCCCGTGCAGATGGAAGGAGGAGAAGGCAGGAGCTCGTATCGTGCCATTTGGACACACAGGGTTATTATGGGGCGAATGGTCGGGGGTGGGCTCTGGTGCGGTTGGCGGTTAATCACTGGCGGCTATGGCCGTGTTTACTCGCGTGGCTGGGATATTCGCTATTCGCCACCGGCGCGTTTGGCTGTGGCCGCGTACTCGTACCGCCAACGCCTCTTCTTCTTCCCCTCTGGCACGTACGTATATGGCGAGTTACAGTTCAAAGCCTCAAAGCGAGCGAGTCCTCAAATCCTCGAAGTACTATCGCAACGAAGTTCTCTCCACATGTCCTTTTCGATGCGCTCCAACAAGTGCTCACAATGCACTCGCCCCCTCAAGTCCAGTCCTCTCGATATGTGCTCGCGGTAAAAGTCCTATCGCCACTGTCATGTGCACGCGAGTCCATTTTGAGGGCTTTGTGCAGCGCGTTATATAGGCACGCCCCGCGAACCTTCTCAAACTCACCAGACGCGCCTCTCCACACCCTCTCACGCCATGCCGCTAGAGCCCTGGTTGGCTGGTGGCTCTTACCGTCATCGCCTCTGATGCTCTGCCTCGACTCCGCCCTGACCTCAACGCCGGCCCCACCCTTTTTAGGCCTACCTCGTGTTACTCGACTAGTGGGCAGCCAATGCTTAACAAACTGAATCGAGGCTAGGGTGGCTGGGAAATCGGTGGCAAGTAAAGCCTATTTTCTGTCTTTACACAACGCAGGCACTAAGAGGGGAAATGACCTATTCTTACACATACTAAGACATAACTATACTACAAGTGGGCCTATGTTGCTCGGGTGACTAACTATGGGGGGCAACCCTTTAACCTTTAATGATCAATATGTGCAAATTTCAAAACCGTAGCAATGTATATATATATATATATATATATGTATGTATATATATATATATATATATATATATATATATATATATTGTATACAAGATCGAGGCTTGTGTTAGAGCTAACATTATTGACAAAAAAAAACAAGCAAAAAAAACAAACGGACACATAAGATGAAATAAAGGGAGCAGGAGAAGAGAGAGAGAGAGAGAGAGAGAGAGAGAGAGAGAGAGAGAGACTTGACTTTTGTATCTTTTTATTATAAAAATAGAAAAAGAAAACCCCCAAATAGGGGTCACATTTTCATTTCAAGCAGAGAAACAAACAAAAAATATTAATACAGTAGAATACAGTAAAAATTATGCACAAAACATTTCACAAAACAATAAACGTTTCTCCAGAATTTTACAAATGACTTCATTCACGCACCATTTGGTCTCAAACTGTGGCAGCCTTCCTGTTATGGAGAAAAAGGCAAAGTCTAACTTTACACGGCTCGTCACAAGATTTTTAAACAAGAATAAGGCATTTTCCTCATTAGCTCCGAGATCATCAACTTTTCTTTTTCTTGATTTATACACTGCCATTTTTGCCTGTGCAAGCAGGAAATTACCTAACACATCATTCATATTCTTGTGTGAGATGTCTAAGCCATAAATGAAAACACAAGTGTTGAAAACCAAGCCAATCCTGCCAAAACAATTCTTAAGAAAGATAAATAAAGGAGCCAACCGTTGACATTCAACATAAATATGAAAGAGGTTTTCAGGTCTTTTGCAAAAGGGACATTCATCTGCTAGGAGACTTGAGAAGCGGTGCAGCAAGTGGTTAGAGGGGAGGATCCAGTGTGCAAGTCTCCATTGGAGGTCACCATGTCGTGGCGGCACAGGAGGATGATAGAATCCTTTCCAATTAGGAAAATATGGGGGGGAACAAGGTAAGAGGTCTCTCCATCGAACCCTCCGCTGTGTCATTTGCCCTTGCAAAAGGAAACTTACGCAACCCAAATAGAGGTCTTTTTGTTTAGGAAACCCATTGAATCCTATGCTAAAGGGGGTACACGGAGGAGAGTTGGCAAGAGAAAACTTGCAAATAAGTTCAGGAAAGGTAGCAGGAGAGGCACCTTGTTCGTTGTCTGCTTGGACTTGCTCCCAGTTAGGTGCAAGCTGTACATAGGTATGAAGCACACAGCGTAGCATACGTGCCACAACTCTGGAGGATCGCACGCCAACCAGGCTTGCCAATGCATCAGCTCCAATCCAACTGCCACTTGGGCTTAAAAGATCGGCGACCGATTTTATGTTCTTCGCGACAAAGCGTTGAACGAGGCACCTATCAGCAGGCATATCATGGAAAATTGAATTGTAAAACAAAGGTTCCATCAAGAACATTTGCTTTGTGTACGAATGCGTAGCTCTTGTTGTCGTTAGAGTTCGCCATGCGTTTAGTACACTTTGATAAAACCTGGAGAGGGGAGACATATCAAGATGCGAGAGATCCATCAAGAATATAGCGTGGTCATAGCCTAGTCTCCCCGCCTGCTGCAAAAGGCGACGAGCGACGCCGACCCAAGGTGGAGAGGGGTGCATGTACAGCATGCGTAGAGCAACCGAAAGTCGAAAGGCCATTAACCGGCTCTTTATGTCAACCAGGCCTTGGCCTCCATCGGTCAGTGGCAAGCTGAGGACCTCGGGTCGCAACCAGTGCTTTCCATCCCAGAAGAAAGACACAAAGCACTTCTGGAGCTGTTGAAGCAACACTACCGGAGGGTGCAGCACAAAGAACCTGTGCCATAGGGTAGAGGCCACCAAGCTGTTGATCACCAAGACCCTTCCACGATAAGACAGTTGTGTTATCAGATTTCTCCATTTTTGCAGTTTCCCTTCAACAAGATCCAACAGACCAGCCCAATTCTTTGCTACTGTGGCGTCATTACCCAAGAACACTCCAAGGTATTTCACGCCATCAGTGGCCCATGCAAGAGGAGCAGGAAGTTCGGGTGCCGAGTGACATGACGGACCAAGCCAAATGGCGCTCGTTTTCTCCCAATTCACTTTGGCTGAAGAAGCCTTTTCAAACACGGATAGACAATAACGGACAACGTTAATGTCATTGAGGTTCCGCACAAAAACGCACACATCATCAGCATATGCCAGCACCTTAATGGGCCGTTCAAGATGAGAAAACCCAACCCCGGTTAGTCTAGCACGCAAATAACCCAGTAAGGGTTCGATGGAGAGAGCATAGAGCAAGCCAGAGAGGGGGCAACCTTGTCGAATTCCCCTGTTGACAGGCAAGGGTGTAACAAGTCCATTGTTTATCTTAAGCACACTAGAGATATTGTTATACAGTATCTTAATGTAAGAAATGAAGGTCGGACCAAGTCCAAACCGTTCAAGCACTTTGAAGAGGTACCGATGATCGACGCGGTCAAAGGCCTTCTCCTGATCAAGGAGAAGGAGTCCCAAATCTGTGGGGTTTTCTTTGCACAGTTCAATCATGTCTCTTACGAGGGAGATGTTGTCATAGATGGAGCGCTTGGGTACACAATAACATTGGTCTTCTTTCAACAATGAGGAGAGATGAGGAGTAAGTCGCAATGCCAGGGCTTTTGAGAATACTTTATAGTCTGTGCATAGCAAAGAGATTGGGCGCCAGTTTTTAATATAGAGCAAGTCTCCTTTCTTTGGAATGAGGGTGAGAATAGCCCGTCGGCAACTCTGAGGGAGCTGTCCAAGCTGGCAGCTTGCGTTCAAGGTGTTGAGGAGTTCGGGACCCAGTAGATGCCAGAATTTATTATAAAATTCAGTTGTGAGTCCGTCCAATCCGGGCGCTTTCCCAACAGCAAGGCTGTGCAGAGCGGCGCCAAGTTCGTCCAAGGTAATGGGCCCCTCCAGGTAGGAACGTCCGCCCTCACACAACACTGGCAGCCCTACGGAGATAGAGGCGACACTGACGGGATTTATTTGCTCCATCGAGTATATTTTCGAGAAATATTCCTTTGTGAAAAGTTTAATAACTGATTGGTTGAAAGTGATGGATGAGTCTGCCAAACGCAGTTGAGAGAGCTGTTTGTTCGGGAGGCGTTTCTCTAAGGAAAAAAAATACTTAGTTGGTATGTCTGTCTCGTTAAGGTGCTGCACCCTCATCCGAACTAGGGCACCACGTGCATTCCTCTCAGTTATTTCTTTCAATAAAGACTGTTTTTCGGTTAAGGCTCTTTGCACATTATTATTTTTTCCTGTGACCCTCTGAAGATGTAAAATCTCTGATTGCAATAATTTCCTTGCTTCATAATCAGCCCTTTTTGAGAAGCTCTGGTATTGTTGGCAGAAGCCTTTGATTTGGGTTTTTACTAGATCCCACCACACCAGTGGGTTAACAGAACAGCTTAGCTTCCGTTCCAAGAGATCTGTCCAGAAAGATTCAAAAGCCTGAATAAAGTTGAAGTCTTCTATTAAACTATTGTTGAACTTCCAGTGAGAACTCCCTGGACACGGTTTCGAGAGTTGAACGAATGCTCGAGCTAGGAAGTGATCGGAGAAACCGGAAGGCACGATGTCAGATTTGCAAACTCCATGTAACAGGTGAGAATTTACATAAATGCGATCAAGCCTCGCAAGTGAGATGTGGTTGTTGGAACAACGACACCATGTGTAGGATTGTTCGGAAGGGTGTTGCAAGCGCCAGACATCATGGAGATTATATTTTGCGATGATATTTGCAAAGAGTTTTGCGGTACATGGTTGAGGTTCCGGCCCGTTTCGGTCGCATGAGGCATTAACAGTACAGTTAAAATCGCCACCAATAATTAGACAAGTCTGCAGATCCAGTGTTTGGAGGAACTTTCTCAGTTCAGCAAAGAAGGAGATCCGCTCACCATTTTTGCTTGGAGCATACACATTAAGGATTGTAAACTTGACCTGATTGAGATAGAAGGTCACAGAGGCAAGATGGCCATCAATGATATTCGCAAATTGAAGCGAGGATGGTTGGAAATGTTTCCCTAAGACAAACATGATTCCTGCCTTAGACGAGGAGCTGTTACTAAAAAAACACTCCTTATCCATAATGAGCCGCCACTGGGCCTGAACAGATCTGACAGCGTGGGTCTCCTGCAACAACGCTATGTCGAGACCGTTTGCGTTTATCAGCTGCTTGATCTGGATCTGGCGGAGTGAACTTCCACCACCATTGACATTTACTGTTCCAATCTTGAAACTCACCATGAATTAACTTAGAGTCTTTTTCGTCTTGGCGATCAATTTTCTTAAACGGTGACAATGTGTCTGAGGAAAGTTGAATAAGTCAGGCCTGCGTATAATAGCCTGAGCACACTCAAGGAAGGACGGTAAATCGGGAAAGTATTCTGTTAGGTTTATACTGCGTTTCCTGTACGTATTTTGCAAGAAAAGTCGTATTTGTTCAGGGGAAGTAGGACCTAGACTGGTAGGTTTCTCCATTGCTTCCACCTGGCTGTTTGCTTCCTCCAGGTCAGATTCGTCGGAGTCAGTTTTAATTTCCGAATCACACAAGCTTGTATAATCCTGCATGTCGCTGCTGTCATCAATATTGGCACACGGACCTGCACTAGTTGTAACATCTGTGTGCTCTCCCACCGTGGGAACATTGCTTTGAGGAATAACAGCAATAATCTGTGGATTTTGTGAAACAGAAACAGCATCAGCAGATGCAGCGATGTTGCTTCCCCCGACTGCAACAACCTCCGATGGTGTGGCGGTATCTAGCAGAATAGGAGTCTCTTGCAAGATATTGATTCCTGCGATTCCAGCTTCACCCGGTGATGAAGTGAGAGCAGTAACTGGGACAGTTTCGCTATTTTCTGCTGGCGGGAATTCAGCATCATCATGCTCAGGATTAACATTTTCCAAGGTGACAGCAAGTTCATCACCAGTGGCCTCGGCAGGTTCATCACCAATGGTCTCAGCAGGTTCATCACCAGTGGTCTCGGCAGGTTCATCACCAGTGGTCTCGGCAGGTTCATCACCAATGGTCTCAGCAGGTTCATCATCCATGGTCTCGACAGGTTCATCACCAGTGGTCTCAGCAGGTTCATCACCAGTGGTTTCAGCAAAATCATCAGAGGACTTTCCAATAGCCGAGTCCGTAACAGGTGAGACGATTCCATTTGATTTGTTAACAGGTAAACCAGTCCCTGCATGTGGAACGTCTATGTCCTCACATGAAAGGGGGCCGAACTTGTTGGCTGTAGGTACAGGGTTTGTCCCAGGTAAGCCTTGTAGAGTGGAATCGGTCACGACTGGGGGGGTGTTACCGACAGGTTGCTTATTGTTAAATGCTGCCTTTTTCTGAGTTAAATGACCGTCGGGAAGGGTCTTTCTCTTTCTTGACGGAACAATGGTGAAACCATCCCCGACGTTCGTTGTGCTGTTTGGATCATCGGGATGGGAAGGCTGAGCGTTATTGCCGGACATGGAAGATGTTCCCTTCACAGCCGAAGCAAAAGATGAAGAAGAAGAATCCTTGTTGTTTACGTGGTTTGTCCCATCGTTCGACGAAGCCGTTTTTGGGCAAGAGCGTTTCAGGTGTCCGAATTTACCACATTCAAAACATTTCAAGGTGTCAGTGGTTACGTATAATTGGTAATCATGATTATCAATTTTGAATTTCAAAACAATGTTCAGCGTTCTTTCGACGTTAGAAGGAGGAAGTACAAGATAAGCTTGTCTCCTGAAAGACATCACATGTTTAGCCCGGTCGTCCTGGCAACGTAAAGGTAACATCGTGACATGCGAAACCACAGTACCATAACGAGATAGTTCGGAGACCAGTCTCTCGTTCTTCAGGAATGGAGGACAGTTCGAGATGATGACCTTAACGGCTGGAGTGTCGAGAGGGGACACGAGTACGAAATGTCCGTCATCTGTCGATAATCCTGTACATACAATCTCGTGAACCAGTTCAGCCTCGGATACGAAAATAACAACACGTTTGTTCATTCGTGAGGCCGCGCGAACTTTATCAATACCGATTATGTTGCCCACAGCAATAACGAGGTCTTCGACGCTGACCTCGTTCGGTGGGACACAAACAACGCCATGTCTACGAGTTAACGCTTCATATGCCGCGTAACGTGAAAACGAAGTCATAATTTACAGGGGACGAGGGGGGGGGGGTGTGGGACAGGGGACGAGGGGGGGGGGGGACAAGGGACGAGGGTGGGGGTGGGACGGGGAACGAGGGACGGGGGATGAGGGACGGGGGACGGGGGACGAGGGACGGGGGACGAGGGACGAGGGACGGGGGACGGGGGGCGGGGGACGAGGGACGGGGGACGGGGGACGAGGACGGGAGAGTGAATATCGCTCTCGAACAGTGATTAATTAATTACGAGCCGAGACAGATTTTCAAAGGCGAAAACAAACACAGCTGGTGGAGAAAAAAGCGATCAGCCGGAGGACGGGATGGGCCGCCGATTAATGCAAAAGCTATCCACAAACAGCTGCGGGCTCTCTTTCTCTCTCTCAGAAAAAGGAAAAGGAAACAAAGGACACGGAGTGAATATAAATACAAACGAGATAAGAAAAAGGGAATCGAGGAGGGAAAAGGGAGGCAGAGGGGGATGGGGGAGGCCGAAGCCCCGAAGTGTTGGGTCTGATCAAAGGGGAGGGGTTGGGGCACAAATGCAGAGTAAGGATGTAAAGATAAACGAACAGGGGGAAGGAAAAGGTGAGATACGACGTGGAAAGGGACAAAAGAGTAGAACAGCAGAGCAGCTCGTACCTCACCACACATGTACAGCCACCATCTTGCCGCGCCCAAACACACCGACAGCCAGCAGAGGGCGCGAGAGAGAGAGAGAGAGAGAGAGAGAGAGAGAGAGAGAGAGAGAGAGAGAGAGAGAGAGAGAGAGAGAGAGAGAGAGAGAGAGAGAGAGAGAGAGAGAGAGAGACTTTTGTGTTCTTTTATTATAAAAGTATAAAAAAACCTTTCACATAGTAGTTGTAAACAGAGCAACCAGTTTAAAGAAACATATGCATAAGGATCATTACTACACAAAAAAGGAGCAAAGGATATTTAAACGAAACCAGCAAGTACAAAAATATTTTACAAACAATTGTGAAAAAAACACAAACAATTTTAAAGGACATGCTCACGCAAGAGCTATGAATACATCAAAAAGCAAAATTAAGCATTTCGTTCCTCACAGAACAAATAACATTTTTAACGCACCATCTATCAGAAAATTCTTGTTCTTTTCCGTACTTGCTGCAATACAGGTACTCAAGCTGTATCCGAGAACTAATCAGGACTTTCAAGGTCAACAAAATATTACAAAAAGAGAATTCACCACCTTCCACCTTCTTTTTCCTCGTTTTGTAAATTGCCATTTTGCCTTCAGCAACCAAAAAGTTCGCTAAAGCAGTTTCAGACTTATGCACAGCAGAAATAGGATAACCACAAATAAATTCAACAAAAGAAAAAGGAAGCCCCATTTTCAAAATATTGGCATGCAAGAACTTAAACAAAGGAACAAGTCTTCTGCACCCAACATACGCATGATAAAGCGTTTCATGACTTTCACAAAAGGGGCACACTTCAGAAATGTCATTTGAAAATTTGTGCAACAAAATGTTATGAGGAAGAATCCAATGCGCAAGTCTCCATTGCAGGTCACCCGTACGCTTGGAGATTGGGGGTGCATATAGACTGCGCCACACAGGAGTAATAGGTGAAGGAGCTGACAGGTGCTCTCTCCACTGAACTCCAAAAGGGCCTTTTACAAAATCGGCAAAAATAAAGCGCACACAACATTCATGCAACGCCCCTTTCTCAATGGAGCTAAGGGGTACAAATTTTCCATTAAAATTCAAAAGCAAAACAGGGAAAGCGTATTGGTCAAGCAAACCCACAGGCTCAAACAGGCTCCTGAACTCTACTCCAAGATTATTTGCTGCTCTTGAGACAGCAAAAAAAATCTGGCCAATAATCCTAATGGACCTGAAACCAGAGCTGGCAGAAATTTCGTGAGCAGACTTCCATCTTTCTCTTTGAAAGTCCAACAAATTATGGACAGAGAGAAGATCTGACCCCACAAAGTACTGGACAAAAGTCCTGGAAGAAGGAATGGCTGAGAAAAGGTGGTTGTAGAAGATAGGTTCGTTGAGGAATGTCGAGGTGGTAATGGAACCGGCCTCACGACGCAACGACAAGGCTTGCCAGGCCTTGATCACACTCTGCATGTACAGCGGAAGTGATGAGACATCGATCTTTGGGAGATCAAGCAAAAACAGTTTGCGACCATATCCCAGCCGACCTGCTTGCTTTAGCAAACACAAGGTTAAACTCTCCCAATGCATGGGGCTGTAAAGAAACTTCTTCACAAAAAGGAGGCGGAAAGTCATGAGCCTGCTGTTGACATCAACGAGCCCTTGACCCCCCTCGTTACGTGGCAGGCTGAGCACGCCTGGTCGGAGCCAGTGTTTACCACCCCAGAAAAAATCAATTAAATGTTTCTGGATGGTTTTGATGAGCCATTTTGGTGGCTGTAAGACCATAAACCTGTGCCACAGGGTAGAAGTGACCAAGTTATTAATCACCAATGCTCTTCCATGGTAGGATAGATTGCAAAGAAGCCCTTTCCATTTTTGTAGCTTGGAATGCACTTTCTCAATTAATCCGTCCCAGTTTTTTTGAATGCGTCGGGAATCACCGAGGTGCACGCCCAAATGGTAAACGCCATCATTCTTCCAGGACAAATTTCCTGGCAGTGGCGGGAAAGCAAAACCTGAAGGTAGTCCAAAGAAGGTGGCACAACTCTTTGACCAGTTCACCTTGGCCGAACAAGCAAGACTATAATTATTGAGAGCTCTGATTAACTCGGATACATCATCTTGAGACTGTATTGTAGTGCAGATGTCGTCTGCATATGCTACAACTTTTATAGGGGGGGCATTAGGGGAAACGGAGAAACCCAAAAATTTCTCGCGAAACCGAACTAAAAGAGGCTCAATGGCAAGAATATATAGGAGGCCAGACAAGGGACATCCCTGCCTTATACCCCTTGAAACAGAAAAAGGAGAAATCAGTTCATTATTGACTTTCACCAAACTATAAATATTATGATATAATAACTGGATGCATGATATAAAGGTGGGACCAAACCCAAAACCCTTCAGAACAGCAAATAAATATTTGTGATCTACACTATCAAAAGCATGTTCTTGGTCTATAAAGACGAGGCCTGTGCTCTTGCGTAGGCAGTCACACACGTCAGAAATGTCACGAACAGCACCAAGATTGTCATATATTGATCGTCCAGGCACGCAACAAGTTTGATCGGGGTGGACAAGCGAGTGGACGACGGATTTTAAGCGTGAGGCAAGGACTTTGGAGAATATTTTGTAGTCGGTGCACAGTAGTGAGACTGGACGCCAATTCCGAAGTAGCTGAGTGTCCCCTTTCTTTGGTAGCAAGGACACAACTGCTCGTCTGCAACTTAGGGGGAGCTCCCCAACTTGTAAACTTTCTTGGAGCACTTCCAAAAGCTCAGTTCCAATAATGTCCCAAAAAGCTTCATAGAATTCACGAGGAATGCCATCCAGTCCAGGAGATTTACCAGTTGGTACACCGAAAAGCGCGCACCTCAATTCCCCCAGGGTAATAGTGCTCTCCAGCGAGACTCGCTGCGATTCACACAACTTGGGCAATGGTTCAACAAAGGTATGTGCAACATCTAAATCAACTTCTTTAGCACACAAAAGAGAGGAAAAATAATCACTTACTAACCTTCTAATAGTTTTAGGTTGACTTACAATCCCACCATCTGGTGATTGCAATGATAGCATCTGCTGTTGTGCTTTATTCTTATTCTCCAAGGAGAAGAAATACTTAGAAGGAGAGTCGAGAAGTTTTAAGTTTTTCATTCTTAGCCGAACCAAAGCCCCTTGTGCCCGTTCTTTAACAAGGCGATGAAGCAGCTCCCTCTTGCTTACAAAATCTTTATATTCTTTTGTGCTGCTACTCAACTTGGTAGGATTTGCTTGCAGTTCTAGAATCTCTTTTTCAAGTTTAGAAATCTTAAAAAGATTATCCCTCGAGTGATAGAGATTATATTGTTTACAAAAAATTTTGATATGGGTTTTTGCAATATCCCACCATTGCCTCCTGCTCTGGAAAGTGTTTTTCCTAGCATGGAGAGACTCCCAAAAATCTCTGAATGCATTACAAAAATGCGGTTCTTCAAGCAGTTCCACATTGAGGGCCCAATAGGCACTCGTACGAGGGGCGGAGGGAAAAATCAATTTTAGAGAAACCAAATGATGATCCGAAAAACCAGAGGGAAAAATCGCCGTTGACAAAATCAAATTCCGAAACCCATTATCGATATAAAATTTATCTAACCGAGCAAAGGAAACTCTGTTATTAGAGGCTTGGCACCATGAAAATTGCTTAACCCCAGGGTGCTGTAATCTCCACCCATCAACCAGGTGATATTTTACTAGTAGAGCCGCCAAATGTTTTGCACTCTCAGGGTGAGGTTCTATGCCATTACGGTCCAAAGATGGCTCTAAGGTACAATTGAAATCACCAGCTAGGCCGACAAGACCACCAAAATCAATTTGGGCTAAACAATTATCAAGAAGGGAAAAAAATTCTTTTCTTTGAGAAGGGTCACTTGGGACATAGGCATTCAACAATGTGATCTTATGGCCTCCATAAGAAAAAACAACAAAGGCCAAATGACCTCGCCTGACTTCATGAAATGCTATTTGGCTGGATGAGATTCCTGGTCGAAACCAGAAAGCGACTCCAGCTCTAGGACAATCAAATGAACTGAAAAACCAAGAACCTCTTATTGTATTCTGCCATTCGGCTGAACAGGTATCCCCACAACGTACATCTTGCAGAAAGGCGATGTCTACATGCCTTTGCTCCAATAATACCCGTAAATGTGTCTTCCGTATAGGGGCACGGCCCCCGTTTATGTTTATACTCGCAATAGATAAAACCATAACGAGTTTTAAGACTTTATCAAGTGGCAGTTCATCGAAGTTCTTTCCTTGCTACGGAAACAAATTTTTTCAGTCTGTACACCTGCGACTCGTTAGCACCATAGGCTGTCGGATCGCTTATGATGCGAGATGCAGTGACTTGGAACTTGTCCAATTGTGGGAAAAAATCAACAAGTTTTATCTTTTTCCGAAAAGTATTATGAAGGAATTTAATTACTTCGGTAGGAGAGGGGGCATCTAAGTCCTCGCAGTCCTGTGAATCCCCAGCTGCACCCCCTATCTCATTAGGATCCAAACTCGAACACGTGTCGTCCGAATCGCACGACTCCTGCTCGATAACGCGGTCCTTTACCTGTACAGGTGCATCGGACACTGGCATTGGCTTAACGAAAATCAATTCGTCAGGTAACGGATCATTCTCCGCAACCTTAGTTACCTCTTCAGAGGTTTCTGGAGTACCAGGTACACCTATTGTTTGACTGCCATGCCTAAGCTCATCATTTACTGATGTACAGTCTGCAGAAGGTTTACCTCCACTTGGAGCATCACCTGACAAGACGTGTTGCTGCTCCATAGCCTCCTCCTCACCAGGAGGAGGAGGACCGGACTCAGCACCGAGGAGGTTCGGACTACCCTCATTCCTATTGAGTGAGACCCTCTTCACAGCGACTGCTTCAGCATATGAAACAGGCTCGACTGTACCTGAACCTTGGTGCCTTCGTTTTCCTCGTGTAACAACACAAAAGCCGCTCGTATCCTCGGTTTGATTTTCAGCAGCTTCACCTGGCTCTGTGGGAGCCTCGTTACCTGGCACAGGTTCACTTTCCTTTTCAGACTCCCCCCTTGGCTGTTCGGGCACGCTACTGGGACATTCGTTTTTAACATGTCCGTGCTGACCACATTTAAAACATACCAAGGTCTGTGACGTAGCAAACACCCGGTATGTATAGTCGTCGTGTTTAATTTTCAACATCACCTCCAAATTGCGAATTCCCGGCTTTAAAATAATAAATAATTGACGCCTGAAGGACAGGACATGTTTTATCTGCTGATCCTTAAATCGAACAGGAATGAAAGTTATTTTCGACACGACGTTACCATACTGCTCCAAAGCAGTCTTAATCTGCTCGTGTCGGATAAAAGGCGGAATATTAGACACAATCACTTTCACCGAAGGTGCATCCAACGGTGAAACAAACACGAAGATATCCGGCTCGACAGTCAAACCGGTTTCGACGAGCTGCGTCACCATTTCCTCTTTCGAGACGAAGATGACGACGCGCTGATTCATCCTCGAAGCAGCAATTACATTGTGCGTACCGATACATTTACCGACACACAACACGATCTGCTCCACCGTCACCTCGGAAGGTGGTGTGCACGACAAACCATTTTTCCGACTCAACTTTTCCAAACCGGAAAAATCCTCGATGTTCGCCATGGCCACGGGCGTGGGGAAACACTCGATACCGTGAAGCAAACAAGCAACGCGGGATCGAGTGCGCTCTCTCACTCTCAAACTCGCAAGAAATGAAACGTATAGATAAAAGAGTAAAGAACAGAGCGGGAGAAAGGCGGCGCTACCACACGGCGTGCACCACGAGAAACGCCGCGCAGCAACGTTCTCTGATTACACACGTGCGGCCGCACCTGAGAGAGAGAGAGAGAGAGAGAGAGAGAGAGAGAGAGAGAAAGAGAAAGAGAAAGAGAAAGAAAAAGAAAAAGAAAAAGAAAAAGAAAAAGAAAGACAGAAAGACACAAGGACACAAGTACAACATTTGAGAGTAGGGACATCGGGAGATCTGTGGGAGAGGTAGAAAACAAATGGACACTGCTAGGACTTCCAGAAAAGAAGTCGGAATTTCAGAAAAGTGGATTTGGGGTGAATTAACAGGGGTAGAAAAGATCAAGGTTTTGGATGTGGGAAGGTAAGAGATGGTAGATAAGAGATTTAATCTTCTTTAGGAGTTTAACATGAAAAATATTGTGGGTATACCGAGTTGATAATACACCAGGTAAGGTCTGAATGAGCAGACTAGTCAACGCAATTTCAATCACAGTGCTGTCTTTACTGTACAAAGTCGAGGCTCATGGAAGAGCTAGAACACAGAATGGAGCAAAGCATGAGAATAAAAACAGAGTAGAACTAGAGGAACACACACACACTAAAGTAGATGAACACGGCACACAGGGAAAAGCTGGATACAAGTTCAAACACAGCTAAAGGACAAAGGGAATAACTGGGGATGAAACAGAAATGGACCAAAAAAGGGAAAGATGTGGTGAGAGAGGTGGGTGGAAACATATTAACCTGGAAAGGAAAGGGGTGGCTCTGGGAGGCTTACTGAGGGTAGACAAGACAATGAGTTTGGATGGCGGGCGACCTAAGGTGGTGGTGAGCAGCCTTCTTGAAGCGCTGGAGGTTCCACAGAAGAGAGAAAAGAGGAACAAATGAGTACAGAATGTTTCAAAAGTCTTTGGTATTATTTGGATTTTATCTCTATTAAGCATTATTAATTGTAATTTTAGCCCACGTTGGACTTAGTCAGGTTGTTCATACTTTTCGGGCTACACACATATGGAATTGGTCTTGTCCGTGTGTCAGTGTGTCCACAACCAAATCTTGGAGATGTATGGACCGATTTTGTTCATTCTTCGCAAAAAGACAACACATGACGGTATACATATGCATGTCTTTTTTTTGAGATCATATCTAAGATGGCGGACTGACGGCCATTTTGTTACTTAAACGTGTCCCCACCGGTTTTCTTCAAAGTTGGCACAAAGACAATACATGAGTATGCATATGCAGATTTTGTTTTGTCATCTGACCAAACATGGTCAACTGACGACCTTTAACTCTGTACAGCAAAATTACTAAAACCACGGCCGGGGTGTGACATTTTATGTCTGTTTCTTCTTGTTATTTATTTTTCCAGTTATGTTCTACGAAACTGTAAAATTGTCACCACCTATTTTCATTAGTCCAGAATAATTCAGAGTCCAGAGTAATCCAGAGTAGTCCAGAGTCTAGAGTAATGCACAGAGCACAACAATTAAGTAAACCTTGATATCAAGACCTCTTGGTGGCTTTATTGTGAGAGACCCACCCACCAAGAACTATTCTTCACAATGTGAAAAAGTTAACAAGTAAAGGAAAAAACATGTTTTAGGGAGGGCTACACACTTATTTTTGAAAAAGGTTTGAACCCTTTCTTTCAAAGAACTTTCAAAATCATTGGAATCTCCCGCGATGAAGCTATCTCTGAGGGCCTTTCACTCACTCACCGCAGGCAGGTAGGTGGCCTTTCTGTCTTCTACCGACTCCTCTCCGGCCTTGCTCCCCCAGCTCTCTCTGTGCTCTGTCCCCCAAATGTTCCTACAGGTCGCACAATATCTGCCAGCAACCCTCTGATGGTTAAACTGCCGAAATCTCGGCTCTCTGCTCACCTTCACTCTTTCATTCCTCTTTTCTCCTGCCTGTGGAACAAACTCCCACACTCCCTTCAATCCCTCTCCTCCCTCCAGGTCTTTAAAACAGCTGTTCACCACCATCTCTTATCTTCCCCCATCCATAACCTTGATCTTTTCTACCCCCACTAATTCACCCCAGATCCACCTTGTTTGAAATTCCAACTTCTTTCCTGGAAATCCTGGCAGTGTCCATATGTTTATACCTCTCCCACCCCCCCCCCCCCCCTTCACATGCCTCCCCCCCTTCACATGCCTCCCCCCCAAAGCCCTCTCCCTCCCACAGATCTCTCGATGTCTCCATGTCTCTCGGTCCCTGCTCTCAAATGTTGTGTTTGTGTCCTTCCCCCTCTCTCCCCATCTTGTCTACCACTCCCGATGTTATTTGTTTTATGTGTCTGTTTGTCTTTCTGTGTGATTAATGTTCGCTCTTTCACGAGCCTCGATCTTGTATACAAAAAAAAAAAAAAAAAAAACCCCTTTTTTATTTTTATTTATTTTTAAAATAAAATTTTTATATAAGAAAATGTACCAGAAAAGAGGGCCAAATTTCAGCTTTCTAGGGCGTATGGAACCTAGAAAACGAACGGCTCAAATATTTGAAATGGGACAAACAAAAAAGTACAGATGAAGTTAAATAAAAGTGTGTAACTTTTTGTACTTTTTCCACATGCAAATTTTGCATTTATGTTTATTTAAATTATACAATGGACTACAAAATGTAAAAATGTTTCATGATATTTGTTATATTATATCACCTTTATCTATCAATATTGTTGAAATGAAGATCAAATATCTGTATGTTGAAATATGTTGAAAAAGTCAAAACTTCTACATGGGGTGTACTTACTTTTCATGTGACTGCATATATATTGTTGCGAATATGGAATTTGGCCTCCATATCCGCTTGTAAATATTCCCCTATTTTCTCCAATACTCCCCAACTTTCCCCAATCCCCCATTCCCTAGTCCCATTGCATGTAAATAACAATCAGTAGAGCCGACCTTCCCCTTATTCCCCCATTAAATGTCGTGCCCAGGTCCACCGCACCACACGTAGACAACTTTCGGACATCTTCCTAGTTATTCTTAGTCTATGTCAGTTAAGGCCTCGTCTCCATTAATTATGACTCTTCGTTGCACCAGAATGTGATTATATGGCATCAGTAGTGAGTTTAGGACCTTTCCCATACCTCCTTCCATCTTCTTCCCCAACAATTACAACAACAACAGAGGAGATGGCGGCGGAGCGGGGGAGGATGCGTCCTCACACCGGCTCGATTAGCGCCATTGACCACGCGCTCCACGGGGTTACCACGAAGGGGCTCCTTGTCAGCTCCTCGTCAAGGGCGGAGCCTGGTAAACCCCCCCGCACGCACCCAATGAGAAGCAACGTGCCGATTCCATCTGGGGCGGCGCTAACGAGCCGAGGGCATGTCACTCCCCGCCGGATATACGCGGCCCCGCGCCGGATGTGACGACAGATGCGCCCCGAGCTGGAGAAAGAAGGACCTGCGAGCGCTGAGAGAGAAAGGCCCGCCTGTGAAAGAACGTCCCCTCCGAGCGCTGTGAAACCTCCCGCATCTCTGGACCGGACCGGGTCGATTCTAACCTTTGAGCACAGGTGCACCTGGAGCCATCGCTACCCGCCTGTCCTTTCCATCAACCCCCGTGTGAGTCAGCCGTTGTCCCGTTTGCCTGTCGTCTGTTGGGGAATAATATAAGATTGTGTCTAAGTGCTTGTCTTTCTATGTTGTACCTCTCGCCCCTGTAATCTGACCTTCCGTAACGAATATAATCTCCTCCGGAGGTCTTGAGAACCGTATCCCTGGTGTCGTCATTTTATAACCCAGCCGGGTGTCTTCTTTTTCTTATTGAGCCAGCGTGGCGCGGCTTCGTCAACGTCGAGTATAATCGGTAACTTGTGCAGACGTGGTCATACCAAAACCGCTCGGTAAACTAACATCTAAGCCACGTCTGTAACAATTGGTTGTCAGGAGTTGGATTCGAACCTGGGACTAAATTTATTTAGCCCAAATTTTGGACACCAATTGTGTTAGTACGGTAACAATTGGTGTCGAGGAGTGAGATTCGGACCCGGGACTAAATTAGTTAGGCCCAAATTTTGGGAGGGAAAATCGAGCCGGAGCGCGTACGGCGCTCGACCAAATCGATCCGGAGCGCGGTCCCGCGGTTACTGCGCTCGACGAAATTATAACGGCGAAATTTCGAATTTGTGTTACGAAACTCGAATTTTGAAAGTCGCGCCATGGCGGATCAAGACGGCTGGGGTCCGGTAGGGGAGAGTGAAGCAGGGTCGGTCCAGGACCAAATTGAGGGACATGAGGGACATGAGGAGAGCGAAACAGCGAGGGTAGCAGGCACGCAAAATGGCGCCTCGCAAGAGCGCGCGGTAGCCGAGCCCGCTGTATCAACGGGCTTTAACATGCAGCCGATTGACATACAGGCCCTCATTGCGCAGCTACAGGCAGCTGTACAGATGAGTATGGGGAGCCAAATTGAGCGATTGGGTGAGCGGTTGGGGAACCGGATGGATGCTCAGGGTGAGCGATTGGAGGGCCAAATGGGGGTAATGGGAAACCAAATGGGGGTAATGAGGGACGAAGCGAGGGGTACCAGTGAGGGGTTAGACAATAATTTTGAGGAGTTAGACAAGAAATTTGGGAAGTTAGACAATAATTTTGAGGGGTTAGACAACGGGATAAAAGAAGTGAAAAATGGGTTAATGGGGGTAGAAAATAGAATGGCTGCCCAGGAGAATCAGATAGAGGGAGTGAAAAATGGGTTAGAGGGGTTAGAAAACAGTATGGAAGGCAAATTGAGGGACATGAGGGACCAAGCGGAAAGGGAAGTTAACCAAATGGGGCAGCAGATAGAGGGGGTCAGAATGGGGGTAGAAACCAAACTGGATGCTCACAGGGAGGAAATGGAGCAGATGAGGGTGGCATCTGGGCAGGAGATGCAAGTGATGGGGGAGGAGATCAGAAGAGGAGTGAGTGAGGAGGTCGGAGGAGTGCGCGAGGAGGTGAGGCACTGTAAGGAGCACATGGAGAAGGAGGTGAGAAAGGGGACTGTAAAGTTACAGGGGGGCATAGAGGTCCTGACGCAGGAGGTGGAGCAGCTGACGGTGGGACAGACGGAGTTAGTGGAGCAGGTTCAAAGGAACACTGCGGTATTAGGAGGTTTAAAAGCGACACAGAAAGAACTAAAAGATGACTTGGTAGCGACGAAGAGGGAATGTCAGATGGTACGTGAGGGACTGACAACGAGGTTGGACGAGGTGGTAGAGGTAATGGAGACGAAGGACCGGCAGGTGAGGACGCACATGGAAACGGTCAAGGTAGCCTTGGAGGACGAGCTTGAGGAGACGTACCGGGGAATAAAAGAGGTGAAGCACAAATTAGAAGAAGTGGAAGAAGGGATGAGCGAAATTAAGAAGCGACGGAGAGGGGATAAGAAAGAGATAAAAGAGGAGATAAAAGAATTGGTCCAAAGTCTGTGTTTGGATCGTGATGATGTGCTCATTAACCGGATGAGGGATTCGCAGGTGATGGAGGAGAAGCGAAGAGGAAGAGGACCCGGTGTAAGTGGTGACCAATATGGTCGTGCGTATGATGCGCCAGGGGATTTAAAAAGCTTGGGGATTGGTTTGGATCCGGGTGTTCGTGAAAGGCCGTTGGTGAGGTGTGTGACAGGTCTGGTGTGCGAAAGAGGAGGTGTGCGAGAAAGTCCGACTCTGGGGTGTGTGAGGAAAAAGTGTGTGCCAAGGAGTGAGGGTGTTGGCGAGAATGAGTCGGTCGTAGCGTGTGTGCGAGGGAGCACATGGAAGCGCGGTGTGGTGAGAGTTACAGAGGGTGTAACGGGAGAGTGTGCGCGAGAAAGGTGTGTGATGGACAGGTACATGGGGAAAGAGTGCGCTGTCAAAGGCAAGGAAGAATGCACACCTGTGGTAAGGGCTGCAGAGGGTGTGACGGGAGAGTGTGCGCGAGAAAGGTGTGTGACGGACAGGTGCATGGGGAAAGAGTGCGCTGTCAAGAGTAAGGGTGAGTGCGCTGTCAGGAATGGAGGTGAAAGTAGTGGGAGTGACATGGAGCGTGAGTTAGTTGTGACAGGTGAGCGAGGATGTACACCTGGGATGGAAGGATGCACACCTGGAATGGTAGAGCGTGAGTGGGAATGCACGCTGGAGTTGGTGGTGAGGCACGTGATTGGGTGTGCGAATGAGGGCACACCTGTGATTGTCACAGAGGAGGTGACCGCGGAGGGGGCGCGAAGCGGTGTATTGGTGAGGTGTGCGAGCAACGAATGTGTGCCAAAGTGTTCGGTGGTCAGGTGTGTGACCAAGGCTGTGAGTGGAATGGGTGTACCTGGGTGTGTAAGGAAAGGTACGAGGAGCATGGGCACGGCTGGGTGTGTGAGCAAGGAACGGGCTGCGGGGTGTAAGCATGCAGGTGAAGCATCGACGTTAGACGGGGTAGAGTTTAGAACGACTTATAGCCGAATCGGGCCCTCGGTGCGTGCTGGGCCTCGCTTTGAACGGCCGCGTCCGTGCTCCACCAGGCGGAGCGGGCGGCAGGATAGGAAGGGTCGTCATGGCGACCACTTTTTGGTGAGGCATTCCGGCAGGCCGAGATCGAGCCATGGGATGGCTCCGTGCCGAGATGGTGCGTGGGATCTCGGCCCGGGTAAACCTCCTTCCCTGCACCGAGTGCCGGACGCATCCAGCCGCTGGCACAAAACAACCAGCATCCATTGCTTGGCTTTACGAAGCCGGGCTTTGGACAGGAATTGGCGCACCGAGAGGCAGTAGTGAGTAGACTGGGTGATGAGGTTAGTGTTTTGGACCCAAAATTAGGAAAAAAACAAAATTTGATGATTGGCAAAGGATTGGCAGTAGTGATTGGCAGATGATGGGCAGTGATTGGCAAATTTTTAATTTGTTGAAATTTGATGTGCAAAATTGGTAGTGAGAGACCCCCGATGTGGTGGGATGGTAAATCCACCATCCCTCACAGGTGGGGGCAAAGGAGCACTAGTTTATGGGGTTGATGGCAGTGAAAACTAGCCCGGGTGGGTTAGGATATTGTGTGTAGGGATCTAGCGAAGATGACAGTAGGTAACGTTAAGGTTAGTTAGTGACTGATACCTGTAGTGGGGACGCAGGTAGATTAGTGTGGATTATAATGACGAGGGAGCGCAATAGTTAAAGGGACGACTGGGAAGCGCAAGTTTCAGAAGGGAGTAGTTAGCTGAGATGATGCTGTGTGTGTGAGGATTGAACAGGTGTGATTGCACAGGTGTGCAACTGGACAGGTGTGTGGAGCAGTGTATGAGTAGTGAGTGTTGTGGATCAGCGCGAATGCGCTTGGGGAGAGAAGGGTGCCGGTGGCACCAGGTGTGAGAGCACAGGTGTGCAAGTACAGGTGTGTGGAGAGAGTTGGAGTAAGTGGTACGGAGTGGTGTGCATGGTGCGAAGGTGTGGATGGGGGAAGAGTGGACCCCCATCACGGATACCCGGGGCGGGTAGTGTAAGTGTTAGGTAGAGGGTGCAGGTAAATTGTGGTTGGATATTGGCATCTGTGGTGCGGTTGCAGAATGGTGTTGTGAATGGGTGCATTAGTGTTGTGGAAATGGCTGGGCGTGTAGCCTGTTAGTGTGTGTAGTTGGTTGAGCACTCCACCACTGTGAGGATGTCGGCCAGGTGAGGCCGCAGGTGGGCTCTGGGAGCCGGTAGAGTTGTGGATGGGGCCCGAGGATCCGGAGGACGGACCCGGGTAGCCCAGTGCCAGAGAGGGCACCGAGTGGGGAGAGTGCCAGAGGGCCTTCCCCAGGTAGTTAGGTTAGGGCAAGGAGCAGGTAAGCTCGGAGGCAACTGCAATGGTGGAGGTGTGCAGGTGGGTAGACCCACTGGGAGAGGTACACGCCACAGCCC
Source organism: Myxine glutinosa (assembly GCF_964187855.1). NCBI lineage: Eukaryota > Metazoa > Chordata > Myxini > Myxiniformes > Myxinidae > Myxine > Myxine glutinosa. Next base: position 208,411,345 of record NC_136265.1, read on the forward strand.
AGAAATTGTGCGAGGGCACCGGGAGATGAATCGGGGGAGTGAGACCCCAAATTGAAGCGCACCACAGTTTGGCCAATGGGAATTGGTTTTTAGAACCCATAGTGTAAGGGGGCCAATGGTTTGGCCGGAGAAAGACCCCGGGTAGTGTAAAGTTGTTAAAGTCATTTAGGAAATAGTTAGGATTGATGAACCTGTCGCACCATACGCAGCCACTTACCTGTGGTGATGATGACTCCACACCTGTGTTTTCTTTGTTTTGTTGCAGGAAATGAGATTGTGAGGATTTGTGAGACGCATCACGACGTGGATGAGACATTGGGGTGATTCCATCTCTCCCTCCCTAGGAGGGACTGATGATGAATTGGTAATGGCAAATTTTGATGTGCAGTTGGAGATGGCAAATTTTGATGAGAGTTGAAAATGGCAAATTTGATTGGTTAGGAGGGAGAGAAGACGAATTTGGTTTATGGGAGGAACGGGGAAGACAGTAGGGATGTTTGTTGATTTGTAAAGTAGATGTTTATGGGTAGTGTTGTGTTTTGTGGATACAGTAAGGGGTAAGGGAGGGGCCATGTAGGTTACCTGGTGGGGGGGGGGGGGGCGTACGATAGGAACGTACCTGTCTCACCTGGTTCCCATGTGCCCCCAGTGTGCATCACCTTACATTGCGTGCACTTTTGCGCCCTTACCACCTTACTCACTTGTCTGCTTCTTTTGTCTCCCACCTCCGAGGATCTGGCTTTGGGGTAGAGAGAGAGGAGAGAGAGGTGCTGGCTGCGCAGTTGTGGGCCTGCACTTTCGCTGTTCGCTGCCTGGATCGGTACACCATATGGACCGCAATGTTTGTGGCCACCCACAATGGACCGCAGTTCGTTTGCGGCCAAGCACCACCCGGGGATGGACCTATGGGTCAACGTGGCACCTATGCCATAAAGGTGAACCACTGTTAATTAACACCACTGAAGGCCACACGAAGAGCAAGAGACACCTGCAGGGTTAGGGGTTGTCGAATTTATTTTTATTCCAATGAACAATGGTGACTGCACCGATTGGTGGTGGGGTGGTGCTTTTGATGCTGGGAAAGGGTGCTCTGCACGTTATTAAAGGCCGTCGGCCACAGAGCACTCGTGGGTTGGTGTATCGATGTTGGCAAGCGCGCTCTCTCTATGCATAACATCTGCATGTGTTCCTCCAAAAACAGGTCCTGGATCGTAGTGTAGATATCAGCGTAATCTTGTAAATAATGCTCCCTACCGGCTGTATGTTTAGTTTGAGAATTCTTTCCGGATTCGGTTATCCTGTGGGTGTGTTTCTGAGAGGAGAAGGGTGCAACGTCGCAGGGGGACATATTTACTCATTTGTGAATATCTGTAAAACTGTCGCACTCAGGGTAGAGTTAATAGTAGAGGGAACTACATTGCGTGCCACACTAAAGTAGGTAACAATTTATCGGGTCGGGACGCCCCGAGGGTAGAGAAGGGTGCAATGTTGCGAATATGGAATTTGGCCTCCATATCCGCTTGTAAATATTCCCCTATTTTCTCCAATACTCCCCAACTTTCCCCAATCCCCCATTCCCTAGTCCCATTGCATGTAAATAACAATCAGTAGAGCCGACCTTCCCCTTATTCCCCCATTAAATGTCGTGCCCAGGTCCACCGCACCACACGTAGACAACTTTCGGACATCTTCCTAGTTATTCTTAGTCTATGTCAGTTAAGGCCTCGTCTCCATTAATTATGACTCTTCGTTGCACCAGAATGTGATTATATGGCATCAGTAGTGAGTTTAGGACCTTTCCCATACCTCCTTCCATCTTCTTCCCCAACAATTACAACAACAACAGAGGAGATGGCGGCGGAGCGGGGGAGGATGCGTCCTCACACCGGCTCGATTAGCGCCATTGACCACGCGCTCCACGGGGTTACCACGAAGGGGCTCCTTGTCAGCTCCTCGTCAAGGGCGGAGCCTGGTAAACCCCCCCGCACGCACCCAATGAGAAGCAACGTGCCGATTCCATCTGGGGCGGCGCTAACGAGCCGAGGGCGTGTCACTCCCCGCCGGATATACGCGGCCCCGCGCCGGATGTGACGACAGATGCGCCCCGAGCTGGAGAAAGAAGGACCTGCGAGCGCTGAGAGAGAAAGGCCCGCCTGTGAAAGAACGTCCCCTCCGAGCGCTGTGAAACCTCCCGCATCTCTGGACCGGACCGGGTCGATTCTAACCTTTGAGCACAGGTGCACCTGGAGCCATCGCTACCCGCCTGTCCTTTCCATCAACCCCCGTGTGAGTCAGCCGTTGTCCCGTTTGCCTGTCGTCTGTTGGGGAATAATATAAGATTGTGTCTAAGTGCTTGTCTTTCTATGTTGTACCTCTCGCCCCTGTAATCTGACCTTCCGTAACGAATATAATCTCCTCCGGAGGTCTTGAGAACCGTATCCCTGGTGTCGTCATTTTATAACCCAGCCGGGTGTCTTCTTTTTCTTATTGAGCCAGCGTGGCGCGGCTTCGTCAACGTCGAGTATAATCGGTAACTTGTGCAGACGTGGTCATACCAAAACCGCTCGGTAAACTAACATCTAAGCCACGTCTGTAACAATATATATATATATATATATATATATATATATATATATATATATATATACACACGAGGTGTGTTCAAAAAGTATCCGACCTTTGTTCATAAAAAATACTCGTATCCAGATACAACAAACTTACACTAATCTCCTTCAAAGTAGTCCCCTTGGGCTGCCCCACACTTCTCCCAACGGTTCTGCCACTGTCGGAAGCAGCGCTGGAACGCCTCTTTTGGGATGGCGCGCAGCTGGTCTGTCGCATTCCGCATGATGTCTTCTCTGGACTGAAATCTGGTCCCTTTCAGGGGCATTTTCAGCTTGGAGAAAAGCCAGAAGTCACACGGAGCCATGTCGGGAGAGTAGGGAGCCTGACGAAGCACAGGTGTGTTGTGTTTGGCCAAGAAACTCTGTATCAAATGTGAAGAATGGGCGGGTGCGTTATCGTGATGGAGCTGCCAATTGCCCGCTGCCCACAGGTCCGGCCGTTTGCGTCGCACAGCGCCACGAAGGCGACGCAGAACCTCTTGGTAATACTCCTTGGTGATGGTTGTGCCGTGTGGTGCATACTCGTGATGAACCACGCCACTGGAGTCGAAGAAGACGGTCAGCATGACTTTGACATTGCTGCGGACCTGCCTTGCATTTTTTGGCCTCGGGGATGTTGGATGCTTCCATTGTGATGACTGCAACTTGGTTTCTGGGTCGTACCCATGAACCCAGGACTCATCGCCAGTGATCACTGTGTTGAGGAAGCTGGGATCGCTGTTCACAGTCTCCAGCATGTCCTGTGCGATCTCCAAACGGAGTTGCTTCTGCTCAATCGTTAGCAGCTTTGGTACGAACTTCGCTGAGATTCTCCTGAAGCCCAAATCCTCCTTCATAATGGAATGAACGGATCCAATGCTGACGCCCACCTCGTCTGCAAGTTCTCTGATCGTGATTCGACAATCCTGCATCACCAGGGTCCTCAATTGGTCAATGACGATCTCATTTCGGGATGTTGAGGGCCTCCCCGAACGTGCTTCACTCTCCACTGATGTGCGGCCATCTTTGAAGCGGTTGTACCACTCCTTTATCTGTGTGGTGCTCATTGCTTCGTCCCCGAAGGCCTGTTGAATCATGCAGATCGTTTCCACTTGGGAATCGCCAAGCTTTACACAAAATTTGATGCAGTAGCGTTGTTCAAGTTTTTCCGTCATTTTGTCAAAAACGAAAATCCGACGGCGCTCACTTACACTTCCTCACTCATCGGCGGTCTGCTGTCGAATGACAGCTTCTGCATGTGGGAAAAAATTCACGCGTGCGCATTAGGATCGCCTACATACGTGCACCAATCAACGCCTCCCTAGCTTCATTTGTTTACACACGACAAATTAAGCTCGCATACTTTTTGAACACACCTCGTGTGTATATATATATATATATATATATATATATATATATATATATATATATTTTGTTACGGCCCGCGGATAAGATGTTGTGTTTGCCGAGCGGATGGCCCCGCGGTCGTACAGTTACCCCGACTAACCTGATTCCCGAACGTTGGCCGGATCGCGCCACAGATATTCAATAGGGAAAAGACTAAGGCGACACGGATGTGAAGAAGAAGAAGACAAAAAGGTTGGAAATACGAATATAATTTATTTCTATTTACACCCAAAAATAACCAAGGAGAAGGAAAGATAATAAAATAATATACAGAAGATATTAGAGACACAGTGCAAATTCCTTATACAAGCTTAATTAACCCAAGGACAGAACAAACAAAGACAGACTCACGCGGGGAATGATGATAGGACTGGCGGGAGGTGGATGGCTGGAGGGAGAGGAAAGTCCAAGGGGTCCTGCAGCACGATCGGTGCGTTTAGCAGCCGCTGTTCCTTCGCGGCCCTGCTCACAACCGCCGTCCAGGCCCCAAGCGGCTGTTGAGTGTTGTTGCTGCTGTGGCCGCCGCTGCTGCTGCTGCTGTGGACGTCACGTGCTTTGCCAGGACTACAACAGGCTTTGTGCTTCCCTGGATGATGATCTCCTTAATGTTCTCTATGTTCTTTTGCTCACATGCCAGCCTCGGACTCTGTTCAGAAAAGCACCAGCTCAGGAACACACATCGGTCCACTTGATCAGCCGTTGCTGTCTACAAAGCTTCCTTGGGTGATCTCAATGTACTCTCGCAGTTGGTTCTCTCCTTACGCAGTCCTTGCGCGCGCGCTTTTATGACGCCTCCGGCGATCAAGCCGCCGGCCTTCAGGACACGCCCATCGGTGTGCTCACCTGTCCTCCGCCGAAGCGGGAATGACGCTCAGCTGAGCGCCGGTGTCGCAGAGGAAGTGCCGCCCCGACGCTCGGTTCACGATGAACAGCAGGTTTCCGGAACGGCCGGCGTTCATTGCTGGTAGGGAACGCCGGCTCGCCCGTTTCCCGACTTGCCGAACGTGCATGGGGGTCGACATGATCGGGCCTGCCGCCTGAACCTGGCGTGGAAATAACACCAGGCCGGGTCCGGCGGGGGCTCCGGTCGACGCGTCGGGCCCGGGCGACACGGCGTCGCCGCTGCCAGTCGCGCCGGCCCGGCGGCCTCCGGGAAGGAAACTGCGTCGCGGGCGTCGGGCGGGTGGGCGGGAAGGCTCCCAGCCGCCACCCCGACGAGCTGGCTTGCCGCTCTGGCGAGCTGGCTTGCCGAAGCGATCTTGTCGGCCTCCTTGGCGAGGTCGCGGGGGTTCACGATGGTCGTATCTGCCAGGGCGACCCGTACCTCGGCCGGGAGCTGGTGAAGAAAGAGCTCCTGAAACAGGAAATCCGAGGGGTGCTCGCCGAGCAACGCGAGCATGTAATCCATGCGGACGGGCGCGTATCGCCGAGCTCAGGCAGGTCGAGCAGGCGTCGTGCGCGCTCAGCCGGGGAGAGGGCGAAAGCGCCCAGCAGAAGTGCCTTGATGGCGTCGTACTTGCCGTCAGCGGGCAGGTTCTGGAGGAAGCTCAGGCAGCGGGCAGCGGTCGCGGAGCCAAGCGCGGCGACCACGTAATGGTATCGAGTGGCGTCCTCCGTTATGCCACGCAGGGCGAACTGGGAGTCTGCCTGCGTGAACCAGACGGCGGCATGTGCTTCCCAGAAGGTGGGCAGTTTGAGGGACACTGCGGTGTCCATCGCGCGTCGTAAATTCGGGGTCACCAGTGAAGGAGCCCGTGCTCCAGCATGAGACGGACAAAATGATGGGCAAGGCACAAACTCGTCCGAGAAGATATTTATTGTAAAAACCAACTCGGGAACTCTGCAAAGCCCGTTTATCGGGCTGCATATATATCCAAACCAGAAAGCATAACCGAAACCGAAAGCCACGCCTCTCAGGCGAGGCGCGTTTCAGTGGTCACGTGACCGACAGGTGCAAAGGATTATAACCGCACGCGCGGCACGCTTTGGTGGTCACGTGACCAGCCACCCCGGCGCCGAGGTTGTCCGCCGGTGACGTCACCGGCTGGAGCAAGGAGATTCTGCTGCTGGTCTCGCTTGGGGGACCCATGGGTCGCTACAGTCTGATGAAACCAATATTGAACTGTTTCGCCTCAATTCTAAGCGTCATGTCTGGAGGAAACCAGGCACTGCTCATCACCTGCTCAATACCATCCCAACGGTGAAGCATGGTGGTGGCAGCCTCATGCTGTGGGGGTGTTTTTCAGCAGCAGGGACTGGGGGACTGTTCAGGGTTGAGGGAACAATGAACGGAGCAAAGTACAGAGATGTCCTTAATGAAAACCTGAAACAGAGCGCTCAGGACCTCAGACTGGGCCGAAGGTTCACCTTCCGTCATCGGTTTGACGGAAGGTGACGGAAGGACAATGACCCTAAGCACACAGCCAACACAATGCAGGAGTGGCTTCGGGACAACTCTGTGAAGGTCCTTGAGTGGCCCAGCCAGAGCCCTGACTTGAACCCAATCAAACATCTCTGGAGAGACCTGAAAATGGCTGTCCACCAATGGTCCCCATCCAACCTGACAGAGCTTGAGAGGATCTGCAGAGAGGAATGGCAGAAAATCCCCAAATCCAGGTGTGCAAAGCTTGTCGCGTCATACCCAAGAAGACTCGAGGCTGTAATCGCTGCCAAAGGTGCTTCAACTAAGTACTGAGTTAAGGGTCTGAATACTTATGTAAATGTGATATTTCAGTTTTTTCTTTTTAATAAATTTGCAAAACTTTCTAAAGTCCTGTTTTCTCTTTGTCGTTATGGGGTATTGAGTGCAGATTGATGAGGGAAAAATGAATTTAAACGATTTCAGCATAAGGCTGCAACATAACAAAATGTGAAAAACGTGAAGGGGTCTGAATACTTTCTGAATGCACTGTAACATTGATGTACATTTTAAATCTTTGAAATCCCATTAAGATGCTCTGGCAGAACATATTTGATGTTGAAAAGAAGAAAGGGCAACAATGTATCGTGGAATAATGTAATTGTTCACCTGTGATCCACTAACAGGGCTGGCAGGAAAGCTTAATGAAGCACACTGGGATCTTGAGCTGTCTAGCCCGGGTTTGAATCCTCGATGTAAACAACATCCACCCTGATGTTTCACCTGCAATGGAATGCATCAATGTGTGCAGCGTCCTGCAAATGAAGGTCGTAATGCCGGAGGACACATCGGCCAGTATTGGTTGTTATCGGTTAATCCCACGGTGTGTCATTCCTAAAGATTCGACGAGTCATCGCCGGATCCCTGATTAAGTTACAAAATTCGTGCTGGGAAGGCAATGGCAAACCATCCATCGTAACCCTTGCCAATAGACTGCTTCAGCAGCGCTGCAACTCCGTAAAAAGTATGGTCACTTGATGATGATGATGATGATGATGTTGATGACTATGATGAGGATGGTGATGATGATGATCATGATGAAGATGATGATGAGAATCAGGAAGATGATGGTAAGGATGATGACACTGAGGATGATGATGATAAAGGAGATGATGAGAATCAGGAAGATGATGATTATGATGGTAAGGATGATGACAATGAGGATGATGAGGATGGTGATGATCATGATCATGATGATGAGAATCAGGAAGATGATGATTATGATGGTAAGGATGATGACACTGAGGATGATGATGATGATGATAAAGGAGATGATGAGAATCAGGAAGATGATGATTATGATGGTAAGGATGATGACAATGAGGATGATGATGATGATGATCATGATAATGAAGATGATGATGAGAATCAGGAAGATGATTATGATGGTAAGGATGATGACAATGAGGATGGTGATGATGATGATGAGAATCAGGAAGATGATGATTATGATGGTAAGGATGATGACACTGAGGATGGTGATGATGATGATGATGATGATGAGAATCAGGAAGATGATGATTATGATGGTAAGGATGATGACACTGAGGATGATGAGGATGGTGATGATGAGAATGATGACACTGAGGATGATGAAGATGACAATGAGGATGGTGATGATGATGATCATGATGATGATGAGAATCAGGAAGATGATGATTATGATGGTAAGGATGATGATGATCATGATGATGATGATGAGAATCAGGAAGATGATGATTATGATGGTAAGGATGATGACACTGAGGATGATGATGATGATGATGATAAAGGAGATGATGAGAATCAGGAAGATGATGATTATGATGGTAAGGATGATGACAATGAGGATGGTGATGATGAGAATGATGACACTGAGGATGATGAAGATGACACTGAGGATGATGATGATGATAAAGGAGATGATGAGAATTAGGATGATGATGATGATGATGGTAAGCATGATGACAATGAGGATGATGATGATAATGAAGATGATGAGAATCAGGAAGATGATTATGATGGTAAGGATGATGACAATGAGGATGGTAATGATGATGATCATGATAATGAAGATGATGATGAGAATCAGGAAGATGATTATGATGGTAAGGATGATGACAATGAGGATGGTGATGATGATGATCATGATAATGAGGATGATGAAGATGATGAGAATCAGGAAGATGATGATTATGATGGTAAGGATGATGACAATGAGGGTGATGATGATGATCATGATAATGAAGATGATGATGAGAATCAGGAAGATGATTATGATGGTAAGGATGATGACAATGAGGATGGTGATGATGATGATCATGATAATGAAGATGATGATGAGAATCAGGAAGATTATGATTATGATGGTAAGGATGATGACAATGAGGATGATGAGGATGGTGATGATGATGATCATGATAATGAGGATGATGATGATGAGAATCAGGAAGGTGATGAGGATGATGATGCACCATTACCTGTTTTGTACAAGCTCCTGTTATTACCTCCGTCACCGAAGGTGAAAATTTGGACGAATTGGACGGATTGGACGAAAAAAAAATGAAAATTCAAAGGTTGTGTGTGTTGTGTGTTGACGGAGAGGTTGTGCGTGTGACAAGGAAGAATCGATTCGGTTTTGGTGAAGATCTGAATATGTATTCAGATATGAGAATTATTTAATTTTTAAGCGATTTTTCACCATTGAGATATCGGGCGAAAACCGATATACAACATGTTTTAAAACGTTACGGACGAGTTATGACTGAACTTGGTGGACGAGTGGATTTGGTGAGAAGAACAAGCCGATTCGATTTTGGTTCAGGTCCTGATCCAGATCCGGCCTATCAGGGGGATAGAAAACATAAACTGTTCACCAGGTGGAGGTGTGCTCCAGACTGAGTGCCGTTTTCGTTAATAAAGGTATATTTCCATCTTTTTCCATGTGAAATCGATTGTAAATATTGATAAAAAAAAGTTATTGTTTATAATTCTTTCTCTTCGTTTTCTAAATGCCGCATGCATGACAAAAGGTTATTATTATGATGATTATTATTATTATTATTATTATGATTATTATTATTATTATAAACACGACATCAGTATCAATATATCGATTATCAGTCCACTTACTCCAACCCACAGAATGGTATTTGTGTAAGAAAAGCAATTTGGTGTACCTAATCATATTGGTGTACCTAATCATATTGGTGTACCTAATCATATTGGTGTACCTAATCATATTGGTGTACCTAATCATATTGGTGTACCTAATCATATTGGTGTACCTAATCATATTGGTGTACCTAATCATATAGGTGTACCTAATCATATAGGTGTACCTAATCATATTGGTGTACCTAATCATATTGGTGTACTTAATCATATTGGTGTACCTAATCATATTGGTGTACCTAATCATATTGGTGTACCTAATCATATTGGTGTACCTAATCATATTGGTGTACCTAATCATATTTACATTTTACCTTTCACTTTGATACATTAATGTGTCCGCTCTGAGTCAGGAAGGTCGGTGGTTCGAATCCCATCTGAGTCCTACCAACGATTTAACAACGGTACGTGCTGCTTCCTTGCTTGACGCTCAGCATTTAAAGAGGTTAGAGTACGGACAAACAACAATATGTTGGCAACCATAGTGCATACTTGATGGGCCCAAAACAGTCTCCTCCTGCGTTGAACTCATATTTAAATTTACCTGTCCGAAGTGCGTTCAAAATGTTCTCGGAATGCCTTACTCATAATATTACAAAAGGAATCACATTTCAATGCGTATTTGGAGATCAAAGGTGGATGTACCTGGAGTGTTTTGTTTTGACACCAAGCGCAGGTATCACAAGAGGATGAAGAGCAGCAATATTGTGATTTGGAGAATGCGAAAAAGGCGCAAATATTACCGGTGCGGGTCGTGAGCCCATTGGCTGCTGGGAGAGAGCCCGTGGACCAATGAGGGGTCTTACCTAAGGTGTGTTGATGATGTGATGTTAATGTGACCCTTCAATGTGAGCTCTGAGGAGGAGGAGAAAGAGGGGGAAGAAAAAGTAGAAGAGGGAGAAGAAGATGAGGAGAGGGCGGGGAGGGTCAGAAGAAAATTGGTTGCTACCTGGTTTTCAGGTGAAGCTCCGTGATATGGTCCAGGTGTGGGCTCTTTCGTTTTAATAACCTTCGTCTCGTTCTCTGTTTCGGGTCACGTGTTGGTTGTTGCGGTGTAATCGGTGTCCATGAAAGCAGCAGCTTGGATTTACAAAATTTACATGGATGTGAGATTGCTCCTTGTGTGTTGTTGTCATGTTTGATGTCGTCACCGCAAGCAAATGTAATTGGCTTTTTGTATTTTGAGAGTTTTTGTATCCGGACAAAACAAGACAATGATGTGGAATTTTCATACTTTGTCCCTGACTTGTCCATGTGAAAAACAACAAAATGAGAAAACGATGTGAGGTGGTTTATTACACGTTGGAACGTTCGAGGAAAAGGGGAATGGGAATGGGTGGTTGTTTCAGTGGATGTGCACATGTGTGAAGAGGGGAATGGGAATGGGTGGATGTTTCAGTGGATGTGCTCATGTGTGAAGAGGGGAATGGGAATGGGTGGATGTTTCAGTGGATGTGCACATGTGTGAAGAGGGGAATGGGAATGGGTGGTTGTTTCAGTGGATGTGCACATGTGTGAAGAGGGGAATGGGAATGGGTGGATGTTTCAGTGGATGTGCACATGTGTGAAGAGGGGAATGGGAATGGGTGGTTGTTTCAGTGGATGTGCACATGTGTGAAGAGGGGAATGGGAATGGGTGGATGTTTCAGTGGATGTGCACATGTGTGAAGAGGGGAATGGGAATGGGTGGATGTTTCAGTGGATGTGCACATGTGTGAAGAGGGGAATGGGAATGGGTGGTTGTTTCAGTGGATGTGCACATGTGTGAAGAGGGGAATGGGAATGGGTGGTTGTTTCAGTGGATGTGCTCATGTGTGAAGAGGGGAATGGGAATGGGTGGTTGTTTCAGTGGATGTGCACATGTGTGAAGAGGGGAATGGGAATGGGTGGATGTTTCAGTGGATGTGCTCATGTGTGAAGAGGGGAATGGGAATGGGTGGTTGTTTCAGTGGATGTGCACATGTGTGAAGAGGGGAATGGGAATGGGTGGTTGTTTCAGTGGATGTGCTCATGTGTGAAGAGGGGAATGGGAATGGGTGGTTGTTTCAGTGGATGTGCTCATGTGTGAAGAGGGGAATGGGAATGGGTGGATGTTTCAGTGGATGTGCACATGTGTGAAGAGGGGAATGGGAATGGGTGGTTGTTTCAGTGGATGTGCTCATGTGTGAAGAGGGGAATGGGAATGGGTGGTTGTTTCAGTGGATGTGCACATGTGTGAAGAGGGGAATGGGAATGGGTGGTTGTTTCAGTGGATGTGCTCATGTGTGAAGAGGGGAGTGGGAATGGGTGGATGTTTCAGTGGATGTGCTCATGTGTGAAGAGGGGAATGGGAATGGGTGGTTGTTTCAGTGGATGTGCTCATGTGTGAAGAGGGGAATGGGAATGGGTGGTTGTTTCAGTGGATGTGCTCATGTGTGAAGAGGGGAATGGGAATGGGTGGTTGTTTCAGTGGATGTGCTCATGTGTGAAGAGGGGAATGGGAATGGGTGGATGTTTCAGTGGATGTGCACATGTGTGAAGAGGGGAATGGGAATGGGTGGTTGTTTCAGTGGATGTGCACATGTGTGAAGAGGGGAATGGGAATGGGTGGATGTTTCAGTGGATGTGCACATGTGTGAAGAGGGGAATGGGAATGGGTGGTTGTTTCAGTGGATGTGCACATGTGTGAAGAGGGGAATGGGAATGGGTGGATGTTTCAGTGGATGTGCACATGTGTGAAGAGGGGAATGGGAATGGGTGGATGTTTCAGTGGATGTGCACATGTGTGAAGAGGGGAATGGGAATGGGTGGTTGTTTCAGTGGATGTGCACATGTGTGAAGAGGGGAATGGGAATGGGTGGTTGTTTCAGTGGATGTGCTCATGTGTGAAGAGGGGAATGGGAATGGGTGGTTGTTTCAGTGGATGTGCACATGTGTGAAGAGGGGAATGGGAATGGGTGGATGTTTCAGTGGATGTGCTCATGTGTGAAGAGGGGAATGGGAATGGGTGGTTGTTTCAGTGGATGTGCACATGTGTGAAGAGGGGAATGGGAATGGGTGGTTGTTTCAGTGGATGTGCTCATGTGTGAAGAGGGGAATGGGAATGGGTGGTTGTTTCAGTGGATGTGCACATGTGTGAAGAGGGGAATGGGAATGGGTGGTTGTTTCAGTGGATGTGCTCATGTGTGAAGAGGGGAATGGGAATGGGTGGATGTTTCAGTGGATGTGCTCATGTGTGAAGAGGGGAATGGGAATGGGTGGTTGTTTCAGTGGATGTGCTCATGTGTGAAGAGGGGAATGGGAATGGGTGGTTGTTTCAGTGGATGTGCTCATGTGTGAAGAGGGGAATGGGAATGGGTGGTTGTTTCAGTGGATGTGCTCATGTGTGAAGAGGGGAATGGGAATGGGTGGTTGTTTCAGTGGATGTGCTCATGTGTGAAGAGGGGAATGGGAATGGGTGGTTGTTTCAGTGGATGTGCTCATGTGTGAAGAGGGGAATGGGAATGGGTGGTTGTTTCAGTGAATGTGCACATGTGTGAAGAGGGGAATGGGAATGGGTGGATGTTTCAGTGGATGTGCACATGTGTGAACATGGGAATGGGAATGGGTGGTTGTTTCAGTGGATGTGCTCATGTGTGAAGAGGGGAATGGGAATGGGTGGTTGTTTCAGTGGATGTGCACATGTGTGAAGAGGGGAATGGGAATGGGTGGTTGTTTCAGTGGATGTGCACATGTGTGAAGAGGGGAATGGGAATGGGTGGATGTTTCAGTGGATGTGCACATGTGTGAACATGGGAATGGGAATGGGTGGTTGTTTCAGTGGATGTGCACATGTGTGAAGAGGGGAATGGGAATGGGTGGTTGTTTCAGTGGATGTGCTCATGTGTGAAGAGGGGAATGGGCATGGGTGGATGTTTCAGTGGATGTGCACATGTGTGAACATGGGAATGGGAATGGGTGGTTGTTTCAGTGGATGTGCACATGTGTGAAGATGGGAATGGGAATGGGTGGATGTTTCAGTGGATGTGCACATGTGTGAAGATGGGAATGGGAATGGGTGGTTGTTTCAGTGGATGTGCACATGTGTGAAGAGGGGAATGGGAATGGGTGGATGTTTCAGTGGATGTGCACATGTGTGAACATGGGAATGGGAATGGGTGGTTGTTTCAGTGGATGTGCACATGTGTGAAGATGGGAATGGGAATGGGTGGATGTTTCAGTGGATGTGCACATGTGTGAACATGGGAATGGGAATGGGTGGTTGTTTCAGTGGATGTGCTCATGTGTGAAGATGGGAATGGGAATGGGTGGATGTTTCAGTGGATGTGCTCATGTGTGAAGAGGGGAATGGGAATGGGTGGATGTTTCAGTGGATGTGCTCATGTGTGAAGATGGGAATGGGAATGGGTGGATGTTTCAGTGGATGTGCACATGTGTGAAGATGGGAATGGGAATGGGTGGTTGTTTCAGTGGATGTGCACATGTGTGAAGATGGGAATGGGAATGGGTGGATGTTTCAGTGGATGTGCACATGTGTGAAGATGGGAATGGGAATGGGTGGTTGTTTCAGTGGATGTGCTCATGTGTGAAGATGGGAATGGGAATGGGGTGGTTGTTTCAGTGGATCTGCACATGTGTGAAGAGAGGAATGGGAATGGGTGGATGTTTCAGTGGATGTGCACATGTGTGAAGAGGGGAATGGGAATGGGTGGTTGTTTCAGTGGATGTGCACATGTGTGAAGAGGGGAATGGGAATGGGTGGTTGTTTCAGTGGATGTGCACATGTCTGAAGAGGGGAATGGGAATGGGTGGATGTTTCAATGGATGTGCTCATGTGTGAAGATGGGAATGGGAATGGGTGGATGTTTCAGTGGATGTGCTCATGTGTGAAGAGGGGAATGGGAATGGGTGGATGTTTCCGTGGATGTGCTCATGTGTGAAGATGGGAATGGGAATGGGTGGTTGTTTCAGTGGATGTGCACATGTGTGAAGAGGGGAATGGGAATGGGTGGATGTTTCAGTGGATGTGCTCATGTGTGAAGAGGGGAATGGGAATGGGTGGATGTTTCAGTGGATGTGCACATGTGTGAAGATGGGAATGGGTGGATGTTTCAGTGGATGTGCACATGTGTGAAGATGGGAATGGGAATGGGTGGATGTTTCAGTGGATGTGCTCATGTGTGAAGATGGGAATGGGAATGGGTGGTTGTTTCAGTGGATGTGCTCATGTGTGAAGATGGGAATGGGAATGGGTGGATGTTTCAGTGGATGTGCACATGTGTGAAGAGGGGAATGGGAATGGGTGGTTGTTTCAGTGGATGTGCTCATGTGTGAAGATGGGAATGGGAATGGGTGGTTGTTTCAGTGAATGTGCACATGTGTGAAGATGGGAATGGGAATGGGTGGATGTTTCAGTGGATGTGCACATGTGTGAAGATGGGAATGGGAATGGGTGGATGTTTCAGTGGATGTGCTCATGTGTGAAGAGGGGAATGGGAATGGGTGGATGTTTCAGTGGATGTGCACATGTGTGAAGATGGGAATGGGAATGGGTGGATGTTTCAGTGGATGTGCTCATGTGTGAAGATGGGAATGGGAATGGGTGGTTGTTTCAGTGGATGTGCACATGTGTGAAGATGGGAATGGGAATGGGTGGATGTTTCAGTGGATGTGCACATGTGTGAAGATGGGAATGGGAATGGGTGGATGTTTCAGTGGATGTGCTTATGTGTGAAGATGGGAATGGGAATGGGTGGTTGTTTCAGTGGATGTGCTCATGTGTGAAGATGGGAATGGGAATGGGTGGTTGTTTCAGTGGATGTGCTCATGTGTGAAGATGGGAATGGGAATGGGTGGATGTTTCAGTGGATGTGCACATGTGTGAAGAGGGGAATGGGAATGGGTGGATGTTTCAGTGGATGTGCACATGTGTGAAGAGGGGAATGGGAATGGGTGGTTGTTTCAGTGGATGTGCACATGTGTGAAGAGGGGAATGGGAATGGGTGGTTGTTTCAGTGGATGTGCACATGTGTGAAGAGGGGAATGGGAATGGGTGGTTGTTTCAGTGGATGTGCACATGTGTGAAGAGGGGAATGGGAATGGGTGGATGTTTCAGTGGATGTGCACATGTGTGAAGAGGGGAATGGGAATGGGTGGTTGTTTCAGTGGATGTGCTCATGTGTGAAGAGGGGAATGGGAATGGGTGGATGTTTCAGTGGATGTGCTCATGTGTGAAGAGGGGAATGGGAATGGGTGGATGTTTCAGTGGATGTGCTCATGTGTGAAGAGGGGAATGGGAATGGGTGGTTGTTTCAGTGGATGTGCTCATGTGTGAAGAGGGGAATGGGAATGGGTGGATGTTTCAGTGGATGTGCACATTTGTGAAGAGGGGCATGGGAATGGGTGGTTGTTTCAGTGGATGTGCTCATGTGTGAAGAGGGGAATGGGAATGGGTGGTTGTTTCAGTGGATGTGCTCATTTGTGAAGAGGGGAATGGGAATGGTTGGATGTTTCAGTGGATGTGCACATGTGTGAAGAGGGGAATGGGAATGGGTGGTTGTTTCAGTGGATGTGCTCATGTGTGAAGAGGAGAATGGGAATGGGAATGGGTGGTTGTTTCAGTGGATGTGCTCATGTGTGAAGATGGGAATGGGAATGGGTGGTTGTTTCAGTGGATGTGCACATGTGTGAAGAGGGGAATGGGAATGGGAATGGGTGGATGTTTCAGTGGATGTGCACATGTGTGAAGAGGGGAATGGGAATGGGTGGTTTTACAGTGGATGTGCACATGTGTGAAGAGGGGAATGGGAATGGGAATGGGTGGTTGTTTCAGTGGATGTGCTCATGTGTGAAGGTGGGAATGGGAATGGGTGGTTGTTTCAGTGGATGTGCACATGTGTGAAGAGGGGAATGGGAATGGGAATGGGTGGTTGTTTCAGTGGATGTGCACATGTGTGAAGATGGGAATGGGAATGGGTGGTTGTTTCAGTGGATGTGCTCATGTGTGAAGATGGGAATGGGAATGGGTGGATGTTTCAGTGGATGTGCACATGTGTGAAGATGGGAATGGGAATGTGTTGTTGTTTCAGTGGATGTGCACATGTGTGAAGAGGGGAATGGGAATGGGTGGTTGTTTCAGTGGATGTGCACATGTGTGAACATGGGAATGGGAATGGGTGGATGTTTCAGTGGATGTGCACATGTGTGAAGATGGGAATGGGAATGGGTGGTTGTTTCAGTGGATGTGCTCATGTGTGAACATGGGAATGGGAATGGGTGGATGTTTCAGTGGATGTGCACATGTGTGAAGAGGGGAATGGGAATGGGTGGATGTTTCAGTGGATGTGCTCATGTGTGAAGAGGGGAATGGGAATGGGTGGATGTTTCAGTGGATGTGCACATGTGTGAAGAGGGGAATGGGAATGGGAATGGGTGGTTGTTTCAGTGGATGTGCTCATGTGTGAAGATGGGAATGGGAATGGGTGGTTTCAGTGGATGTGCACATGTGTGAAGAGGGGAATGGGAATGGGAATGGGTGGTTGTTTCAGTGGATGTGCACATGTGTGAAGATGGGAATGGGAATGGGTGGTTGTTTCAGTGGATGTGCTCATGTGTGAAGATGGGAATGGGAATGGGTGGATGTTTCAGTGGATGTGCACATGTGTGAAGATGGGAATGGGAATGTGTGGTTGTTTCAGTGGATGTGCACATGTGTGAAGAGGGGAATGGGAATGGGTGGTTGTTTCAGTGGATGTGCACATGTGTGAACATGGGAATGGGAATGGGTGGATGTTTCAGTGGATGTGCACATGTGTGAAGATGGGAATGGGAATGGGTGGTTGTTTCAGTGGATGTGCTCATGTGTGAACATGGGAATGGGAATGGGTGGATGTTTCAGTGGATGTGCACATGTGTGAAGAGGGGAATGGGAATGGGTGGATGTTTCAGTGGATGTGCTCATGTGTGAAGTGGGGAATGGGAATGGGTGGATGTTTCAGTGGATGTGCACATGTGTGAAGAGGGGAATGGGAATGGGTGGTTGTTTCAGTGGATGTGCACATGTGTGAAGAGGGGAATGGGAATGGGTGGATGTTTCAGTGGATGTGCACATGTGTGAAGAGGGGAATGGGAATGGGAATGGGTGGTTGTTTCAGTGGATGTGCTCATGTGTGAACATGGGAATGGGAATGGGTGGATGTTTCAGTGGATGTGCACATGTGTGAAGAGGGGAATGGGAATGGGTGGATGTTTCAGTGGATGTGCTCATGTGTGAAGTGGGGAATGGGAATGGGTGGATGTTTCAGTGGATGTGCACATGTGTGAAGAGGGGAATGGGAATGGGTGGTTGTTTCAGTGGATGTGCACATGTGTGAAGAGGGGAATGGGAATGGGTGGTTGTTTCAGTGGATGTGCACATGTGTGAAGAGGGGAATGGGAATGGGTGCACATCAATGGGAATGGTTGTTTCAGTGGATGTGTGAAGTGTATATAATATGAATGAATGAATGAATGATCGTTTTAAGGCCATTTTCCCCGCTGGAGCGGGGGTTAGCCTTGCGGGCCCCATGACAATCATGGTTCCCTGTTTGAGGCAATGTTTTTATGGCCGGAAGTGTGCATGCAGTTCACATGTGTGAAGTGTGTTTGTGGATATTTAATAAGTGTGACAGGTTTATCCGAACAAGGTGCTGTGCTACACTGTGTAATAGGTCACATCGCGAAATAGTCCAGAAAGATCTCAAGAATGCCGAAAGATGTTATTTTATGATTTTACCCACTTTTAATGATGGTATTTCCCCACCTCCTTTTCACCTCCTCGACTTGCTCAGGGCAGACATTGGCACTGCCACCCCACTTTCCCTCTTTCCCATTGACTTATGGCAATATGCCAGTTGTTATGTATAAAGAGGCACGAGATCCTTCCCTCCCTCTCACACCTACATACAAGTGTGAAGAGTGTCTCCATGGGGGGATGGAGGATTGGAAATCTGGGAGAAAAAGAAAACAGGAGAGGCAGAGTTTAAATAACAACCCCAAGTGGTGGTGGTGGTGTTTCGTATGCAGCCTGAGGCTGCTTGGCTACATCATATTCTGGGGGCACAGCTGGGCTGCTGATGTACTGCCCCCCCATTACTAGTCAGCTGGTACTCATGATGCCAACCATAGAAGGATGACAGGCTGAGTCAACCCACTTGGTGTTCATTCAGTGGCTTGAACTCAGGACCCTAAAATCTCAAGCCAACACCAGATTTACCCAAAGTGTTTATAAACAAAAGAGTAGAGAGTTGGTGAAGTGAAGAAAGGCAGACAGTTGAGAATCGCTTGCCAGTTTTGGTTGAGAATCTGTTGAAAATTGTGAGAGAAAAAAAAGCATGGAGTGAAGGACGTTGAGCGAGTTTGTTCATTCGTTCGTGAAGAGGCCGAGCTGTCTGCCTATAAACCTGGCAGCATCACCGGTCACAAGACTGCAAGCACTGCCTGCTTGCACCGGGATTGTCGTGGAGATTGGGGCATGGAGCTGCCACATTGCCAGGCCAGGTGCCAGGGCTATCATCCCTGCGGAGATCTCATTTCTTCAAATCTGACTCTTGTCTTCCAATTATTTTATCCGCCCGCCCATTTTGTTATTATTTAATCTTCCTGCAGTCTCTTCCATCCCATATCCCTGTCATTTGCAGATTTTGCTGTTGGGAGTGGAATTTGGAATTTTTGATGTAATTTGCATGCAGTTTGAATTGGCTTTATATATATATATATATATATATTTCAGTTCAAAACACACCTGGTCACAAGTGTGCCGCACTGACCGGGTCCTCAGTCGAGGTCCTCAGCATCATCCCGTTTCGGCCCTTCAACCTCGATACGGTCAGCTAAGGTGGGCCAGCAGGGGCACATACACATCCACATGCAGCAACTGCACCTGGATGCGTACATACCCCCACCCCCAGCCAGTGCGAATGCAGATTAGAACAACAACACCTCCACATCCAGAATCCACAGCAGCAAACAGACATCCCTCACCCACAAACATGGTGGAACACTCAAACACCCACCTTTGTACCCTTCACCACTCACCAACAAAACACACCAGATCATACACACACACACACACACACACACACACACACACACACACACACACACACACACACACACACACACACACACACACACACACACACAACCAACCACCTACCCTTACAACATACACCACTCAACATACAAAAACACACACTCATGCAAAAATCAATCCATGCAAAAAGACACACCCTCACCCACTCACTCATATACACAAAATAAGAAATAATAATCGTAACATAAAAAACCACAATATATTGTTGCAAATCTCAACGTCAGCCTTTCCCCTTACCAAGGGGGGGATTAGTCCCCTTGTCTTTTACGAGCCGACGCGATCCGGGGCTATGACGTTCCTTCTGGACGGCGTTGAATAGGGTGGTAGGCCGAATTCCTATTACCTAATTACCAACGCCTCCCAGGAAGCAAGGAAATAACCCCGCCCGAATCACGGTTATAAGTGGAAACGCCAAGCAATAGCGAGCCGTGATCCGAGCCGTTAACAAGAACTAAACCCGATCTGAGCGGTTCCGAATTGTGCCACGCTTACCCAATGGAGGAAAACACTGATACGGTCGAATCAGGAAAGACAGGAAGAACAGATTGGTTTATTTACAATTTGTGCAGGAAGGAGGAGAAGAACACACAGTGAAGCTTATACAGTCTTAACTTATCCCAGGACACGGGCCCGTTTCACACTCAGACACACTCACACGGGGATGTAGATGATCAGGGTGATGGTCGAGGGATGATGGCGTCCAGGCAGTCCGTTCTCCGGTCCCCAACTCGTACCGCGAAGCAGAGGAAACAGACGGCAGTGGCCAGGAACTCTCCTCGTGTCGTTTGGCGCGCACAGGATTATTAGAGGGCAACGGTAGGATGGCTTTGCGGTTACACTCACGGCTCAGCCGCATACGTAATAATCGGGCAGCTCGAACGCGCTTCTTAAGCTCGATCTTCTTAATCTTAATCTCTTAATCTCTCATCTCCATCGCATCTGCTCCATCATTTGAACACCTGGCTTTTAAACTCTCTGGTCACACACAGTCAGTCATGGCTGTTGTCTACCGCCCTCCCAAACCACAGCCATCATTCCTGTCTGACTTCTCCTACTTTCTGACCCAGCTCTGTTCCCTCTCCCCCTCAATCCTCCTCCTTGGTGATTTCAATATCCACATGGACTCCACTGACTCCACAATGACCACTGACTTCACTGATTTACTCACCTGCTTTAACCTCACTCAACATGTCAACTTTCCTACCCATAACCGTGGTCACATTTTGGACCTGGTCTGCTCTACTGGACTAATTTTGCACCATCTCTCTGGCTCCGACCTCACTCTCTCTGACCACTTAGCCATCACTCTGACCATCAACATCCCCACCCCAGCACCAAGGCATTATCGCACTATCAACTTCCGTAAGCTAAACGCCCTTTCACCGACCTCATTCTCATCCACCTTCTCTGAAAAAATGTCCACTTCTCCCTTCGTTGACCTCCACACCCCTTCTGACCTCACTGACTACTACAACCACACTCACTCCTCCTGCCTTGACCAGCTTGCGCCTATGAAAACCAAAACAGTTTCTTTCACCCATTCTGCTCCCTGGTTTACCCCTGAACTCCGCCTGATGAAAACTCGTGCTCGCCAACTTGAAAGACTCCGCAATAAAACAGGTCTCACAGTTCACTCCCAGGCCTACAAGGACCGCCTACAACACTATAAAGATGCCCTCTCCCACGCCCGCTCCGCCTACTACTCTCAAATTATCCACTCTGGCTCCGGAAACCCAAAAGCACTCTTCGCTACAATAAACAAACTCCTCAGCCCCCTGAACACCACCACCCAGCCATTCACAGTAGACAACTGCATCTCCTTCCTTTCATTCTTCCAACGCAAAATTGAAAACATCTACAACAGCTTGACCACCGCCGCACCCGCTCCCCCTCAAACCACCGGCCCCCCATTATCCTGCCATCCACTGTCTCAATTCTCCCCAGTCTCCCCTATTGACCTCTCTGAACTCCTCATAGGAATGAAAACTGCCACCTGCACTCTTGACCCCATCCCCTCCAGCTTTGTCAAGGCCTCCCTTCCTGCTCTCTCTCCACTTATCATTGCAACAATAAACTCCTCCCTGTCTACAGGCATCGTCCCACCGTCCCTCAAAATTGCTGCTGTTACCCCCAATCTGAAAAAACCTGGACTAAACCCTGACACCCTAAATAACTTCAGACCCATCTCCAACCTACCCTTTCTGTCAAAAGTTTTGGAACGCGCTGTAGCCACTCAACTCAAACATCACCTCTCTGCCAATAACCTGTATGAAACATTCCAATCCGGATTCCGCTCCAACCACAGTACTGAAACTGCTCTCCTCAAAATCACCAACGACCTTCTCCTCTCCTCTGACGCCGGCAACCTCAACATTCTCATCCTCCTCGACCTCAGCGCCGCCTTTGACACCATCAATCACACCATCCTCCTCACCCGACTTGAAACCACCTTTAACATTACCGGCACTGCCCTCTCTTGGATTAAATCATACCTCTCTGACAGACGCCAGTTCATCTCCATCAATAACTGCAAATCCCCCACTGCTCCCCTCCCCCAAGGTGTCCCCCAAGGTTCAGTTCTTGGCCCCCTCCTCTTCATCCTTTACCTGTCCCCCCTCGGTCACTTAATCCGCCGTCATGGTCTCCAATTCCACTGCTTCGCCGATGACATCCAGCTTTTCATCTCCACCAAGTCCATCTCCACCGCCACCCACTCTATCCTGACAAACTGCATCACTGAAATAAAATCCTGGCTTCAAATCAACTTCCTCAAACTTAACTATGATAAATCTGAAATAAACATCATTGGCCCAAAAACGCTCATAAAATCCACCCATAACTTTGCCCTCAACATCGACGGTATCCCAGTATCCACCTCCCCTCACATCTGGAATCTTGGCATCATCTTTGACCAAACCCTCTCCTTCGACAAATACACTAAACAGATCACAAAGACAGCCTTCTTTCACCTGAAAAACATCGCCCGTCTCTGTCCATCCCTCTCCTCCGTGGCTGCAGAAACCCTCATCCACGCCTTCATCACTTCCCGTCTGGACTACTGCAATAGCCTCCTTTATGGTTCACCCTCAACAATCACCAATAAACTCCAATACATTCAGAACTCCGCTGCCCGTCTACTCACCCATTCCCGGACCCGTGACCACATCACCCCCGTCCTTTACAAGCTTCACTGGCTCCCCATCTCCCAGAGAATCCAGTACAAAATCCTCCTCTTGACCTACAAAGCCCTCCATAACCTGGCCCCATCCTACCTGGCTGACCTCCTCTCCAGACACACTCCCACCCGCAACCTCCGCTCTGCTGGTACCAACCGCCTGAACCCCCCCCCCCCCCCATCCAGACCAAATTCAGATCCTGGGGGGACAGGGCCTTCTCCATCGCTGCTCCCACCCTCTGGAACTCACTACCTCACACAATCAGAGACTCCTCACTCACCACATTCAAAACATCACTCAAGACCCACCTGTTCAACACTGCATTCAACATTTAACCCACAGCATCTAACCCCTGACTATCTCCTCTCCTTCTCCCTCCTTTGTGCTTTGAATATTTCCCTATTGATTCTTCTTTTTTGCAATTGTTTTTATGTTTTGCTATGCATTATGTTTTGCACTCTGTCAAAGCGTCTTTGGGCTTCCTGAAAAGCGCTATATAAAATAAATGCATTATTATTATTATTATTATTAATGCGTTTCTCCTCAATGCCTGGAGATGTCATGCACACGCCGGTCCTCTTAGTGCTGTTACCACGCGAGTGCTCCGGATCAATTCTCTCAATGGCTTCTCGCTTGGTTCGCGCTTGGCTCCCGTCCTCTCCAGCTCAACTGCCACGAGTGCCTCTCCCTTCTCATCTCTCAACTACACGAGTGCCTCTCCCTTCTCATCTGAGGTGGGGGCCTCGCGCTAAGGGTTTTATTACCACACCCTTGGAACCCTCTTGAACTCACCAGACGTTTTTTGCCACGCCCTATCACGCCATGCCCACCGAGCCCTAGTTGGTTGTTGGCTTTACCGTCACCGCCTTTGACGTGCTGCTTGACGTGGCCACACCTCTTCCTCGCGCTCCTCCCCCTTTCCAGGCCTACCTCGTGGCCACCCGACTAGTTCGAGCGAGCAACTGGCAGCTAACGCTGCCGGCCCAACGCGTAACAAACGAGGTGGATTAGCCGAATCGGGGCGCGGGATGGATGCTGCTCAATGATGTCGATTTGGAGGGTGGCCGCAAAATGAACGGGACGGGACGTAAGCTTATTTCTTTTACACAACGCAGGTATCACTAATGGAAATGGCCTTATCCTCACACATACTATGACATAACTAATGTTCTAAGGTGGCCTACGTGTTGCTTGTGGACTAACTATGGGGGCAAACCTTTAACCTTTAATGATCAATATGTACACTCTCAAAACCGCAACAATATATATATATATGTTGTATACATAATCAAGGCTCATGGAAAAGCTAGAACACTGAATGGATCAGGATGCAACAGACACAAGGGGACACCAACAACAGGGATGAAGGACAACATTTAGGGAGACTTGGACAAATAAAGGATGTGAGGAGGAATGAGGGGTAGAGGATGATGCATGGATAGTAGCAGACCCCACCACATGATCCGTGACCAATATTCTGGGATCATGGTGTGAAGGTTAATTTTTAGATGAATTGAGGATGCCGAACAAAAAAGATGGGGGAAACGTCTTAAAATGTGGGCTCATGATCAGCCAGAGGGCCAAATCCAAGATGCCGCCATGAATATCAAATACGGCGTATGTTTGCTTGCATACGAGCTATACATATGTTCTTGGTGTTTACATATAGGTTTTTGATGTCAAGGAATCAAATTCTGATGTCAAAAACATTTATTATCGAAGAACATATATGCTGGAGTAATATTTTTTTCAGGTGAGTCTGGAATATCTAAAATAACCATTTATTTATACGCTGTCATAATCAAAATGTGTTTCATTTATCAAATCACTACTTTTCAGATTGAAGAGTGATTTACTGGTATAAACAAACACATTGGGCCATACAATACAATACAAAATATTCATGACACTGGAGCTAATCATTGTCATAATCATCAGTCACATTCTCCTGTATCATTTGGAGTATCAGCAACTATGGGCACCTGACGTTGCATGACTTCATCCAAGTACCTCTGCAGGGCTGGTTGTGTATAGCACAAAGGTATGCATGCACCTTTGTCTAGTGTCCACCCATGGTTCATGGGAGATGGAGGTGAATCTGCCTTATCAAAGTTCAGAAGCATGAATGTCTGGTAGTTCACTCTCTTCATCTTGGGATCATGTAAATTTCTATCTGGTGGGAGTATGAGCGTTGATTTTCTCTTCTTCATTTGCGCCCATTTCCTTGTTCGTGCATCTCCCAGGGATTTGCTGAACTTATCATTGTAGATTAACTGTTTGGTGAACTTGGCCACATCATCTTGGAGAGATTGTGTCACTGAGTGTTTGTCCAACTGAACCCAGGAAAGCAAGTGCGTCTGCTGAAGAGGTTTTGCTTTCTCATAAATTGTTGTCTTGCCAAGCGCAAAGAAGCCATATCCAGTGTACATGTAATGTGAACATGTAATGGGAATATGATGTCTGATATCTCTTTGAGGCATAATGTTCGACAGTCTGCTTTTTATCTCCAGAGTACCATCAATACCAGAGTTAGCAACATATGTGGATAAAACAAGAATATCTGTATCCTCTGCATCGATGATAACTACTTTTCGGATTCCGAACACCTCCGTTGGTGGAGTAGTTTTGTTTTTGTTTTTTTTGTATACAAGATCGAGGCTCGTGAAAGAGCGAACATTAATCACACACAAAATCAAACAGATACATAAAACATATAATAAGGGGAGCGGTAGACAAGATGGGGAGAGAGAGGGAAGCACACAATCACAACATTTGAGAGCAGGGACATCGGGAGATCTGTGGGAGGGAGAGGGCTTGGGGGTCGTGGGAAGGGGAGGGGGGGGGTGGGGTGGGAGAAGTATTAACACATGGACACTGCTAGGACTTCCAGGAAAGAAGTCGGTATTTCAAAAAAACTGGATCTGGGGTGAATTAGCGGGGGTAGAAAAGATCAAGGTTTTGGATGGGGGAAGATAAGAGATGGTGGTGAACAGCTGTTTTAAAGACCTGGAGGGAGGAGTTGGATTGAAGAGAGTGAGGGAGTTTGTTCCAGGGGCGGGAGAAAAGAGGAATGAAGGAGTGAAGGTGAGCAGAGAGTCTTGATTTTGGCAGTTTAACCATCAGAGGGTGGCTGGCAGATCTTGTGCGACCTGTAGGAATATTTGGGGGACACAGAGCCCAGAGAGAGCTGGGGGAGCAAGGCCAGAGAGGAGTCGGTAGAAGACGGAAAGACCACCAACCTGCCTGCGGTGAGTGAGTGAAAGGCCCTCAGAATCAGCTTCATCGCGGGAGATTCCAATGATTCTGAACGCTTTGGTTTCAACAGCGTGTAGCCGAGCTAGGTGTGAGGCAGGAGCACCAGCCCAGAGGGGAGAGCAGTATTGCATTGAGCTGCGGATGAAAGCCTTGTATGTGTTGAGGAGCTCAGGTCTGCCAAGGAAGGACTTCGCACGACGGAGGATGCCCAGACGGCGACTGCCTTTGGAGGCCAGCTTGGAAATGTGGTTTTTCCAGGAAAGATCATGGCAGATAGTGAGACCCAAAAGCTTGAGTGACAGAACTAAACTTGGCAGAGTTCACAAATCTGCCCCCTTCAGATAAGGTCCAACAATTTCGCCCAACAGACTAGGCACAATTGGTATTGGGATATCCCCTATGTAGCATGCTGAACTCATTTTGAAGGAACGTTTGTAAGCGTTGTTTATTTGTTGGATTACAAAAGAGATCTTGGAAATCTCTGGCTGATGGGAATTTGTTTGTTGCTCTGATGAAAACATGTTTCGCTCCCGCAGGGTTACTCGATCGCAGGTTCCTTTCACTGTCTTCGATTGTAAAATGTAAGTCGTGGCGTTCATTCACAAGCACAACCTGTGATGCATGTTTGTCTCGTCATGATCACAGAGAGCATCTTGGATGCATCATCGCTCCATGTGAAGACGGTTCCAGCCGACTGTTCACGGTCTTCAAGCGATGGTGTTGACAGGCGCCATATGAATCCCATGTCCGGCATTGCAACGTATTCAGTCGGAAGTAGATCAAAGGTTTGTATGTGGAGCTTGTCCACCAGTTTCGTTTTTGCTTCTTCCTCATTGTGCCATTCCCACCTTTAGAGGCCATTTTTCCCTGCAAAGCGGGGGTTGGCCTTTTTCGGGAACCGTGGTTGTTGTTGTTTTTCGGTCCCCTTTTTGAAGCAATGTTTTACGGTCGGATGCCCTTCCTGACGCCAACCCTTTTTGCCGCCTTTAACGACAAACAGGGAATTACCAGTGAGCTGGTACTCAATTGTGCCATTGATGTTGGAAATTGGCAAATACTATTCTGTAACTCGATAGTCTATCTCTATCACATCAACTAGAATGAATTTCTCATCATCAGCCTCTGCGAGAGTGACGAGAGATGCCATTGCCCTGTTTTCCATTGCCTCCGATTTGGCGACCTTGTCGTTGTGTTCACCCATGACTTGTGGTGGGTGACTGAAGTTCCGTCTAGGGTTTCGGTGGACTGTCGAATAGAAGGATATGTTGTCAATCAACATCCAATCATTGCAGAATGCTCCAAACAGCCCTGCCCTGTGGGCAGACAAAGTCCTCGGCCAGCGCAGTGGAAGCCAGCACTCCAGACTGTAGAGATCACAACTTGGGATTGTCCATGTGGAATGGATCACATCCAAATTCAGTGATGTAACTATAAATATATTGTACAGGTTGCTCATCTTGCTACATACGTGTCATTGTGTTTTCTCCGTGTTGCTGTTTTGATATGGTGCTCTTGGTGATGGCATGCAGAAACGACCGTACTCGGTTCACAGAATTCACCTTTCTTGAATCAGTCAGCAACATCTTCTCATTCTTGAATATTCTGAGCCAACCTTCATTTTTGATCCCTTATTCATGATCATTTCTATACAGAGATCAAGAGGTAGACATGAGTAGGGTTTCCCTGTTATTGATTGAGCGAAGAAACCTTCTCTCATATATGCTGCTCTCTCCTCTGGGAGATTGTTCAGCTCCAGGCAGTACTCTAACATCCACTTCTCAGACTTATCGTTGTCATTGATCTGCATCCAGGGCAACATTAAGCGGAGTGATACCTTGAATTCCTCCCAATTCTGAATTCTATCTCTGTCATTTCTGTCATTCTATCAAGAGTATCTCTGTCATCTCGAGAATGACATCCAGTACCTCGCCATTGGAGGTTCATCATGATGAAGGTTCACCATGAGTATCTCTGTCATCTCGAGAAATGACATCCAGTACCTCGCCATTGGAGGTTCATCATGATGAAGGTTCACCATGAGTATCTCTGTCATCTCAAGAAATGACATCCGGTACCTCGCCATTGGAGGTTCATCATGATGAAGGTTCATCATGAGTATTTCTGTCATCTCGAGAAATGACATCCAGTACCTCGCCATTGGAGGTTCATCATGATGAACGTTCACCGTCAGTATCTCTGTCATCTCGAGAAATGACGTCCATTACCTCGACATTGGAGGTTCATCATGATGAAGGTTCACCGTCAGTATCTCTGTCATCTCGAGAAATGACATCCATTACCTCGACATTGGAGGTTCATCATGATGAAGGTTCACCATGAGTATCTCTGTCATCTCGAGAAATGACATCCATTACCTCGCCATTAGAGGTTCATCATGATGAAGGTTCACCGTGAGTATCTCTGTCATCTCGAGAAATGGCATGCAGTACCTCGCCATTAGAGGTTCATCATGATGAAGGTTCACCATAAGTATCTCTGTCATCTCAAGAAATGACATCCAGTACCTCGCCATTGGAGGTTCATCATGATGAAGGTTCACCATGAGTTTCTCTGTCATCTCGAGAAATGACATCCAGTACCTCGCCATTGGAGGTTCATCATGATGAAGGTTCACCATGAGTACCTCTGTCATCTCAAGAAATGACATCCAGTACCTCGCCATTGGAGGTTCATCATGATGAAGGTTCACCATGAGTATCTCTGTCATCTCAAGAAATGACATCCATTACCTCGACATTGGAGGTTCATCATGATGAAGGTTCACCATTAGTATCTCTGTCATCTCGAGAAATGACATCCAGTACCTCGCCATTGGAGGTTCATCATGATGAAGGTTCACCATGAGTATCTCTGTCATCTCAAGAAATGACATCCAGTACCTCGCCATTGGAGGTTCATCATGATGAAGGTTCACCATGAGTATCTCTGTCATCTCGAGAAATGACATCCAGTACCTCGCCATTGGAGGTTCATCATGATGAAGGTTCACCATGAGTTTCTCTGTCATCTCAAGAAATGACATCCAGTACCTCGCCATTGGAGGTTCATCATGATGAAGGTTCACCGTCAGTATCTCTGTCATCTCAAGAAATGACATCCAGTACCTCGACATTGGAGGTTCATCATGATGAAGGTTCACCATGAGTATCTCTGTCATCTCGAGAAATGACATCCATTACCTCGCCATTAGAGGTTCATCATGATGGAGGTTCACCGTGAGTAACTCTGTCATCTCGAGAAATGGCATCCAGTACCTCGCCATTAGAGGTTCATCATGATGAAGGTTCACCATGAGTATCTCTGTCATCTCGAGAAATGGCATCCAGTACCTCGCCATTGGAGGTTCATCATGATTATGGTTCATCATGAGTATCTCTGTCATCTCGAGAAATGGCATCCATTACCTCGCCATTGGAGGTTCATCATGATGAAGGTTCACCATGAGTATCTCTGTCATCTTGAGAAATGGCATCCAGTACCTCGACATTGGAGGTTCATCATGATGAAGGTTCACAGTGAGTATCTCTGTCATCTCGAGAAATGGCATCCATTACCTCGCCATTGGAGGTTCATCAGGATGAAGGTTCACTGTGAGTATCTCTGTCATCTCGAGAAATGACATCCATTACCTCGACATTGGAGGTTCATCATGATGAAGGTTCACCGTGAGTATCTCTGTCATCTCGAGAAATGACATCCAGTACCTCGTCATTGGAGGTTCATCATGATGAAGGTTCATCATGAGTATCTCTGTCATCTCAAGAAATGACATCCAGTACCTCGCCATTGGAGGTTCATCATGATGAAGGTTCACCGTGAGTATCTCTGTCATCTCAAGAAATGACATCCAGTACCTCGCCATTGGAGGTTCATCATGATGAAGGTTCACCATGAGTATCTCTGTCATCTTGAGAAATGGCATCCAGTACCTCGCCATTGGAGGTTCATCATGATGAAGGTTCACCGTGAGTATCTCTGTCATCTCAAGAAATGACATCCAGTACCTCGCCATTGGAGGTTCATCATGATGAAGGTTCATCATGAGTATCTCTATCATCTCGAAAAATGGCATCCATTACCTCGCCATTAGGGGTTCATCATGATGAAGGTTCACCATGAGTATCTCTGTCATCTCGAGAAATGATATCCAGTACCTCACCATTGGAGGTTCATCATGATGAAGGTTCACCGTGAGTATCTCTGTCATCTTGAGAAATGGCATCCAGTACCTCACCATTGGAGTTTCATCATGATGAAGGTTCACCATGAGTATCTCTGTCATCTTGAGAAATGATATCCAGTACCTCGCCATTGGAGGTTCATCATGATGAAGGTTCACCGTGAGTATCTCTGTCATCTTGAGAAATGATATCCAGTACCTCGCCATTGGAGGTTCATCATGATGAAGGTTCACCGTGAGTATCTCTGTCATCTCAAGAAATTACATCCAGTACCTCGCCATTGGAGGTTCATCATGATGAAGGTTCACCGTCAGTATCTCTGTCATCTCGAGAATGACATCCAGTTCCTCGCCATTGGAGGTTCATCATGATGAAGGTTCATCATGAGTATCTCTGTCATCTCGAGAATAACATCCAGTTCCTCACCATTGGAGGTTCATCATGATGAAGGTTCATCATGAGTATCTCTGTCATCTCGAGAATGACATCCAGTTCCTCGCCATTGGAGGTTCATCATGATGAAGGTTCACCATGAGTATCTCTGTCATCTCAAGAAATGACATCCAGTACCTCGCCATTGGAGGTTCATCATGATGAAGGTTCACCATGAGTATCTCTGTCATCTTGAGAAATGGCATCCAGTACCTCGCCATTGGAGGTTCATCATGATGAAGGTTCACCGTGAGTATCTCTGTCATCTCCAGAAATGGCATCCAGTACCTCGCCATTGGAGGTTCATCATGATGAAGGTTCACCATGAGTATCTCTGTCATCTTGAGAAATGGCATCCAGTACCTCACCATTGGAGGTTCATCATGATGAAGGTTCACCATGAGTATCTCTGTCATCTCGAGAATGACATCCAGTTCCTCGCCATTGGAGGTTCATCATGATGAAGGTTCACCATGAGTATCTCTGTCATCTCGAGAATGACATCCAGTTCCTCGCCATTGGAGGTTCATCATGATGAAGGTTCACCATGAGTATCTCTGTCATCTTGAGAAATGGCATCCAGTACCTCGCCATTGGAGGTTCATCATGATGAAGGTTCACCGTGAGTATCTCTGTCATCTCCAGAAATGGCATCCAGTACCTCGCCATTGGAGGTTCATCATGATGAAGGTTCACCATGAGTATCTCTGTCATCTTGAGAAATGACATCCATTACCTCGCCATTGGAGGTTCATCATGATGAAGGTTCACCATGAGTATCTCTGTCATCTCGAGAATGACATCCAGTTCCTCGCCATTGGAGGTTCATCATGATGAAGGTTCATCATGAGTATCTCTGTCATCTCGAGAATGACATCCAGTTCCTCGCCATTGGAGGTTCATCATGATGAAGGTTCACCATGAGTATCTCTGTCATCTTGAGAAATGACATCCAGTACCTCGCCATTGGAGGTTCATCATGATGAAGGTTCACCGTGAGTATCTCTGTCATCTCCAGAAATGGCATCCAGTACCTCGCCATTGGAGGTTCATCATGATGAAGGTTCAACGTGAGTATCTCTGTCATCTCCAGAAATGGCATCCAGTACCTCGCCATTGGAGGTTCATCATGATGAAGGTTCACCATGAGTATCTCTGTCATCCTGAGAAATGGCATCCAGTACCTCGCCATTGGAGGTTCATCATGATTATGGTTCACCGTGAGTATCTCTGTCATCTCGAGAATGACATCCAGTTCCTCGCCATTGGAGGTTCATCATGATGAAGGTTCACCATGAGTATCTCTGTCATCTCGAGAAATGGCATCCAGTACCTCGCCATTGGAGGTTCATCATGATGAAGGTTCACCGTGAGTATCTCTGTCATCTCCAGAAATGGCATCCAGTACCTCGCGATACCTACATGAGTTATTGATCCTTTCGAACTCCTCTGCCACAACATCCATAATTGAAGGATTGTATTCAAGTTTCTCGTCGCTATCTTGACGCTCTTGTGGCGGTGATGAAGGATCTTCTCGCAAAATGTTCAAGTGGACTCTGACATCTTCTGAAAGAGAAGCTCCACTTTGAAGGTCATGTTATAAAGGTCTCCACATGGTGCCTCACACATAAGGCACAGGCATTGGATATTCCTTTTCTCGTGCTAGCCTCATATGGCCTGATCAACAGAACCTTCCGCAATGATTCCTGTTGTGACGACGATGTGCGACAATCTTGAGCCATGGAAACGTTTATCTATTGCAGATATGAAAAAAAACGTGAATGTGAAATGGTCCCATAGAATGGAGGATGATGCTGAATCGATCAGGATGTTCATACCAGATCTGTACAATAATGAGGGCATACATGGGTTGGTCACTCACTAACTGTTTGAATGGCATGTTCTTGGTAGTAGCTGCAGCTACCATTTTATCCATTACTTAATGTACTTTCGACTTACGGTGTCTTCAGAAAGTATTCACACCCCTTGACGTTTTCACATTTTGTTGTGTTACAGCCTGAATTTAAAATGGGTTAAATTGAGATTTTGTTTTGTCAATGATCTGCACAAAATACCGCATAATGTCAAAGTAGAATATATTTTTTCGAATTTTTTGCAAAATAATTAAAAATGAAAAGCTGTCTTGAGTCAATAAGTATTCAACCTCTTTTCTATGACACTCCAAATTGAGCTCAGGTACATCCAATTGCCTTTGATGATATATTAAAAATCATAATAAGATGAATATGTGATAATATATTAAATCCTCGAGCGAGTAAAGTTTGATTAGTGATGTTCCATTGATGGGTGGACGACTTATTGGACACAACTGTAGGTAATCTACTGATGTACCGTCTACTGATGTGGATCCATGACCGAGGTTGTGGATCTACTGATGTAACGTCTACTGATGTGGAGCCATGACCGAGGTTGTGGATCTACTGATGTACCGTCTACTGATGTGGAGCCATGATCGACGTTGTGGATCTACTGATGTACCGTCTACTGATGTGGATCCATGACCGAGGTTGTGGATCTACTGATGTACCATATACTGATGTGGATGCATGACTGAGGTTGTGGATCTACTGATGTACCGTCTACTGATGTGGATCCAAGACCGAGGTTGTGGATCTACTGATGTAGGTAATCTGCTGATGTAGGTAATCTACTGATGTGGATCCATGACCGAGGTTGTGGATCTACTGATGTACCGTCTACTGATGTGGATCCATGACCGAGGTTGTGGATCTACTGATGTACCGTCTACTGATGTGGATCCATGACCGAGGTTGTGGATCTACTGATGTACCGTCTACTGATGTGGAGCCATGATCGACGTTGTGGATCTACTGATGTACCGTCTACTGATGTGGATCCATGACCGAGGTTGTGGATCTACTGATGTACCATATACTGACGTGGATCCATGACCGAGGTTGTGGATCTACTGATGTACTGTCTACTGATGTGGATCCAAGACCGAGGTTGTGGATCTACTGATGTACCGTCTACTGATGTGGATCCATGATCGACGTTGTGGATCTACTGATGTACCGTCTACTGATGTGGATCCATGACCGAGGTTGTGGATCTACTGATGTACCATATACTGATGTGGATCCATGACCGAGGTTGTGGGTCTACTGATGTACCATATACTGATGTGGATCCAAGACCGAGGTTGTGGATCTACTGATGTACCGTCTACTGATGTGGATCCATGATCGACGTTGTGGGTCTACTGATGTACCATATACTGATGTGGATCCATGACCGAGGTTGTGGGTCTACTGATGTACCATATACTGATGTGGATCCATGACCGAGGTTGTGGGTCTACTGATGTACCATATACTGATGTGGATCCATGACCGAGGTTGTGTATCCACCATTTGGAGAGATCCTGGGCTGAAAGGATCGAAACCTCAAGCAAGTACTGTGCCCAGCTGATGATTCGTGCAGTCGGGAAACCAGTCAATTGCTTACAGGTTAACGTTCTTACTTTAGGTAAGGGAGCTATGGTTTGAGGTTTTCAATTAAATAAAGTTGAATATGGATTGTGAAATTTATATCATTTGCAGCAGTTCTTTTTATTTTAGGAATAGTCGAAACTGTACAATTAATTTAATTGTGTGTGTGTGTGTGTGTGTGTGTGTGTGTGTGTGTGTGTGTGTGTGTGTGTGTGTGTGTGTGTGTGTGTGTGTGTGTGTGTGTGTGTGTGTGTGTGTGTGTGATTCAGAAACAGTTTGATGTAGAGACATGCGCCATAAACACCACTATGGTAGTTTCCTTGACCTGGGAATTTCATGGTGACTATTTAGTTTCCCGGAGGAGCGATGGGCGTGGGGGAATTTGCAGGAGGCAATTTTCATGGTTGTAAAAGTAACTATCATGATATTCCTCATTGAAAGGTATTGACAAGGGAACATTTTTACCGGAAATAAAACAATCCCAGTTGGGTGGAGGAGTCCCTTTTGACTTATTTATAGAAGCGTCTCGGACCTGGGAGTGACATGGCAATGTTATTGTATTGTGGGGTCTGGGGTGGGACATTGTCTGGAGTTGGGGTGTGCACCCTTATTCTGCATCCAGTCGAGTGGTAGCCATTTCATATTATGTGAGATTATGAAAGTAACAACTGAACAGTGTACATAGAAGATGTTGGATGGGTTTTCCCATCTATCGTTCCAAAAGGAAGTTCAGCCCAAGGAGATTTTAAGCAATATGCTGCGCCGATGAGCTCAAATAGGAGCAAAACATGGCTGCCACTATGGCCATGTGTAGGTAACCCATTGGCCCAATGCCCGTGTGTGGCCATTTTGCAAAAATGTGCGGCCAACTCGTAGAATCATCGATGGTGTGCTTTTTTTTTTTTGCTGGATTAGAAGGTTTCACTGCGTTATCTACTATGTATAAGAGAGATGTTGGTCTGTGTCTGTGTCGCCATTTTCCTCAGTGATGGCTGAACGGATCTTCGTCAAACTTTCAGAGGTTCATCAGTGAGTGCCTCGGAGTGTTTTAGGCAAAAAAAAAAATTGAAAAAAAAGTTCGTTTTTTGGACTAAATAAATAAATAAAATCGCTCGATAGTGCCTCAGCCTTTTTAAATTAATGACAGTTATATACAAGTACACATTCGCATAAATAAATACAAAACAATCACCAGACATTTGAATACAAATAAATCAAACAATTCCGGAAGTGCATGAAGTTGGGTAGTTCGGCTTCTTCTTCTTCCTGATATGCATCACACTTACGAAACGTGGTGAATGCCACATTCACCCACTAGCATATATATAAACCCCCTTCCTCTCCTGCCTCCCCCCCTCCCACCCCCCCCGAACCCCCTTCTCCGTGACCCCCCTTCCCCCTTCTCCCTCCTCCTCTCCTCCCCTACCCCCCCTTCCCCCCACTCCCTCCCTCTTCCCCCCTTCCCTCCCCTGCTCCCTCCCATCCCCTAACCCCCTCACCCCCTTCCCCTCCACCCCCCTTCCCCCTATCGCCCTCCCCCACCCCTCCCCTTCCCCCCACCCTCCCCACCCCTCCCCTTCACCACCCATCCCCCCCTCTCTCCCCCATCCTCTCCCCTTCCCCCCCTCCCCTCCCCTCCTGCTCCCCCCCCCCCCCCGCCCGACAACGCCAGGTACTTCTTCTAGTATCATATATTTTTACATTTTAGGATCACATTTAGAAATTTTTCTGTTTTATTAATAGTGTGGCCATTTCTGTGACCGACTGGCCACATCCATGGCCAGAAAAATTTGGTTGGACACCCCTGCCGCTATCCTATTGTCTGCTTTTTACATTTGGAACAATTGTCTACAAATACTTATTCACCAGCGAAGTACCTGTGCCGCACATGGGTGGGAGGCCACAAGCAAACAATGTGGAAATGACAAATGCTAAACCATGAATCAGTAAATTCTACATTCCTGTGCCACCTTCGGTCAAACATTTAGGCATGGGCATCTGGTTCGTGAATGACTTGGGGGAAAAAACGGCAAATTGCAAACGATGAACCAATAAATTCGACATTCCTGTGCCACCTTCCGTTGAACGTCAGACATGGACAGCCGATTTGTGAACGACGCTGGGCCCTAACGGATCAAGTTTTTCACAAAGCAGTCACCAGTGATAAGTCGATGCAGCAAGACAAGTGTACAACTTTTGTACAATGTCGAAGAATCTGAAGACCACTGGGCTGCATATGGTGGCACCTTTCCCGACAATGATGATTGAGTGATCTGCCCATGATATAAGCATTGCATGTGATCATTGCTCCCTGATGATAGTTTGGACACCATTGTGTTTGCCACTCATATTTGATGGATGGATTGTCATACGATGCCCACTACAAGTTTTTTTTACGTCAATCCTGTTCTTAACCAGAAATGCCGTATCATTTCTGTATTCTTGTTCAGCATGACCGATCATTGGCAAGAACTTTACAAACTTTTCTTTGGGAAGAATCGGTAGAACATAGCGGACGACAAATGTCAACTGCTCTGAATTGGTGACAACAGATACTGAATAAAACTTCGCTGATTTCAATTCCTTGGTAATCATCTGAAGTACTTTGCCACCCATTAAACTAATTAGCTCTTCACAAGTTGTGGAGGACAAGTATGAGGTATGCCCCATGCCTTCGTTGGTGAACCGATTGATGTGTTCAGCAAGGAATGCAACATAGTTTGCAAGCATCTCCAAAACACCCAGATAATTGCCATTACTTGGAGACCCAACAATTTCATCTCTGCCTCGCAATGAAAGACCTCGTTTGCAGAGAAATGATATCGCACAGACAGCTTGCTCAACCACCTCGTACCAGTATGGCCTTTAATTTTCAAACTGGATGATAACATGACCATCCTCACTACCAGTGCATACTTGACCCGTTCACATTACTATCCTGGCTTCTTTATGCTGCTGGCTGTTTTTGTGAGATGAAATAATCTCCTCTACAGGCTTCCAGTCATTAGACACATGAGTAAAGGGCGGGTTGTGAGCTTTCAAGCGAAGTAGTATAATCTATCGTTTGAAGGTGAGTAACAGAGCCACATGCGCTCCGCATGCCCCCCTGTCAGCGGATGCTCACGTGTAAAGAAGGACCTTCAAAAGTAATGTCGATGTCCTTCCTTGCCATGAATCACAGCAGAGTTTTGGCAATCTTTATCACCATTTCGGTAATCGTCACTACCCTTTGCAATAAAATTGATTTACACGTCTTCTGGGATATTGTCTCCCCTTCGCACATCATCTGGTACATTGTCTCCTCTTCACACATATTCTGGGATATTGTCTCCTCTTCACACATATTCTGGGATATTGTCTCCCCTTCCAACATCATCTGGGACATTGTCTCCCATTCGCACATCTTCTGGGATATTGTCTCCCCTTCGCACATCATCTGGGACATTGTCACCCATTTGCACATCTTCTGGGATATTGTCTCCCCTTCGCACATCATCTGGGATATTGTCTCCCATTCGCACATCTTCTGGGATATTGTCTCCCCTTTGCACATCATCTGGGACATTGTCTCCCATTCGCACATCTTCTGGGATATTGTCTCCCCTTCGCACATCATCTGGGACATTGTCTCCCATTTGCACATCTTCTGGGATATTGTCTCACCTTCGCACATCTCCTCGGATATTGTCTCCCATTCACACATCTTCTGGGATATTGTCTCCCCTTGGCACATCTTCTGGGATATTGTCTCCCCTTCGCACATCTTCTGGGATATTGTCTCCCATTCGCACATCTTCTGGGATATTGTGTCCCCTTGGCACATCTGGGATATTGTCTCCCATTCGCACATTGTTACGTGCTCCTCCCCGACCTCCTGGTCACGGTGTATCTCCGAGCCGCGAGCGGAGTCGCGGCAGAAAAATGTGTTATCCTGTGCCAAAAATCAATGGTGAAACCACACCAATTGTTACCAACAAACAAATATTGTATTAAAAATCACACAAGAATAACAGTACAACAATAATAGCAATCAAAAGTACAATCAATGTATATCTTATGTTGGTACCATCAGCTAGTATAACGTAACTCACTGTGCTCCAAGTGAGTGAAAAAGAACATTCCCCAATGTCTCTATATTCCCGTCTTCAAGCTCAAAGTTGATCCCCTCCAGCGATCGTCAGAGCAATGTCGAATCGAAACCAGAATCCCGTTCAGATGACGGGCCCAGTCACGCCGCCAAAACTGCACAAAGGCATACGCGGCCAAAGCAGCGCAAAGAGTCATGCGGCCCAAAGCTGCCCAAAGGCGCACGCGGCCAAAGCGGCGCAAAGGGTCACGCAGCTAAAGCTGCACAAAGGCGCACTCAAGGCGACTGGGAAATCACACCCTCTGGTATGGATGTTTTTCAGCTCCAAATCGGCGAACCTCAGATTTGCCTTCAAAATCCGCGTTGCACACACACATCCCAGATAGACGTCTCAATGGTGAAAACGGCTGACGTGAAGCAAAGACCTTTCGCGATGAGCAAAGCGCGCGAGTCAAAATTGCCGACGGCTCGTACTTGAGATATAATGACGCGACGATGATTCCTCGGAATCCAACGCCAAATCTGACATGCAGGTTGATCAGTCACAGCGATAACCACTCGATCGCAGTAATCCCTTTTCCCAAGAAACCCAAAGTTCACTCGTGACTCTTGCTCGACAACGTTCGCTCCAGACCGCAAAGCAACCAGCTTCTTCCCCGACTTTACTCCACTCCGCCTTCTTTTCCTCTCCTCCTCCTCTTCGTCTTCCGGTTCCTGTTTCATTTAAAACCTTAACCTTTTTATCTTTTGAAAACAGTTCATGGACAATATACCTTTTGAAAACAATAATAGTACATGGGATCAGAAATATTTACAGTGGATGCAAAACCACAACAACGGAAGTGACGAATCCGTAACAACATCTTCTGGGATATTGTCTCCCCTTGGCACATCTTCTGGGACATTGTCTCCCCTTCGCACATCTTCTGGGTTATTGTCTCACTCAATGTCATTATTTGCAAGTTGCACCCCTCTCACCTCAGTAAGCTTCAATTGGTTTTCATCTTGAACATCTTTTTGGATTTGGAGCTCCGACTCGACCAATTCCGGGTCCGATGACACTAGTTGTTCAGTTGCCTATAGTTTGGCTGCACCACGAACACACGCTATGGAGGGTGTTGAAGTTGACTGCACAATGTTGTCCTTGCCTTTCATGTCCATGATCTTCAGTTTTTAATTGGGAAAGTGCCAAGTTTAGCCAGTTTTGGTACTTCTGGTCTCTTTTTCTCCATGCATAGCTGGTGCTCTTTCGTTTCTTTCATCCCTGACGTGTGTGTACAATGCATTTTTAGAAAAGGGGATGGAGGAGCAGTGTAATAATAAAGGTTTGATGAGGGTAAAAATAAAAGAAGACTATTAATTAACAATAACAACTGCATGTATCGTGGAGTACGGTAGTACTCCATATGGAGGGATGGCATGGGAAAAAAACAATGGCCGCCACATCAAATTTGTACAAAATTTCACTCTACAAAGTCTGCTAAATTGTCAACCTTTAAAAGGCAGACTGTGGCCTTTCCAGCCAGTAATGAGAAAAACCACTATATGAGCTATGGGGATCACAGTTGATGTTGTCATGACCGAAGTCCAATGATCAGGTTCACAATGAAGAAGGTATAAAAATGATATGGTTGCCCACAACAACGGTACCTACTTCTAGTGGTTACAGAATAACAGAGGAAATACTTATATTGGCTCTTTTGCAGAGATTCCCAATCAATCAAACCTCCAGCGTTCATTTCAAATCATTACAAACCTCAAGGAAATCACAGAATAATTGTCATTAAATTGGTGATCTACAATACATTACACTTGAATTACATGTCACATGTCAATTACATTACACATTACATGAGATGACTTGGTGGTGTACAAATGTACCCCAGACCGAAACATGCCATGTGGCGATGGAAGCTATATTCATTATCAATTCTGCACTCAAATCAAAATACCAACTGTTTGCACCAATATTTTACACCAGAGTTACCATGCTTGTTTCATATGATTGTTTTGCCACAAGCACAACCTCGCAACATTTACGAAGCTAAACTGTTATAAAATACTGAAATGCAATTACGTTTCGAAAACGAGAAGGACACAATGTCTTCACAAAGGAAGTGTCTTCACAAATAATAACAGAACAACAAAATGGCGTCCAACCCGACAGCTTGCCCAAGTCACATGGCCCTCAGAATAAATCCCAACAATGTTTAAACGTGTTATTTATTTACATACCATTTCAAATCCTGCTTGTGATTTAATAAGAAAAATAATAAATCTTACAAACTATGTCAACTTTGACTTTCATACACAACTACATCAACAGAGGTA
Organism: Myxine glutinosa; assembly: GCF_964187855.1. NCBI lineage: Eukaryota > Metazoa > Chordata > Myxini > Myxiniformes > Myxinidae > Myxine > Myxine glutinosa. The sequence continues at coordinate 208,451,994 of NC_136265.1, forward strand.
TATTCTTAGGCTATCTGGTATGATCAGGGTGGGAGTGGAGGGCTGAGGGAGGATACCCCTTTATTCGCAAACATTTCCATAACGATCAAGACTGATAGGCGGCCATTCAAAAATTATGTAACGCATAATTTTCCCCAAATGTGACACCCCACCCCCCTGTAACGCTCCGTAACGCTTCAACAGAAACCCCCTAAATATTACGTAACGCTAGATGAAGACCCCTACCTTCCCCCATCTCTATTTCATCCCTTATTTCCAGTTAGTTCAACCTATATTCGAAAAAGTAATAATAATAAATATAAAAAAAAGTAATAAAAAAAGAAATAAGACCAGGCAGCAGTCAGAATCGCTGTAATGACGTCATCGGATTAAAAACTCGGAATGATGTCATCGTTTCTAAATATGTCCAATTGCTTTGATTTGCAAATGAGATTAAGTGTCTGGAAAAAGCAATGATGGAATTTAAATGAAGTGATTTCCTTTTGTCATTAATGTATTGAATGCGCGTATCATTAATTAGTTGCATCTTTACCTGTGACCCATATATAGTGTTGCGGAAATTACTCCTAGGGGTTAATAAGTGCTTAATATAGCATCCCGGTAGTTAATTTCCATATTGAACATTTAACATGAGAGTGTAAGTACTTAAATGTCATTTAGATATGCATTGCTAATTTGTGTAGTTTGGAATGGCAAACCCACCCTATAGTGTGTCTAAAATTCTTCATTCCTGGGAGCCTTTATTTCATGTTTTATTCCTCTGTTTTCGGTCTAAATGTTCCCTTTTTTCACCACACTAGGCCATTTCGACAAGTTTAGGTGGAAAAATTCTGGTCCTGACGACGATGCTGTCACTGAGATCGGACTTGGTGCAAGAAACCGCGACACGGGAAAGGTGTAAGCTCCAGATCGTCCAGGGCTTGAACCAATGGTAGAGGTGAGGGGAGGGCATAAATCATCATCAATGACGTTGGAGTGCCCGGCTATAAAGGTGTGAGATAACCAGAATCGATAGTCGGAACTCCAGAAGCTGCGTCCTGGAACAAGCTCAAGTAGGAAGAGGCCACACCTTGGCCTGCTGACGCCACACCCTGGCCTGCTGACGCCACACCCTGGCCTGCTGACGCCACACCTGGCACACTGATGGAATGGAGGGAAGGAACGAACAATTGGAGGACAAAATTGAGGGAATAACACAAGACCTGAGGGAACGAATTGACAAAGTAGCTAGGGAAGAGATGGTATTGGAAATTGAAAAGGGTGCAACCCAGTCTGATAGACATGGGGAACAGGAGAAGCCATGGGTGGCAGAATTTGAATCAAAACGGGGGGAGTTGACAGCGGGAATGGAAGAGTGTGAGACCCAAGCTGATGCACTTCGGGCACAGGAGAGGGAAAAATTGATTACGGAATGTTTGGAGGGAAATGGGGAGTGTTCAAATGTAAATATGGGAAAATCAAATTTAAATGGGGAATGTTTGATGAATGAAGACCTGGAAGGTTGTCGGGCTGGTGTGGATGCCGTGATACACCAAGAGAGGGAGGAATTTGGAATTTTGCAGCACCAGGGCGGTTGTGCAGAGCAACGGGGTAAAAATGTTGGAGGTGCGTGTAACGGAACTGGACCAGGTGTGTATAAATGAAGACCTGTTGGGGCCGCAATTGGTTGGGGATGAAAAGAGTGATGATTTGACAGCGGCTGGACAACTGGGACAATACCATCAAGGAGGAGGTTGCTCAGGTCCAACAGGTTCTGGGAGATGAGGTGAGTCGGTCCATATAATATCCTCAGGATGAGGTTGAAGTGACCGAGGGGATCCTCACCACCACCACCAACAAATTGGTACAGGAGGCTCCGAAATTGGATACTCAGTTGGGGGGCGGGGGGGTGTTTTGGCTCCAAGCTGGATTTGGACATGGAAGAGTCAGGAGATAGAGCCTCGGAAGAACTGGTCCCCATAGAAAATTTGGAGCAGCTGCAGGGAGGGGCAGAACTGCGGTTGGACATGCGAGGCCAACATTTTAAAACAGGAAATTTAAAATTACATTGAAATGGGAGTTTGATTTGGAGCAGCCTTGGAGGGGGTTGGTCTGTGGGCTGCGGAGTTCAGACCAGGAGAGGTCATTGGGGATGGCCTTGGAGAAAAATTGCCCCATTCGAAATTTGATTATGCCAGCCAGCTGTGCGGCTGTGCTGGCGAGATTTGGATGTGGGGTCCGACCATGGGTGTCATGGTACGACCTGGGCCCTACGGGGGGTCTGGTGGAGTGTGGCGTCCCTAGTCCATCGGGTTGCCGCCCCGAACATGTGTCTCGGGCCGACAGGGTCACCAGATCTGGTGGGGGTTAAGACCTCTGGGGGTCCAATGTGGTTTCTCACAGGTACCTGTGATGGTGTATTATGAGAACCACTAGGGGGAGGTGTTTGTGAAGTAAATGTTAGCTCTTTCACGAGCCTCGATTCAGTATACAAAAAAGAAAAGAAAAAAAGAAGGTGTTATAGGCCACGCTTTGGACAGCCAACACGGGTCTGATTTGATGACCGCCCGGGCATGCCGCCTGACAGCCTCTCCCTGAGACTCTGGGACAGCCAGCATGTGGTGACCTGCCATGTTGTGCTGGTCTATGGACGCGGGTCGAACCGCATGGACAGGTATGACGTAGCCCACCGGACAACCATTGGGCCATCTGTGGAACGTGATGGTGTGAGCATGATCTTCCAGAGATGATCTGTTGTGATTTGTGGACTCTCGGCTTGGGAAGAGAGCCATGGGTTGGGTTTGATGGAATTGGGAATTTGTCACGAGCCGAGCATATGGGCCATGCTCGGCTGGCACGTGTATGGAAAAGCACCCTTCTTTGGTGAAATTAGTAAATTACGAAAAATATTTGGCATGGGTAATCTGAGGGTTAGATGTAAATTTAAGGGTGGATTTTGTTTGGCCAAGGTGGACACTGCACAGTGGCACCATTATTTATCCAGGTTTGTAGACCAAAGTGTTGGAGGCTGTGATAAAATTGATAGGTTAGCAGGACACAGCCTTCAATTGGCTGCAGGGGCGATGGTGCTGATATTTGGGACGCAGGATTGTGGCGATGTAATTGGGTAGTCTGGAGGCCAACATGGTGCTATAGGTGTCCAAGGTGTGTGGACCATGTCTTCTGGATAAGTCTCCTGGGGGAGCATGGCTGTCAACTAGACTTTGGGCGTGGTCAAGTGTGGGTGGGCATTGGGGGCTGCAGTTGTGTGGACTTGGGGATGTGAGAGGTGCAGGGGACGTGATGTGGATGCCACGCATTGCGACCGTTCCCCCCAGGTCCGAGGCAGTGGTGATGGTGGAGTTAGCAGCAGGTGCTCAACACATTGGCCAGCTGGGGCTAGTGCAGCCATGTTCCTCGCAGGGGGCCGAAGGATGGATGGTGGGTCGCACCCTTATGGACACTCATGGGCCATGTTGGCGTTTCGACTGCTCAGCCTGTCCCGATGGCCCTTGCACGGTAGACGTGCGGAGTTGTCATAGCCAAAAGTAGTAGTGTTGTGAAGAGCACCGGGGGAGGTGGATCCACATACCTGCCAGTACAATAGGAATAAAAGAGCAATTTGGTGAAATTTGGTAGGCCCTTTGGGATAAATTCTGAGATTTTGTAGGGTGGATGGCACTCTTGGACCCGACCAACCTGTAACTACCTGCACTTGAGGTAAGTGACTTTGAGGTGTACTGTCCCAGGCTTCAGTACTTGCTTTTATAAATCGGGACAGGAGAATTTGGTATAGGGGTCGGGTGAGAGTGATGGCATGGCCGGTGATGGGATTGGAATGTGAGCCACAAAATGTCTTGTGGGTGGCGTTTGTTTATGTGTAAAGGTGTTGTGTTTTTGTGTGGTCGTGAGGAGGGAAATTGAATTGTGGAAGTGTGATTATTGAAATGTGTTTTGAAATGTGGTTAAAATGTGAATGGAGATTTCACATGGAAGCAGGCTCTGGCAGCAACTTTTGGAGACATCTTTTATCGGAAAAATGTGGTTGAGAATTGAATGGCAGCGGGGGAGGAAATGTTTTTTGTTGAATTTGTGGGTGGGGAAGGTGTGTGTGTCCGCAGGTACGGATCAAGCTCTGGAGGAGCGGTGACTGCGCCCCCCCCCCCCCCCCCGTGGTAATTACCCCTGGCAGCCAGTGGTGTCTGTAAATTGGGAGCCCGTCGGTGGTGGAGGTCTGTTTGGGTGCCCTGCGGCATGGAGGCCCTCGGCGACCTGTGAGGCTGTATAGAAGCCTGAGGCGACGGAGCCTGGTGGGTAGTGACCTCCCCGGCAGGACGACAGCGTAAGGAGCTGTTTGGCTGTCACGGGGCCAAGAGTTCAAAGTGGTGGGGGTGGGGGGGGGGCAATAAGTCATAAGTCTGGCGACTTGTTTTTGGGACTGCGGGCACCACAGTCTGAAGCGCCCCCACCATCTTCCTTGTACGGTACCTCCCCGCTGCCCAGTATAAATGCACACACATGCTTGGTAATGGTTTTGTGTGTTGATGATTTTTGATTCGTGTATGAGTGGTTGTGGCTTTGTGTTGAATGAATGTGGGTGAAATCCACTGAGCCATGTCGCTCGCCTGTAACACCAGGACAGGGCCCGTGGAAATTTGGGGGCACATTGGGATTGGGAATTTGGGGGCCCACAGGTAACGTTGAGTCTTGTGGCATCCACCGGGGGACGCGGTCTGTAGACTGGGGTTGAACAAATGTTTTATGGAATTTTTGAATTTTTGCAATGGTTAGGTTTTGTGGTTAAGGTATATTTTTGTGTGCTTCGTTGTTTCTCTTCATCCCCAGGAGTTAGGAACGAGGATTCTGATGATTGTACATATTTGCATGTTTGCTTAAGGGGGTAGAACGGTAAGGAGATTAGGTAAGTAGCTTCGCCTCACTTCCCACAGCCCTCCTGATTTATTTCATAGGTTAATTAAGTGTGAGTCGGTAAGTGGTAAGACTGGGATGGTAGCGCCTGCAATGAACCTTGCGGGGCTACGGTTCTGGGGGGGTTTTGGGGGGGGGGGAGGATCTGTGTTATGTCGGTGGAGTAGAGATGACTTTAGACCAGGTAGATTTATGTAGGAAGCATGCTCCAACTGTCATGAAGAAGAAGAAGAACCACCACCATGTAATAAATGGAGGGCCTGTTTAGCTCAGATGTCGGATGAAGTTGTATATTTGTTTCCATCACGAAGGGGCAGGGCATGTTATTTAGCTCGGGGATAAGGTTAAGTAATTCCCTGTTTGTCGTTCCCAATGTGATTTATCCTTTATCTCTTTTGGCGTCGCACCATAGACACTAGCGCAGGAAGTGCCCATTAAATTGCACTAATAACAATAAAAAACCAACCGGAAGCCAGTTCTGAGCACTGCCGATAGGACACCACCATCTACATCACCACGAAGGTCGAGCAGGCCAAAGACATGCCCAGAAGGACAGTGATTGGGCGGGAGTTGACCAACAGGAAGGCCGGAGCAAGAAGCAACTCACTGATTGGTAGAGGGAAGGGCGAGTAGGACTGCATCACAAGAGTGGACTGCATGTGGATTGGTGGAGACCTGGACAATGTAGCAGTGGCCTGCGGGCATTGGTAGATAGGCACAGATGACGTCACTGAACGATCAATAAAAGAAGACTCGGACCGACATTTTCTCTCTTCTTCTTGCCCCTCACCCTTTCCTCTTGCCCTCACACCTTCCTCTTGCCCCTCACCTCTCTCGCTTCGTGGTTCTACTCTTGGCTCTTTGGTCTGATGGTGGTCCTTTGTTCACGGGGAAGGCTTCATTGCAGCCAGGAGTTTGACGCGCAAGGACGACGAAGACAGGCGTGGCTGGAAGAGCGAATCGCAAGCCTGCTCGTTCACTTCGCACACCTGGCGAAATGAGCGGACCATAAAGCGAGGCCTGGCTTTGCGCGCGTGTGCCAAACGACGAGTGGTTTCCCGCCAACACCTGAGCCGCGTCAAGACTGCATGCCGGGGCCTGGAAGAATTCAGGCGAGACGCCATGGCCAAGTTGAGTTAAGTGCCATGATAAAACACACTGTTATTTTACGTTCATTGTCTTTCCCTTCGTCTGTGTTCAAGTCTGGCGTGGGGGACATCCCGTTTCGAAATTTAATTTACCGTCGCGTTTCCTTTGTATCTGCATCCGTTTTAATAAACCTGTTTCTTTTTGTACCAAGTTTCAAACTGCCTCTGGAAGCAACATCAGCACAACAACTGTTCGTCGGAAGCTTCATGAAATGGGTTTCCATGGCCGAGAAGCCGCACACAAGCCTAAGATTGCCATGAATCGGCTGGAGTGGTGTAAAGCTCGCCGGAATTGGACGCTGGAGCAGTGGAAACGCGTTCTCTGGCGTGATGAATCACGCTTCACTATCTGGCAGTCTGACGGACGAATCTGGATTTGGCGGATGCAACGAGAACGCTACCTGTGCAAATGCATCGTGCCAACTGTAAAGTTTGGTGGAGGAGGAATAATGGTCTGGGGCTGTTTTTCATGGTTCAGGCTAGGCCCCTTAGTTCCATTGAAGGGAAATCGGGTGTCCACATACTTTTGGTCATGTTGTGTGTGTATATATATATTTTGCCCTTTGGCTATGTCCTTGGGTCACTATATGTGAGCTATTTTTTGTGTGAGCATATTTTATGTGTGTCTTCATAATTTATTTATGTTATTGTTGCGGATCTCCCGAAGCCCGTCGACGTACAGTGGGGGGGTTAAGCCCCTTTTATCCACGAGGCCGAGTCGCCACTCCCGCAGCGAACGTGGAAAAGGGTATCGGGTCGATGCCACACGTACCTTTGGTACCCACGCTGCCACAAAAACGGGGACCGGACATCGCACAAGCCACGCTAATCGAGTACGCCCGAGCGGTGTGCGTATCACGTGACTTGTGCCGTTACTTTTATTGAACCTGATTCGAGCGGTTTTATTCGTGCGATGCTAGGCCAATAGATGGAACTGACGGGGACGATCAAATGGAAGGAAGAACAGGTTTAATTACAATGGACAGGGCGAAGAGACACAGAGCATGCACTTAAGCAGTCTTAACCTATCCCCAGACAAAGGGCCCACTCACTCATGCAGCGAAAAGGAGGAAGAGCAAGTTCGCACGCCAAACACACCTTGCCGTCGGTCGCTCCAGACAGCTCGCCCGGCGTGGCCCTCTGGTGTTCACGGCACGTGTGCGGGGAGCCCAGGTGGGAGGGTCGTCGGCATAGGTGGCTCCGGAATGGATCGTCTCTACAAGCGCGTTTAATACAGCCGCATAGCACAGGGCACAGGGCACGGGGAGAGTTCGTGTATAGAGGCTATGACAAGCAATTCAATCCACTCGTGGTGGGACAACAGCTCGGACAGGGAGACTCTCACTCGTTCTGCTTCTCACCGATCTGACTCGCTCTCTGACTCTGACCGTCTCAGGGGCTGGGCGACTTACTTGGGGGGCTCGGGGCAGAATCTTATATGGCCCCTCCCCGGCCTTACCCGAATGTTCCATGCCCCTCCTCTCGTTGCCGTGGTGAGCCACTCCCCCTCGATCTCTGATTGGCGGCTCGCTACTTACCGGCCACTCCCCCTGCAGCTCCTCCCTTCGGCCTTGCCAGACTTGTTCCAGGCATAGCCCAATTGAGGCCTACATTTACTGGCCTGCTCAACGCAAAACTAACACAGGAAAGGAGACTACTCTTACATTTACTAAGAAATAACTGAACTACAGCGAGGCTACATGTTGTGGTGCGTCTACCTACGAGGGGGGTTATCCTTTATTCACAAAACCACAAAATTATTTTATGTCTTTTATGTGTGAGCATATTTTGGATATGGCTCACTTCGGATATGGAGGACGTTTATGGAGGCACGTCGAACAGTGTAGGTTGAGGTTGTGGGTGGTGGTTCATTTCAGCCTAAAGGGGTAGTGACTGAGCGTGGAAGAGAAATGGAGGTGTGTGTGTGTGTGTGTGTGTGTGTGTGTGTGTGTGTGTGTGTGTGTGTGTGTGTGTGTGTGTGTGTGTGTGTGTTGCAGGATTGGGTGTGGTTTTGCATGAATGTGTTTTAGTTTGAGTGGTGCATGTTGTAAGGGTAGTTTTTTTTGTTTTTTTTCATGTGGTGAGTGAGTAGATGAGGGGCTGTGGATTGTGGGAGTGGAGGCAGTTTTATTTTTGTAGTCTGTGTTCTCACTTTTGTAGTCTGTGTTCTCACTTTTGTAGTCTGTGAACGCATCCAGGTGAAGCTGCTGCATGTGGAGGCGTATGTGCCCCTGCTGGCCCACCTTAGCTGACCGTATCGAGGTTGAAGGGCCGAAACGGGATGTTGCTGAGGACCAGGTCAGTGAGGCACACGTGTGACCAGGTGTGTTTTCAAATTATATATATATATATACACAAAGAATTAAGTTAAGCACCCCTACACAACGAATTAAGGTAAGCACCCCCTAATATATATTCTTTGTGTATATGTATACATTGGCATATATTCTAAGGTATGTGAGATCAAATAATGATTGGTATGACATTAGCAATTATCCATTGATGAAATTGAGTGATCAAAGTGAAAAAATGTGATTGGTTGAGTCAGTGATCCGATCACGTGGGTCCTACACACGTTATTGACGCAAAGATCGCTAGAGGTCTTCTCAGAACAATGACTGTACGTTAGAAAACATAAACGTCATCCACACTGTCCGTGATGGACCTATAGCTCCATACTTAAATTGAGGTGAAAATATGCCTAAAATTCCCAAAAAATTTCACCTTAAATTATTCAGAATAAAATATTGAAAACGGCATGATTGTTATGTTTTTATGTGACCATAATATCACTTCTCCAGAAAATATAGCAATATCATGGGTATATTACACTGTTTTGACGACAACAAACTTGTAATGTGCGAGGTTGTAAAAAAACGGGGGGGGTGCTTAACTTAATTCTTTGTGTATATATATATATATATATATATATATATATATATATATATATATATATATATATATATATATATATATAATTATATTATATTATTATATTATTATATTATAATATTATTATATAATATTATAAATATAATATATAAATTTATATATTATATATTTATATATTTATATATATAATATATAAAGTTGTCCATAATATTATTATATTATAATTATTATATTATTATATAATTATATATATATATATATATATATATATATATATATATATATATATATATATATATATATATATATACAGTATATATATATATATATATTGTACACCTCGACACTAAATATTAAGAAAAGAAAATTGACTTGCACTTGTGAGTATCTCTATCATAGAATAAACATTTTGAACATCCCTCTTACCTCTTATTATTTGACATCCGTCGTTATTCACTTTCACCTTAATTATTCTAAACACCTGACAACTTTTCCTTCAGCATTTTCATGACGCTACCATGTTCACCCATTTAATTTTTTCTCCCATGCATGTCTTTGTCCTCAATTTAGATGTCAATAGACTTCTGTCGATCATGAATGCCATAGACCTCATGTACATACCTATCTATTTCCATCCAGAAGAAAATTAGTATTTGTCATTAACCTTATCCTTGTCCACCTCTGTCCCAAACCATTTGTATAAGCATGCCATACGCTTTGTACAATCCTTTCACCGCCAATCAAGTGCAGGTTCTCTATTCACCCGCCTCCTCCCTCCATAGCTCCGGCTCCCCACCCCGATTCTCTCTCCACTCGTCCCATGCGCACCGGCCACATTCGAGCTCTCCTGGAGCCTCTCACGGAGGTAGCGCAGCAGCAAGACCCCCGGAAACCTGCGCAACGGAACCACGAGCGCAACGTTCTTTCTCTGCGGCATTGTTCTTGTTCTCGCTCTCTGTCCATCGCCAGTTTTCTTCCATTCATTAGATAAACACGAGAGCGATTGGACAGCTCGTCTTGCGGGACCGGGCGCCCCGTTTCCTCACTTTCCTGGAGTCCATCGCGAAGCCTCCTTGCGGAGCAATGGAACATCGGAAGAATTCATCCCTCCCAGTAACACGCACCTCCCACGCACAGAGGGTACACGGACGGGGATGGAAGCCACAGGGACACGGACTGCGGTGGAGCATCGACAATGAAGCCTGATATAAGGAAAGAGATTATTAACACCGAGGACTCCGCGTTTGTTTCTACAGCCGTCATTGTCGCCGCATTCTCTGTACCCTCGCTGTATGTTTGAAGAGGCACGTGTCATGGCGATGGGTGTCTTTGACGGGGTGTTTCGCGCTCCTCGGCATCTCTGGGATCCCTCTCTGCACAGATGAGCATCGCACTGTTCAGGTAAAGACAGTTTGGTTGTGCGTATCCCCTCGGCTTTTGCCATTCGGCGCTCCGTTTCCCCTTGTGCATCCTGGGTGGGAAGGACCTCCCGCTACGTCTCTCTCGATAGATATCAAGCCCCAATTTGTCCATCATCTAAATAGATATCAAGCCCAAAATTGTCCATGTCCCTCTGGATACAGATGGAGCCCAAAGTTGTCCATATCCCTCTGGTTAGATATCGAGCACAAAGTTGTCCATATCCCTCTGGATACAGATGGAGCCCAAAGTTGTCCATATCCCTCTGGATAGATATCTAGCCTAAAGTTGTCCATCTCCCTCTGGTTAGATATCGAGCACAAAGTTGTCCATATCCCTCTGGATACAGATGGAGCCCAAAGTTGCCCATATCCCTCTGGTTAGATATCTAGCCCAAAGTTGTCCATATCCATCTGGATAGAGATGGAGCACAAAGTTGTCCATCTCCCTCTGGATAGATATCTAGCCCAAAGTTGTCCATATCCCTCTGGATAGATATCTAGCCCAAAGTTGTCCATATCCCTCTGGATAGAGATCGATCACAAAGTTGTCCATATCCCTCTGGATAGATATCTCGCCCAAAGTTGTCCATATCCCTCTGGATAGAGATCGATCACAAAGTTGTCCATATCCCTCTGGATAGATATCTAGCCCAAAGTTGTCCATCTCCCTCTGGATAGAGATCGAGCACAAAGTTGTCCATATCCCTCTGGATAGAGATCGATCACAAAGTTGTCCATATCCCTCTGGATAGATATCTCGCCCAAAGTTGTCCATATCCCTCTGGATAGAGATCGATCACAAAGTTGTCCATATCCCTCTGGATAGATATCTAGCCCAAAGTTGTCCATCTCCCTCTGGATAGAGATCGAGCACAAAGTTGTCCATATCCATGTTGCATCTCCATTGAGCCCCAAGTTGTGCATCTCCATTTGGATACGACATCTGGGCACAAAGTTGTGTATCTTTCTCTGTGTAGACCTCGACCTCAAAGTTGTCCATCTCCCTCTGGATAGAGATCGAGCACAAAGTTGTCCATATCCATGTTGCATCTCCATTGAGCCCCAAGTTGTGCATCTCCATTTGGATACGACATCTGGGCACAAAGTTGTGTATCTTTCTCTGTGTAGACCTCGACCTCAAAGTTGTCCATCTCCCTCTGGATAGAGATCGAGCACAAAGTTGTCCATATCCCTCTTGAATCTCCATTGAGCCGCAAGTTGTGCATCTCCATTTGGATAGGACATCTGGGCACAAAGTTGTGTATCTTTCTCTGTGTAGACCTCGACCTCAAAGTTGTCCATCTCCCTCTGGATAGATATCTAGCACAAAGTTGTCCATCTCCCTCTGGATAGATATCTAGCACAAAGTTGTCCATCTCCCTCTGGATAGATATCTAGCCCAAAGTTGTCCATCTCCCTCTGGATAGATATCTAGCCTCAAAGTTGTCCATCTCCCTCTGGATAGAGATCGAGCACAAAGTTGTCCATATCCCTCTTGAATCTCCATTGAGCCCCAAGTTGTGCATCTCCATTTGGATAGGACATCTGGGCACAAAGTTGTGTATCTTTCTCTGTGTAGACCTCGACCTCAAAGTTGTCCATCTTCTGCTGCGTCGTTCTCGAGCCTAAAGTTGCCCAGCATAAGTGAGAATGCTTTGAATGATTGCGTCCTTTTTCGACCACTGTAACGATTTTCCTGAGAGTTTTGCATTTCAAATCGACCGACCATCTTTGGAGACCAGGCATTGAGAAGGTGGGGTCGGCTCGAAGCAGGGAGTGTACTGTATTTGTTTTAATAAATAATACATTACATGCTAAATGGACGTGACACGCAGGCTGAAAGGCGGTAAGTGCTTTCAGTACTTTGCGTCGTGGAAAGGACCTTTCGGATGGGCTCGGAATGAATGGTTATTTGGTTTCCAGGCACCGACGGCGTCAGAGGACAATTAATCCTCATGCTCTTCTCCGGCTTTTGACTAAAACAGGATGTCGCTCACCGTTACCATGCACGTAACCATCGGCCTGTAATAACGGGATACATTTGTATAGGAGCATGACGCGATGCACCTTTTAAGCGCACGAGACGATTTGGCACAGCCAGAGTTGTACAAACCCATCGGCATGCACTCAGTCGGCACAAGCTGGTCTCAAAAAAGATGCAAGAACGTGGCATTGGATGGGCTGCCATGTAGGATAAGGTGAGCCATAATTACGCAAGGATGTGCAGGGGTTCTTGAGGGTTTGTGGTGTCGGAGCGTGCTATGAGGGGCGTTAAAAAAAGTTATCAGAACAGGTTACAATACCCCAAAACAGCCGGATACTAACAATAGTCTGAGAACCAACAAATACTTGCCATTAGTCTGAGACCATCTTTAGAGGCCATTTGTCCCCGAAGAGCAGGGGTTGGACTTTTTTGGGCACCATGATCCCCTTTTTGAAGCAATGTTTCATGGCCGGACGTCCGGAAGGTTGAGTAGGATGACAGGTTGAGTAACCCCCCCGGCGTTAATTCAGCGATTGACCAGGATTCGAACTCAGGATCCCAAGCTGGTACCCTAACCCTAACCCTAACCCTAACCACCCTAACCTGGCACCCTAACCGCTAAGCCATCATCAAACCACCCTACTTCAGCTAATTACAGAATGATGGGGTCCCTCATCTCATAATGAGGGGCTTTTGAGATGCTTGCCACTCTTGCCAATTGCGCTCATCCGAGGGACGGTGCTCTTTGACGCAGTGCCCCATCTGTGAAGCACCAATCTGACAGCTTATAGTTGAGTCGAGAATCAAACCCAGGCTAGGCAGCTCAAAGGGAAGTGCACCACTTCTGCCAGTACCCTTTTGGTCATTCCATATATATATATATATACACTGTATGTATCATTTGTGAGAAACAAATACAATACTTGCCTATTTTATGTATTTATGTGCTGGGAGAACATGCCTAGACCTGGAGGGTGCCTCTGAGTTGTCTCACCTGGGTTTCAATTTTGACAAAGCTGTAAACTGCCATCTCGGCATTTCACAGGCAGAACGAAGCATCAATTTTTGTGTCGTTCCTCAGATGGACATTAAACCGGACGTCCTTGCATCTGCTGGTAATAATTGGTGCACCTTAAAGACCCCTTTGTGTCCTCTGTGAAGTGTAGGTGAGTTACCCCTGCACCCTAAACAAATTCCCAATTCTTTTCTGGACGGCAGGTAGCAAGTAGTCTGGTCTTCTTGGTGGCTCATTGAGACCAGGTTACACCACGTGCTATTTAGAATGCGGTTGAAGTCTGGGCAGCATCTTCTGTACTCTAATATTGACCAGGTGGTTCCCTTGTTTCATGTTAGCGGCCTCCTTCGGATTAGAAGGGCAAGCAATTCTACGTATATTCTATGTATACCTCTGTATGGTAAAAATTAAAACATAATGGCGTTTTTTAGGACTTTTGTGAGTATCTCGTTCCCGATAATTTTTTGAGCACCCCTCGGTGTGAGACATGATGTATACATGGTAACATGTTAACCTGCAAATTCTTAAGTGCATGTAATACCAATAATTTGATTTGTCACTATATCTAGGTCAACATTACACATCAAGAGGGACTTTTGATGGCAATTTTACCATATTGGTGCTGTATTTGTGACCAAATGACTTTTACCACATCCATCATTCATCATCCTCGCTTTCAATGAAATCATCAAAGCAAACTCGTCCTCTTCTTCTTCCTCATTTGCGCTGTCCAGCTCTTCCTGATCTCCACAGTCCAGTAGATCAACCAGAGAAGCTGGTAGAACAGGACCACAGGACCACAACGGTTCCAACAGTCCTTCATCAGTCAGCATCCATCCCTGTCCTTCACTGGAGGGTTTTGGCTTTTCTATGAAGGGTTCGTGAGCTCGCTTGTACAGTGCAACACGGTGGTTTACACGTTGGACGTGTGGCTTCAGTGCAGAATGGCAGGGAGGAAGGCGAGCCAGGTCCACCTTAGATTTTGATGTAAGTGTCTTTTCCTCCCCCACCATCTTCCGCAGCAGCTTCGTACAGATGACGTCCACAGAAGACTCGCGACTCTGTCCACACATCAGGCAAGTTAAGTGCTCCAACTGCTGCAGCACCTGAGGCTTGATGTTCCAGTCATCACCGAGTTGCCTGAAGGCCTTCGGAAACCTGGGGTTCTTCTCCAGCTTTTTCAGGGGACACACCTTCCCCTTGCCTTTGAAGGAACTGGTGCAGTCCTCTCCAGTGAACACGTAAAGCCCAAGAAGAGTGGCACAGTAATCTTCTCCGTAGGATTCTGCAAGCTCAGAGAGGTTGAGTAGCTGTCAATGCTTTCCTGATCCTGTATCCAGGTATATAGTGAGCTTGATGGTGTGGGCGTGGTAGAGTAGAATCACAAAGATATCCGTGTCAGGGGTTCTGACCACAGCATTCTTGTAGCCGAGGGCGGCGGCGTGATGAAGGTGCAGCACCACCCTTGCATCTGTCTCTTCCTGGTTGCTGTAGATCGTGGGGAGCTCACGCACTTCAACCTGAAACATAAAAAGACATTGAATTTTGTGAAAAGCAGTTTGATATGAAAGAAAGCAGGATACCTCACACATAAGGATGTGAGATTACAGACAATTATCAATAAGGAGATGGGTACTCGATTGTTTTAGCTAAGGTAATGGATGAAGTACGTACATAGGTTCATGCTTTTATTTTTAGGTTTCTTGAAATAGTATAACCTTTAACTCGCCTTGCCATTTGATGAGATGAGTTGATGGGCTCTCCCCTCCATGATCAGTTCTCTCCAGCCTCAAAACGGCTTGTTGACTTCTCCATTCTCGCAACAGAAGCTGGCAGAGCTGCTTTTTGTTGTCATCATTTGCAAGGAATGTCTTGAAATTGTGTGGCTTCCTGGTTGCTGGTCCAGCTATAATGATCTTTTCTGAGCTGCCGCGCCTCAACCTCTCCTGGGCTTTGATGGATTCCGGATGGTAACTGTCTGTTGAGAACAAGAAGTGTTTCTTGGCCACCATCTGATCGAGCACTTGTAGACATATCTCACCCCACGTCGGGGGAAGGTTGTAAAGAACATGGAGCAGTGCCATGCCGTCTTGAATGAATAGGGCATCCTCAGGGATGGTAGAACTTCTGGGGTGGTGTCTTCCAGAAGGTAGTGCAGAATGGTGGCTTTGTTTGTCTTGGAGAAAAAACCATCTGGAGTCCCAAGGCTCGGGGGCACAGGCATCAGGCAGTACTTCATGAGTTCTTCCAAGTCTAATGGCTCATCTTGATTCTGAGACTTGACGAAAAGCAGGAATGCAAGATTGCTTTGCTCTTGATACTGGATGACCTGGAATAGTAAAGGTAACATGTCAGTGTTAGAGTATACCATTCAAATTCATGTTAAATTGCAAGTACAAGATGCCATTTAAAAAGGAAACGATCCCTTGAGTATTGGAATGCCTAATTACCTTTCCCTGTGATGATGTGAGGGTAGCCTTCTTGCTGGAAGCCTCCATGGTCTTGAGTTTCTTCCTCTTGATAGGGTCGAAGAAGTTTCCTGCCTGTCTGCCTTGTAGACGTCTGATGAAGTCAGCTTTGGCGGCTAATTTGACACTAAGACACTAACTTGCATAAATTTGCATGAAAATGATACGTGGGACACTTTTTGAAATTTTTAACATAGCTAATCGTTTTCGACGCATTTTTTCTGATATAGAGACATTGATTAAAAGTTGATTTCAGGGGGGTGCACAGACCCCCCTTCTACCCACTAGACTATATTGACTATTAACCAAAAGCGGTTGACGTGGATAGTCCCTGTAGTTAAACGATGTATTCAGTGTTGGATGACAATCTGAGCAGCTTGGTTCAGCCTTTTTCACGCTGATGTGCCTTCTGAAGGACAATTTATACATGGTTTGCATCTGTAGTGTGAGTGTACCTGTTCATTTGCATTGCATCAGCATCTCCGTCATTTGGAATACTCGTGGAGGACATTATGCATCATAAGGATCTGGACATAAGGTGAACAGGTGAATGCATAAAAGGTGATCAGGATTTTTCTTTTTTTGTAAGATAAGGGATAATCTATCGATGTAAGATAATGTAAGATATCCACGTAAGATAATCTATGTAAGATGTAACAAAGTTGATGTGAGATGTAAGTTGAGGTCAGTTGATGTAAGATGTAAGATAATGTAAGATAACTATCCATGTAAGATAAGGGACTATCCATGTCTTTGTTTCATGAAGCTAACACACCATCCAGGTTGCCCACTATCCATGTTTCCGCATTATTTTTGAGCTGAGATGCAGTTATAGCAACTTCGTTCAAATCGTGTTTCTGTTGCATTCCCTAAATTATCCATGTTAATCAGACCTTCCTTTGAGGAGTTATGGGAGGAAAGGTGGAATCACGAGCCCGTACACCGTGCCGTGCGGCGCGTTCCCCCCAAATAAGTTGCATTTAAACAGAGGACTACTTCTAAAGCTCAACAAAGCTCTGGGAGTAGTCCACAGGCGTAAATGACCAGTAGAGGATAATCTGTGTATGAATTCTGACTCACAGAGGCTGCCAATCCCAGTGGACCCGATGAGGTCGGGCTGATGCACTTTCGCTGGGATGATTTGCACCTGCAACCGTTAATCATTTCTTCGGATGTGTTGAATCTGAATTACAATGACAAATACAAACAGCATTTGCCATTTTAACCAACCTGGGTTCTAAATATCATGAAGCATCAATTCAGGTGAGAAGGCCAAAGACGCCAACACAGTGCACATCCCATATACATGACTATATCCCATCGTTAATTAATTTTTTAAATTTAATCCCCTTGGTTGAAACACATTAAATCCGTATTTTGACATAACCTGTTTCTATGGACATGATAATTTGCACCCACTGTGACCTTTTCTGCGGTGACTAAGGACTGTGTGAACAATAACAAAAATGTATGGAAATGTGCAATTTGTGCAAAAGCACAAGGATATTGCAGTCGGGATGATCCTTTGTAAATGTGGGCTCATGCAGTCCCCTTGGAAGCCAGAGCCCTGCCCTCATCCTCCTTTTCTATCTTGTTTCTACCCCATATAGTTGAAATGAATCTGGGATTTTAAGGGGAGTGGAAGGGGTGGTTGGAATGCGAAAAGGAAATTTAGAAACAGAAGGGAAAGAGAAAATGGAGAAGAATGTACAAACCTGAGTGTGAACGCACCACCAAGTATGCCATTCAGCGAGGGTGAGGCTCAGGTCTCCATGTCGACCTCCAACTGGTCTTAATTTGGATTATATGTACAATATTGCACGAGGTGTTAATAAATAACATTCGTTGTTTGTGCGAAGGGAGAAGGACTGAAAGATTGAATTGAAGGGAGAAGAGGGTGGTGAAAGGGTGTCAGGGAAGGGGCAGGGAGACACGATGCGGAGGGGCATCTAGCACACTTGAAGTCTACCTCTGATGGTCCTCCTTGCTCTCCTCTATCTTAACGTCTCTCCTCTCCCCCGAGGGTATTTAATACCTGGTTCCTTAGGGTTAAAAACTTGTTTCTCACTTCCTGGTGAGGGTTCGACTCCCATGGCTGCTCGGTCACACCAGGCTGCAAATGGCAAGCGTGGCAAGTATACTAAACACCCCTCAACATGAGTTTAGGGGGGCCTTGCTTCTGCGTTGGACTAAAATTGGTTCTGTTCTGGTTTATTCGTTGTGGTTTGAAAGATATCAGCTTAGTTCCATAAGAAGATCACTTGTTGGTCGAAACGTCGGGACAGAGCCTTGTTATGTTGATAATTGATGATGCTTTCATTCCGAAGGTTGAATCCTCACAACCACAAGTTGTTTTTTGAAGTATATGTAAGGGAACTAATTGTAAGGCAAGGGAAGGAGTCTAATTGGTCCACAATCCTGGTACCATACTTCATTCACATCCAATTAATTTAATATATCAAGTTATCTTAAATGCATGACCAAACTCGTTAATTTTACCTAAATTAACATCCAGATCCTCTAAGGTTCTAAAGTTAGAGAACTTTCATTGGGCAGCAGAACACAACCAACCTTTTTGAAAAATACCACGGGATCTTTAAAATCGACAAACTAAATGCCGATGGGTCAGTGAACTTTACGTGTTCTCCCAAAGGATGGCGATCGTGGTGGACTCCGATGTACAACGCCACCTACCGGGAATTTGATTTTGACCATGTCAAACAGGAATCATGAAACCAGACAGATCAATGGCAAACATGCTGCTAACTGAGATCTCCTGTCGTAAAAAAAGGAGGGTAGTGGATTTGAGGCTACATTAACAAAGGAGGGAAAGTTTGAAGGCACAGGTGGCATAATGGTTTGACTGTCTGCTTTGAATAAATTCTACTTTTAGTTGTTATATTATTCTTTTGGAGTCATATATATATATATATATATATATATATATATATATATATATATATATATATATATATATATATATATATATATATATATCTTCTCTTCTCTCGATATTATAAAAGAAAGTTTTTGTTTGTTTGTCTGCGCAAGCTAATCTCCTGAACGGTGAAAGACAGGAGGAAACCTCCAATACAAAAAATGTCGGGACGGGACCCTGGAATGGAAGGTTATAGGCTAGGTGTCGAGGCCGGTTGAGGCCACTTCGGCCGGGCTGGGCCCATTTCGCAATTAAAAGCTGAGCTGAATTATAGTAATCAATCTTCTACGGCCGCGAGTAAAAGCTGAATTGTAGCAGTAAATTCATTCAAAAATAACTAAAAATGTCGGGACGGGCCCTGGGAAGATTATAGGCTAGGTGGTGAGGCCAGTCGAGGTGCTCCTGCCTCCTGTCGAGGTGCCTCCTATATATATATGTAAGTGTGTGTATTATTATTATTATTTTTTTTTAATACAGAATCGAGGCTCATGGAAAAGCCTTTACTAAAGGTACCAGCTGCTTTCTCGCTTGATGCTCGGCATTCAGAGGATAGAGGACGGGTAAACCCCGCAAGTTGGCATTCCACGCGGAGGGGAAAATGTGCCCTCACTTGCCCTGCTGACTGTAGAGATAAAAGTGATGTCAAAAAGATGGCATCGCCGTTACCCAGAGAGCCCAGGGAAGTTGTCATTTCCTCCATGGTCAACGGCTGTTTGTCTGAAGTCAATTCTGGCATTTTTTTTGTCTGGATGTGTATGTGTGATGTGTTGCATCTCCTCCATGAACCTTAGATCATGTGATAAAAGGAAAGGAGGGAAGAAAAGGAAAATAAGAAAAGGCAAATATGCATGTCGTATAAACAAAGGCAAAGAAGAGAACAAGTATTTGAAAAATTGTTTTGCATACATAATATGTGGATAAGCTGAGCACCCTTCCCTGGCTTGCTCTCCCTCCGTTTTGTCCAATTGTTTTCTTGGAAGAAGTGGGTGTCCAAAATTTGTGTTGGCGAATTCCTTGCAAATGGCAGTGTACAACCATCACATGCTATCCTATCTATGGCCATACCCATGACTAGGTATTGGTAATATTTCCGGCCTAGGCAATCACATTTATCCATTGCTGTCTGTCTTGGGCTGACCTGCAGCACCGTCCCGTGGTCAGCCCAGTTCAGGCTGTCGTCATCTTGATCAATTAGTGGTCTGGGTATGGTCACCGCCAAGAGCGTCTGCTTATCATCCAGCTACATCCTTGAACGGTGGATTTTCTTTTGTCAACCGACAGGCTGTGATGGGATGACTGAAATATCATACTTTCTTCTGCCTGATGTTACCCAGCAGTGTACAATCTGCTCCTATCTCTTGCAGAACACATTTTCCTTTTTCTTCCAGGTAGCTGACAGATCATGCATTAGTAACATCTCATCTCAACACTTCGTTCCACTTGATGTCTGCTTCCTGGACCTTCCAACTCTCAACCCTGTCTTACAAATAGCCATTGCAGGACTATCATAAATCAGGTTTTAATAAATTTGTTGATTGATGGTCTTTGCTGTTGTTCCTTTGATTTTATATAGTACTTCCAGCCATGGAAATCTTGTTTTTTTTATTTATCATTTTTCCAATGTCCCCATGCTGTTCAACCTTGCACTCCAATATATTCAAACTTGGTTGCTGCCTCTAATGATCTTTCCTTAGCAGTCAATAACGACCTGCTCATTGTGTTTTGTGACTGGCACGACTTCCTCAAAAGATTTCTGCCCACTATTAGATTGCTTCTTTGCAAGGCCTGGTCCATATGGTAAAAGAATTGCACATCAAGTGGCACTGTTATAATCATACTAAAATACGCCATGTCTGTCCGTCTGTCTGATGAATTTTTCACGCCAATACATTCTGACGTTACTTATCCAATCTCAACCAAACTTGACAGGATGACCAACGGTTACATAATGAAGGTTGTAGCACATTCATTTGCCCCCCTCCCCAAGGGGGTTTCTCCCCCAAGCGGGGTTTCCCTGCCATTGCCGTCAATGGGTTGCGTGTTGAGGTGTATAGCCATATTAGGTTAGCTTTATCGTGGCGTTTTTCCAAGGCCGCTTCGAATAACAAAACTAACGATAATAGCATAATATTAATGTTATTACAAAACAATATTATTCTTACTATTATTCACCAAATGTCCGTCCGTCTGTCTGTCCGTCTGTCCGTCCATCTGTCTGTCCGTCCGTTCGAAGGTACCGCAAAAACAGCTGAACCGATCGCAACGATATTTTGGGTGGGTAATCCTGGGATCTCCTGGAATAAAATAGGCTATATTGTTTTTCCAATTTCAGCTTTGGCCTCCAGCATTTTCAGGTTTGGACTCCCGCATAACATTATTTTCCCAGGTGCCGCACAAACTGCTGCACCGATCGCTGCATGGCTGCACCGATCGGTTGCACTGATCGGACTCCGTGACCTCGGACAAAGACCTTTTATAAGGACATGGGTTGAATCCCTGCTTGAGAGAATGTCAACCCCCTCCCCGCCATCACGTTGGTCTCTCCAACTCACAATCCCATGAGATATCCGGAAAAGACAACCCAAAACCAATTATCTTCTTTTTGATTCATATATAAACATCATTAAAAGTAAATAATGACCTCGGCCAAAGTTCAAACGATGTGGGTTTAATCTCTACATGAGAGAATTCCACATAGCTATTTCGGCGGTGTATAAGCTAACAGATCGCTGTCTCCTTCGATCTTGCCGAGGCCATAACACCTATCGGGTCAAAATCCTTTTAACTGTTGACTTTGTAGTTTTTACAATGAAGGAAACATTAACAATGTTGTTAAAAGTTTATTTTGTGATTAATTTGTGATTGGAGTTATGTTGTTTGGAATGAAAAAAAGAGATATCGAGTTCAAGTAAATTACGACATGCCGTGATGGTTTCTACTTTCTGAACATGAACTTCGCGGATTGCCATATGCAGATTCGCCATGGACCCACGATCGATGTTTCGATACGTGAACGTACCCGTTTGTTTGCGAATGCGTACGTTTTTCATGGAAGTCCTTCACGAACTTGCTGTCCATGTCTGATGTGCGACTGAAGGTGCTACAGGAATGTGGAATTTATTGGTTCCATGCTTTAGCATTCGCCGTATCTACATTGCCTGTTTGCTTCTGGCCTCCCACCCATGCGTGGCATGGTTATCTCACTAGTACTAATAATGTTCCACCGCCACAAGGTGTTTTTCCTCCTTGAACAAACGTCGAGTCGACCTTTATAAATAGCATATCATGGCGTTTCCGTGGGGGCAATGGCCCAATGGCCTCTACCAACGGTAAAAATATTATGAACCACAAACACGTATGATTAGCTTTTTAAACAGTCGCTAATGCTGTTTATAATACTAGATAATGAAATTTGGAGGAATCCTGACATCCGTGAAGTAGGTTTTACTGACAGAACTGAGCGAAGATCTACTGTACTCTATATACCCCACAAGAGTTGGTTTAATAACGTGACCCTTCCTGCCGCTACCGTGGCGTTTTTCGTAGCAAACATTTAAACTCTCTCCTGCTGTTTAACACGAAACTGAAAGGGAGGAAGACCGGGGTGTGCTCATTTACCAAGTTGCTAGCTAGCGCTTGCCAAGCCAGCCGTTCCTTAACAGTTTTTAATGGAGTGCTTGCTCGAATGCTTAAACCAAATGGCGATTTCTCCACAATAAACTTGGTAAATGAACACACCCAATGTTCTTGAGACCCACCCATAGATCGACTGTAATCTATATACCCCAAAGAGGAATTACCTTTCATGCCCCTCCTGTAGTTTGCGGGTGTATTAGTCAACACAAATATGCCATCGACAATGGGGATTACTGATGTTTCTTCCATTCATGACGATTTTGAAATATTACAAGTCAGGAGACGACGATGGTTCACGAGCGAGCGGAATTCATTGACAAAGGACGGACTATAACCAAAACAGGCCCGGACAGGCCAGGCCCAGAAATGTCAAAACGAAGGTTACTGACCTTGAAATGAGATAGAAAATAATGTATGATCATTTATGAGGTTAGTTAGCTGCACAATACCGAAAATTCGGTGAAAAATGAAATGAAAAAAAGAAAAAAGAATTTTTTTTTTTTAAGTTGAGCTCCGTGGGGCTAGACACATGGCATTGGCCTAACCAAATACCGAAACCCCTGTCAGATTCCACCAAACCCCTCGGAGAAGATGTAGCTTGAACTCGATTACCCCCTAAAAAGACATATTTTTCGGGCGTGGCTCCGCCCACAATGGGCGCAATACGCCCACTCTAGGCAGGACACAACTAGATCATGATATCAACCTCACACCCAAGTTTCATCAAGACCGGATGATATCATCGGGTAGTTATGCTGCGGACAGACAGACACACACACACATGACGAATATAGTGGTCACTTGATAACTCGTGAACCAAAAGTTCATCAGCTCATGAGTTTCTCTGTAACTTTCCGGATCAGAGATAAAAAACAGAATTTCGAAAAAGTGCTGCATGAAAAATCTTGACAGTGCAGAGCCCACGAAGCACAAATGAAATGCAGCACACCGCTGTCTAAATCTCAAAATCCCACTGGCAAGCTGTGTTGTGGTGTCATTGCTGTCTAACAGCAAAAAGAATCTGCGGAGTTGCTGCGCTAAAACGGGCCTTTTCAGCCATGTGAGGCTTACTTCCATCCTCATGTTGTTTTCTTGTTTATTTTGGCCATTGGCTTTCAGTGACAGCACTGATTAACCCGCTGTGGGCGTATACTGAAGGGAAGCAAGTGGTCTGCAATTAATCCGTCTTGCATCGGGGTGAAACAACACTTCATTAACACAACTTTGTTGTTGTTTTTTGGTTGCGAAAACACGACTAAATAAGCTTGCAATTAACGTCCGTGTGTGTGTTGACTGACTGCCTGGACGCGACTGAGGTTGTGGATCTACTGATGTACCATCTATTGATGTGGATCCATGATCGAGGTTGTGGATCCGCCGTTTGGAGAGGTCCTGGGCTAAAAGGATTGAAACCTCGAGGAGGAACGGTGCCCAGCTGATGATCCATGCAGTCGGGAAACGAGTCAATTGCTTACGGGTTAAGGTTCTTGCTTTAGGTGGAGGAACTATGTTTGATGTTTAAAATTTAAATAAAGTTGAATATGGGATGTTGTAAAATTAACTTCATTTTCAACGATCCTTTAAATCATTTCAGTTTAGGAACAACCGATACTGTACAATTAATTAAGTGTGTGTGTGTGTGTGTGTGTGTGTGTGTGTGTGTGTGTGTGTGTGTGTGTGTGTGTGTGTGTGTGTGTGTGTGTGTGTGTGTGTCTTTGAATGAAAGAAAGGGATAGAATTGTGAGGAACAGAAATGAAAAAACGAGATGTGTGTGTGTGTGTGTGTGTGTGTGTGTGTGTGTGTGTGTGTGTGTGTGTGTGTGTGTGTGTGTGTGTCTGTGTGTGTGTGTGTGTGCGTGTCACCAGGCAATGAAGGAGGCAAACTAATGCTTGGTTCCAGACAAAAGATTGAGGCACAGAATTGAATGCTTGGTGGAAGAATAGAGAACCTGAACATCAGGGATATGCAGCATTGTCCAAGGGACCTTGTGCCATTAGCAACAGCTAGATTCAAAGATGAATATGGGAACCCCTAGAGAACACCCCAAGGCTAAGCAGCAAAGGAGGAGGAGACACTTCGTGAATATCCTTAACGTCCAAAGCCATTTCCATGGCACGGAGATGACGGAAAAAGTCAGGCAGCAACTCCCACAAACACCAATGGCCGAAGCACCAACAAAGGAAAAGTTTGAAAAAGCCATTCGGAATTATAAGGATGGAGAGGCTGTGGCATTCTTCCAGAAGGGATGAAGATGGTATTCTGTGAAAATGACTCTCTCGACATGTTGCTTGATTTACTGTTTGCGGTGTGGAAGGATATCATTAGCCTCGAGCATTGGCTAATTGCGAGCTGATACCCATTCCCCAAAAAGATGATGTAGCGGTTACCGCTGGATGCACACAATCGCCTTGCACCGGCCAGAACACGGCCAGACGCGCCTCTCCCGGGCATGCCCGGACTCACTGTTCCCGGGCACGCCCGAACCTCCCGGGCACGCCCGGTCTCGTCTTTCCCGGGCATGCCCGCTCTCGCCTTTCCAGAGCTCGCCCAGAGCGTCCGGGCATGCCCGCTATCGCCTTTCCAGGGCTCGCCCAGAGCGTCTGGGCATGCCCGCTATCGCCTTTCCAGGGCTCGCCCAGAGCGTCCGGGCACGCCCAGCCTCGACTTGCCAGGCCGCAACCAAACACGCCCGGGCAGGTCCAGACTCGCCTTTCCAAGGCTCGCCCTTGACACCCGGGCATGCCCGGTATAGCTTTTGCCGGGCAAACTTCCCGACATAAATGTGTATATATATTGCTGCCCGATAAACGGGCTTTTGTCAGAATACCTGAGCTGTTTTGTTTCAATAAAGCAACTCGGACGAATTCCGTCTTTGGTCGCGTCAATTCTTTCGACTCGCGTTGGAGCGCAGCTCCTTCACTGGTGACCTACCGACATGGACACGGCAGTGACTCTTAAACTGCCTACCTTTTGGGAGGCTCACGCGGCTGTTTGGTTCGCCCAGGCGGACTCCCAGTTCACGCTGCGAGGCATCACCGCGGCCGACACCCGCTTCCACCACGTCGTGGCAGCGCTCGGTTCCGCCACCGCGGCCCGCGCCCTGAGCCTCCTCGAGCACCCGCCGGCTGCCGAAAAGTATGACGCGCTGAAGACGCTCCTCCTCGACGCTTTCGCCCTCTCACCGGCGGCACGCGCACGGCGCCTGCTCGACCTGCCCGAGCTCGGCGACACGCGCCCGTCCGAGCGCATGGACTATATGCTCTCGTTGCTCGGTGAGCACTCTCCGGATTTTCTGTTCCGCGAGTTGTTCCTTCGCCAGCTGCCTCACCCGGTACGCTTCGCCCTGTCTGGCACGTCGATCACCGATCCCCGCGCCCTCGCCAGGGAAGCCGATAAGATCTCCTCGGCGGGCCAACACATCGGCGCGGCTACCTGGAGCCTGCCGCCGTCCGAGGCGACGCCCATGACGCCCGAGCACCCTGCGCGGTTGGAGGCCGAACTGCCGGTGAAACTGGCGGCCGCCACGCCACACCGACCGCTTCCGACACGACGGCCGGGGCCTCCACCTGACCAGGCGTGGTGTTATTACCATGCCAGGTTCGGACACAAGGCTCGGACGTGCCGACCCCCGTGCACTTTCGGCAAGTCGGGAAACGGCCGGGCCGGCGTTCATTCCCAGCCATGAGCACCGGCCACTCGGGCAACTTGCTTTTTATTCGGGACAAAGCGTCCGGGCGGCGTTTCCTTTGTGACACCGGCGCCCAACTGAGCGTCATACCCGCCTCCGAGCAGGACAGGCGGGACGCCGTTTGCGGCCCCTCTTTGGTTGCTGCTAATGGCTCGGCCATACGCACTTTCGGCCTGCGCAACATCACCCTCTGCTTCGGCAGCCAGCACTTTCAGTGGACCTTTGTGACCGCCTGCGTCCCCATGGCTTTGCTGGGCGCCGACTTCCTCTGCGCGCACGGGCTGCTGGTCGACGTCAAACGTCGTCGCCTTGTCAACGCCGAGACCTTCAGCTCCCTGGCGTGCACGATGAGCAGCTCCGCGCCGACCGAACTGGCGTGCGCCCTCCCGACGGCGAACGAGTTCGCTCGCCTGCTCGCGGAATTCCCGGCCCTCACACGGCCGACGTTTTCGGCCGTCGCAGTGCGGCATGGGATCGAGCACCACATACCCACTACGGGCCCGCCGGTCTACGCCAGGGCCCGCCGCCTCGACCCGGCCAAGCTCGCCATGGCAAAGGCCGAGTTCGACGCGTTGGAGCACCTCGGCATCGTGCGGCGCTCCAATAGCGCGTGGGCCTCACCACTGCACATCGTGCCAAAGCCGGGGGGCGGATGGCGCCTGTGTGGCGACTACCGCCGCCTCAACGACGCTACCACCCCCGACAGGTACCCGATCCCACACATCCAGGACTTTTCCGCCCGTTTGGCGGGACGGGTCATATTTTCCAAAATTGACCTGATACGGGGATACCACCAGGTACCTGTCCGGGCGGCCGACATCCTGAAGACGGCCGTCATCACGCCGTTCGGCCTGTTCGAATTTTTGAGGATGCCGTTCGGCCTCAAGAACGCGGCCCAGGCGTTCCAGCGCTTAATGGACGGCGTGCTGCGCGACCTGCCATTTCTTTTCCTCTATCTGGATGACATCCTCGTCGCCAGCACGTCCCGCGCCGCGCACCTCCTCCACCTCCGAACACTGTTCGGTCGCCTCAGCGAGCATGGCTTAATTGTCAACCCGGCCAAATGCCACTTCGGCACGACGACCGTTGACTTTTTGGGCCACCGCATCACCAAGACCGGGGCCGTGCCGCTGCCGACCAAGGTCGAGGCCATCACCACGTTCCCGCGTCCCCGTTCCATCAAGGCCCTACAAGAGTTCCTCGGCATGGTGAATTTTTATCACCGATTCGTGCCCCGCGCTGCTCAGCTCATGCGGCCCCTTTACGAGGCCCTCCGGGGCAAGCCGGCCAAGCATGACATCGTTTGTTCCGCGGCCATGGACGCGGCCTTTGCGAGCGCAAAATGGGCCCTCGCCGACGCAACGCTGCTGGCTCACCCGGTGCTCAACGCGCCCATCGCCCTCACTACGGATGCCTCCAACTACGTGGTGGGCGCCGTCCATGAACAATGGGTGGACGGGGTTTGGCAGCCACTCGCTTTTTTCAGCCGGCAGCTCCGGCCGAACGAGTTAAAATACAGCACGTTCGACCGCGAGCTGCTCGGTCTATTCCTGGCCGTTCGCCATTTCCGACACCTCCTGGAGGGCCGCCCGTTCACGGCTTTCGTCGACCACAAGCCGTTGGTCTACGCAATGGCCAAAGTCACGGAGCCGTGGTCGGCCCGCCAGCAGCGCCACCTCTCCGCCGTGTCGGAATTCACCACGGACATCCGGCACGTCGCCGGCAAAGACAACGCTGTGGCCGACTGTCTTTTCGGGCCAGCGCGAACGCGGTCCACCTCGGCGTGGACTTCGCGCTCATGGCGGCCGACCAGACCACCGACACCTCGGTGCAGGCCCTCCGGGCGGCGGACACGGGCCTCTGCCTGGCCGACATCCCCTTCGTGGGCACCGTCCTGCTCTGCGACGTCTCCCAGGGCCAGCCTCGCCCCATCGTGCCCGTTTCCTGGCAGCGCCGCATCTTCGCCTCCATCCACGGCCTTTCTCACCCGGGCCGGAAAGCTTCTCAGAAGCTGGTGTCGGCGCGTTTCATCTGGCACGGCCTTCGACGGAACGTCCGCGACTGGGCCAACGCCTGCACGGCCTGCCAGCAGGCCAAGGTCCACCGCCACACCCAGGCCCCGCTGGCACCTTTCACCGTGCCTGCATGGCGTTTCGACCACGTCCACATGGACCTGGTGGGTCCCCTGCCCCCATCGCGGGGGTTCACCCACCTGCTCACCATGGTGGACAGGACCACCAGGTGGCCGGAGGCCGTGCCCCTCACCTCCACCACCACCGCCGACGTGGCACAGGCGTTCATCGCCACCTGGGTCACGCGCTTCGGCGCACCGGCGGACATCTCGTCCGACCGCGGCCCACAGTTCACGTCCGAACTTTGGGGCACGGTCGCCCGCTCGTTGGGGGTCACGCTGCACCGCACCACGGCCTACCACCCCCAAGCCAATGGGTTGTGCGAGCGGTTTCACCGCTCCATGAAGGCTGCACTCATGGCCGGCCTTCAGGACGACGGTTGGACCGACCGGCTGCCGTGGGTCCTTTTGGGCCTCCGCACGGCCCCCATGGAGGACCTCCGGGCGTCCGCCGCCGAGCTCGTCTACGGCCAGCCGCTCCGCGTCCCGGGCGAGTTCGTGCCCGACGCTACCAGTCCCTGGTCCGCCACACACCAGCGCTCGGACCTCCAGGAGGCCGCCCGCCGATTTGCCCCCGTGCCAACGTCCCGCCATGGTGGCCCCCAGTCCTACGTCCCCCCGGCGCTTCGCACAGCGGAGTACGTCTTTGTGCGTCATGACGCGCACCGGGGGCTACTCCGGCCGCCGTACGACGGGTCCTGCGACGGGGCGACAAGTCCTTTGTCGTCGACGTTGGTGGCCGGTCGGACCGGATCTCTGTGGACCGCCTCAAACCGGTGCACATGGACGTCGACCGACCACCACGGTTGGCCCTTCCTCCGCGGCGAGGCCGCCCCCCGTCCACAGTTCCCCCCGCTCGACCACCCACCACCACGTCGGACCCCTCCCCACGACCCTCCAGGGGTCGCTTCGGCCGGGTCATCCGGACCCCCCTTAAATTGACCCTGCCGGTGCAGGTCGATTCTGGAGGGGCGTGTGTAGCGGTTACCGCTGGATGCACACAATCGCCTTGCACCGGCCAGAACACGGCCAGACGCGCCTCTCCCGGGCATGCCCGGACTCACTGTTCCCGGGCACACCCGAACCTCCCGGGCACGCCCGGTCTCGTCTTTCCCGGGCATGCCCGCTATCGCCTTTCCAGGGCTCGCCCAGAGCGTCCGGGCATGCCCGCTATCGCCTTTCCAGGGCTCGCCCAGAGCGTCCGGGCACGCCCAGCCTCGACTTGCCAGGCCGCAGCCAAACACGCCCGGGCAGGTCCAGACTCGCCTTTCCAAGGCTCGCCCTTGACACCCGGGCATGCCCGGTATAGCTTTTGCCGGGCAAACTTCCAGACATAAATGTGTATATATATTGCTGCCCGATAAACGGGCTTTTGTCAGAATACCTGAGCTGTTTTGTTTCAATAAAGCAACTCGGACGAATTCCGTCTTTGGTCGCGTCAATTCTTTCGACTCGCGTTGGAGCGCAGCTCCTTCAATGTCAACAAATATGACAACTGGTGGGACATTGCTCTTCTTGGTGTGCTAGGAAGAGCAGCATCAAAATACTGCAGGAAAGGCCACAACAACTAGCTGAATAATAATGACCTGCATCGTTGTGCGACTTCAGGAGAGGAAGATCCTGAACAAATATGATTGAATGTGCCAGATGGTAACGAAGACTTGGGAGTGTAGTGTCGGTACATAGATCTGAAGGAAGCCGATGACTGTACCTTGTGCTCCTTTATTGGCAACACTAAGGAAACTTGGTGCACCTGGACAAACATTCAAACCTGCTCAGCCATTTTTAAGCAGTGAAGCTGCTTCAATATTTGGATATGTCCTTCCTTCC
Source organism: Myxine glutinosa (assembly GCF_964187855.1). NCBI lineage: Eukaryota > Metazoa > Chordata > Myxini > Myxiniformes > Myxinidae > Myxine > Myxine glutinosa. The sequence goes on from NC_136265.1 coordinate 208,482,054, forward strand.
ATGTGTCCATCCGTCATTCAAAAATGAAGAAGAGGAAGAACCTTTCTACCCACCCTGTTTAATTCGAAAGGATTCTATAAGAGTAATTCTAGAGGGTTCTAAAAGAGTAATTCTAGAGGGTTCTAAAAGAGTAATTCTAGAGGGTTCTAAAAGAGTAATTCTAGAGACTCCTAAAAGATTAATTCACGAGGGTTCTAAAAGTGTAATTCACGAGGGTTCTAAAAGTGTAATTCTAAAGGATTCTAAAAGTGTAATTCTAGAGGGTCCTAAAAGTGTAATTCTGGAGGGTTCTAAAAGTGTAATTCTCGAGGGTTCTAAAAGTGTCATTCTAAAGGATTCTAAAAGTGTAATTCTAGAGGGTCCTAAAAGTGTAATTCTAGAGGGTTCTAAAAAGTAATTCTAAAGGATTCTAAAAGTGTTGTTCTAGAGGGTTCTAAAAGAGTAATTATATAGGGTTCTAAAAGAGTCATTCTAGAGGGTTGTAAAAGTGTAATTCTAGAGGGTTGTAAAAGAGTAATTCAAGAGGGTTCTAAAAGAGTAATTCTAGAGGGTTCTAAAAGAGTAATTCTAGAGGGTTCTAAAAGTGTAATTCTAGAGGGTTCTAAAAGAGTAATTCTAGAGGGTTCTAAAAGATTAATTCTGGAGGGTTCTAAAAGTGTAATTCTAGAGGGTTCTAAAAGAGTAATTCTAGAGGGTTCTAAAAGTGTAATTCTAAAGGATTCTAAAAGTGTAATTCTAAAGGATTCTAAAAGAGTAATTCTAGAGGGTTCTAAAAGATTAATTCTCAAGGGTTCTAAACGTGTAATTCTCGAGGGTTCTAAAAGTGTAATTATAAAGGATTCTAAAAGTGTAATTCCAGAAGGTTCTAAAACTAATTCTAGAGGGTTATAAAAGAGTAATTCTAGAATGTTCTAAAAGTGTAATTCTAGAGGGTTCTAAAAGAGTAATTCTAGAGGGTTCTCAAAGTGTAATTCTCGAGGGTTCTAAAAGTGTAATTCTAGAGGGTTCTAAAAGTGTAATTCCAGAAGGTTCTAAAAGTGTAATTCTAGAGGGTTCTAAAAGTGTATTTCGAGAGGGTTCTAAAAGTGTAATTCTCGAGGGTTCTAAAAGTGTAATTCTAGAGGGTTCTAAAAGTGTAATTCTAGAGGGTTCTAAAAGTGTATTTCGAGAGGGTTCTAAAAGTGTAATTCGAGAGGGTTCTAAAAGTGTAATTCTCGAGGGTTCTAAAAGTGTAATTCTAGAGGGTTCTAAAAGTGTAATTCTGGAGGGTTCTAAAAGTGTAATTCTAGAGGGTTCTAAAAGAGTAATTCTAGAGGGTTCTAAAAGTGTAATTCTAAAGGATTCTAAAAGTGTAATTCTAAAGGATTCTAAAAGAGTAATTCTAGAGGGTAATTCTAGAGAGTCCACATGTCGACTTTCCTACCCATATCCGTGGTCACATTTTGGACCTTGTCTGCTCCACTGGATTAAATTTGCACCATCTCTATGGCTCCGACCTCACCCTCTCTGACCACTTAGCCATCACTCTGACCATCAACATCCCCGCCCCAACACCAAGGCATTATCGCACAATCAACTTCCGTAAGCTAAACGCTCTTTCACCTACCTCATTCTCATCCACCCTCTCTGAAAAAATGTCCACTTCTCCCTTCATTGACCTCCACACCCCTTCCGACCTCACTGACTACTACAACCACACTCTCTCCTCCTGCCTTGACCAGCTTGCGCCTGTAAAAACCAAAACAGTTTCTTTCACCCATTCTGCTCCCTGGTTTACCCCTGAACTCCACCTGATGAAAACTCGTGCTCGCCAACTTGAAAGACTCCGCAATAAAACGGGTCTCACAGTTCACTCCCAAGCCTACAAGGACCACATACAACACTACAAAGATGCCCTCTCCCGCGCCCGCTCTGCCTACTACTCTCAAATTATCCACTCTGGCTCCGGAAACCCAAAAGCACTCTTCTCGACAATAAACAAACTCCTCCGCCCCCTGAACACCACCACCCAGTCATTCACAGTAGACAACTGCATCTCCTTCCTCTCTTTCTTCCAACGCAAAATTGACAACATCTACAACAGCTTGACCACCGCCGCACCCGCTCCCCCTCCAACCACCTGCCCCCCCTTGTCCTGCCATCCCCTGTCTCGGTTCTCCCCAATCTCTCCTACTGACCTCTCTGAACTCCTCAGAGGAATGAAAACTGCCACCTGCACTCTTGACCCCATCCCCTCCAGCTTTGTCAAAGCCTCCCTCCCTGCTCTCTCTCCACTTATCATTGCAACAATAAACTCCTCCCTGTCTACAGGCATCGTCCCACCTTCCCTCAAAATTGCTGCTGTTACCCCCATTCTAAAAAAACCTGGTCTAAACCCTGACACCCTAAACAACTTCAGACCCATCTCCAACCTACCCTTTCTGTCAAAAGTTTTGGAACGCGCTGTAGCCACTCAACTCAAACATCATCTCTCTGCCAATAACTTGTATGAAACATTCCAATCCGGATTCCGCTCCAACCACAGTACTGAAACTGCTCTCCTCAAAATCACCAACGACCTTCTCCTCTCCTCTGACGCTGGCAACCTCAACATTCTCGTCCTCCTCGACCTCAGCGCTGCCTTTGACACCATCGATCACACTATCCTCCTCACCCGACTTGAATCCACCTTTAACGTCACCGGCACTGCCCTCTCTTGGATTAAATCATACCTCTCTGACAGATGCCAGTTCATCTCCATCAATAACTGCAAATCCCCCACTGCTCCCCTCCCCCAAGGTGTCCCCCAAGGTTCAGTTCTTGGCCCCCTCCTCTTCATCCTTTACCTGTCCCCGCTCGGTCACTTAATCCGCCGTCATGGTCTCCAATTCCACTGCTTCGCCGATGACATCCAGCTTTTCATCTCCACCAAGTCCGTCTCCACCGACACCCACTCTATCCTGACAAACTGCATCACTGAAATAAAATCCTGGCTTCAAATCAACTTCCTCAAGCTTAACTGTGATAAATCTGAAATAATCATCATTGGCCCAAAAACGCTCACAAAATCCACCCATAACTTTGCCCTCAACATCGACGGTATCCCAGTATCCACCTCCCCTCACATCCGGAATCTTGGCGTCATCTTTGACCAAACCCTTTCCTTCGACAAATACACTAAACAGATCACAAAGTCAGCCTTCTTTCACCTGAAAAACATTGCCCGTCTCCGCTCATCCCTCTCCTCCACGGCTGCAGAAACCCTCATCCACGCCTTCATCACCTCCCGTCTGGACTACTGCAATAGCCTCCTCTATGGTTCACCCTCAAAAATCACCAATAAACTCCAATACATTCAGAACTCCGCTGCCCGTCTACTCACTCATTCCCGGACCCGTGACCACATCACCCCCGTCCTTTACAAGCTTCACTGGCTCCCCATCCCCCAGAGAATCCAGTACAAAATCCTCCTCTTGACATACAAAGCCCTCCATAACCTGGCCCCATCCTACCTGGCTGACCTCCTCTCCAGACACACTCCCACCCGCAACCTCCGCTCTGCTGGTACCAACCTCCTGACCCCCTCCATCCGGACCAAATTCAGATCCTGGGGGGACAGGGCCTTCTCCATCGCTGCTCCCACCCTCTGGAACTCACTACCTCACACCATCAGAGACTCCTCCTCACTCACCACATTCAAAACATCACTAAAGACCCACCTGTTCAACGCTGCATTCAACATTCAACCCACAGCATTTAACCCCTGACTATCTCTTCTCCTTCTCCCTCCTTTTGCTTTAAATATTTCCCTATTGATTCTTGTCTTGTCTTTTTGATTCTTGTCTTATATATATGCCGTATATCGCTGCTGTTTGTTTTCTTGATTCTTGTCTTTTTGCAATTGTTGTTTTCATGTATTGTTATGCATTATGTTTTCCACTCTGTCAAAGCGCCTTTGGGCTTCTGGAAAAGCGCTATACAAAATAAATGAATTATTATTATTATTATTAAAAGTGTAATTCCAGAAGGTTCTAAAACTGTAATTCTAGAGGGCTCTAAAAGTGTAATTCTAGAGGGTTCCAAAAGTGTAATTCCAGAAGGTTCTAAAAGTGTAATTCTAGAGGGTTCTAAAAGTGTATTTCGAGAGGGTTCTAAAAGTGTAATTCTCGAGGGTTCTAAAAGTGTAATTCCAGAAGGTTCTAAAAGTGTAATTCTAGAGGGTTCTAAAAGTGTAATTCCAGAAGGTTCTAAAAGTGTAATTCTAGAGGGTTCTAAAAGTGTAAATCTAGAATGTTCCAAAAGTGTAATTCTAGAGGGTTCTAAAAGTGTAATTCCAGAAGGTTCTCAAAGTGTAATTCTCGAGGGTTCTAAAAGTGTAAATCTAGAATGTTCCAAAAGTGTAATTCTCGAGGGTTCTAAAAGTGTAATTCTAAAGGATTCTAAAAGAATAATTCTAGAAGGTTCTAAAAGTGTAATTCTAGAGGGTTATAAAGGGTTTCTAAATTTGTCATCCTCAGGAAGTCCTGTAACTTGCATGCATTGCACAAATACTGCCAAACTGCAGCACATCCTTCGGATATGGGTGCATTTTTTTTTTCGTTTGGTCAAAGGCTCGTGATTGAGTTCTGGACGTCCCATCTGCCAGCATTGGGTTGTGGACGTAAAAGATCCCACGGTGTCCTTCGCAAGGAACCCTGAACAAATTCCAAATTCCTGCCCTAACCTTCAGGGGTCGTTGCAGCATTGGCACAGCCGTGGCCCGCTCAACTAGTGATGCTACTCACAGCCTTATGCTGCATAAAAAGAAGAAGAAGACGAAATGACTTTGCATATCTTACATCTGTGATTACTTCTCCAGGAGGTTTGTTTCAGACATCAACAAAAGGATTGCACAGGCCCTGAGAGTTTAATCAGGGCCCGAAACAAGGCAGTCTTCATGAACATCACCCTGAGTAAGAAGACCAAGCACAAGGTGTATCAGAGTTCTCTATGATCTGATGTTGGATTCAAATCAGAAAACACGAGAAAAGACTGAACTCATTTCACCACAGATGCTTCATACTAGTTGTTTTCACTATAGAGTAATGGTCTCAGTAGGTATAACCTCGCAGGAAGTGAGATAGCAATGTGGAGGTTCAGGTGTGGTTGCTTTGGCCTCGCCCATGAGGTGGGTCGAGAAAATATGGAGAGATGAGATCCGTAAAGATCTGAGGTTTGTTTGAGGGTGTTAGAGGAGAAGTGGTATGAAAAGGCAACCATATTTAGGGCAGGGTGGATGCCACTAACCACACAACTCTATCGGGAGAACTCAACGGGCAGTGGTAACAACAAATAACTCAGCAGCCCCCAGTTTAAGTACTATTGCGGCAATGCTTCCAGTCATTCAGGAGGGAAGGTGATCGATGCAGGTGCATTTCAGAAGACCAATAAACTATCAGGAAACACAAAGAACCTGTTCAATGGCCAGCATGCCAGAAATGGTTTGCTAGCATAGAAGATGTGTAGTACCCAGATGTAACCAGCCAAACAGTGATTGGCAATGCCAACTAAACTAGAACCCCTCTGTTCCCAATGCATCCAAACATGACCATGCGACAGCCGCAGCACGACAGGCCGGGAGGGTGTAGGCCTACTCCACAAAACTTGTCATTCCTGCTTCAATGTTACGATACCTCATGACGTACTTGTGTAGCAACAAACATTCTACATAGTATATTGACTACAATGACACACTTGTGTGCAACTGTTTTTTCTTTGTACTGCATTTTACTAGAATTCACCAAATGTCCGTCTGTCTGTTCCCAGGTACCACAAAAACGGCTCAACCGATCGCAACAGAATTTTGGGTGGGTAATCCTGGGACCCCCTGGAGTAAAATAGGCTATATTGTTTTTCCAATTTTTTCCCCAATTTTTCCAATTTCCAATATTTTCAATTTTCCAGTTTTTCCAAACACGATGGAATAATATTTACCGACATGAACAGTGACGTGGCTTTTATTGAAATTCTACAAATACTGTTTAGATTTTGATGATTTGCGTGTGATATCATTCAACGGATGTTTGTATAAATCGTTTAAAATAAAATAAAAACCTTCAATTTCTGATATTTTACCTTTTCATTTGGGCCTCCTAATTGAAGCCCCGCCCATAGGGCGGGTACCGTTGCTAGTATCATTAACGGGTCCATGAACATTGTTGGTGTTGAAGTAACTTCCAAAGGAATCCCTAAACTCTTTCATGGGATATTTTATGTGATCAGAGTTATTTATGTCTGTGTTGTCTAAGAAGGTTGTTATAGTCCCGGTGGATGTGCCTGTTGGTATACAAAGTGCCAAACTGATTTTAACCCAATATGTTTCATTGGAACTCCATTTAACCCAGAGGGGTACGATGTAAATTATGCGTAAATGTGCCTTGCTCTACCTATGCTATGTAGTTCGGGCAAATACGTTCTGATCAGATACACTTTGGTTGAGTTATGAGGAAAAATGCTAAAATGTCTAAAATTAGGTCATGACCTCAAAATTAGATCAAGGTCAAAATTTATGTCAACCCGGCTTCCTTCCTATACACATTATTGATGCAAAATTTCATTCCGAAAGTCCCAGCTGGCTCTGAGATACAGCTCGGAAATGTATACAGCTCGGAAATTGGGAGTGTTAGGAGAGCAGGAAGAATTCTTTAAATCATAAATAGTGGTTTAGTGCTCCTATGGGGTCTAAGAAAGCCAGTAGTACCATTAAAATTTGGGGCACTAATCGTAGAAACAAAGTCAAAAACATCAATAAGCCTTCCCCTGTTGTATACCTGAAGGCTTATTGAAAGTGATGATGACGACAATGATACATAATGATGATACATAATGATAATGGTAATGGTACAGAATGATAATGATAATAAAATAATCATGATAATGATAATGGTAATTAATGACAATATTGAACGTAATAATGATAATAATAATAATAATGTTGAGAATGATTATCTATATATAATGGAGCAAGTGTATCTATGTCACGTCACTATAAACTAACCCACGTGATGATATCTTTCTTAATTATGTCCTGTTTGAACGTCATTTGCACCGTGACTAGTGAATACGTCTATTAATTACGTACTATTGAAATATACCTTTTAAACCTAAAGACCGTTTAAACTGCCGAGGCCCCTTAGACCTTACCCTTTAAGACTCTTTAGACATTTTAGACCCATTAGACACCATTAGACATTTACCTCCTCTACACCCCTTCAATCGCTATATGCCATTAGACCCCTTGAGACCCTTAAAACCCTTCAGAACCCTTAGACACTTAAGACCCCGTTATACCCATTAGTCTCATATAGACCATATAGATCCTGCACACCCTATAATCCCTTTACACCCCTTAAGACCATGAATTCCCTGTTGGACCTTTTCGATCCCATGGACCCCTATACTCTACAGAACATATGAGACCCTTTAGAACCCTAGAACCCCATTAGACCCTTTATTACCCCTAAGATCCCAGAGACCCCTCAGAGTCCTTTATGCACTTTCGACCCCTTTAGACAATTCCTACTTTTTTTATCTTGATTTACACCCTTTAGCCCCACCCCTTCGACTTTATCAGACCCTTTAGACATTTTCAACCATTTTAGACCTTTCGACCTTCCAACATTTACAACTTTTCAGACCTTTGACCTGTTACACCTTTACAAATAGAACACTTAGAGCTTTTATTTGCAATCAATGACCTTTCATTGAGTAAATCCTTCTATTTATTTGCCACACAAAACAAGTCTGAGCGATTGTCTACCGTCTCTGATTGCTCTTTCCAGTTAATATTTTGATAAATAGTCCTTGTCTTCAATTTAAATTTTACAAGGCTTGGGGGAAGAACACTGGCCTCTAGATCTCTCATATCGACACTAATCCTGGCACCATAAAAGGTGAAATTGTTAGGATGGTAAATTTGTAGAAATTGACAAATTTCAAATTGTTAAGATAGTAAGTTTGGTGATTTACTTATGCAAATCAGTTATTGTGTGGGTATAATTATCAAGACTATCACAATTTTTACAAATAGAGTAAGTGTGTCTATGTCCAACAACTAACCCACGTCACTAGTATTTCAACACTGTATTTACAACGGAATTTGAAAAATTCGAGAAATATGCAGGGTTTTTTTTTTGTTTTTTTTGTATATAAGATCGAGGCTCGTGAAAGAGCGAACATTTATCACACAGAAAGACAAACCGACAAACCGACACATAACCGACAAACCGACACATAAAACAAATAACATCGGGAGCGGTAGACAAGATGGGGAGAGAGGGGGAAGGACACAAACACAACATTTGAGAGCAGGAACCGAGAGACATGGAGACATCGAGAGATCTGTGGGAAGGAGAGGGCTTTGGGGGGGAGGCATGGGAAAGGGGGTGGGAGAGGCATAAGCCTCTTATTAGGGTTATTAATTTGCAACAGTTATTCGTTAAAAATTTGACCCAAATCAGTGGCATAATGGGAAAAGCGCCCACTCTGATTGTGGTAAGTTGGGGCTTTAACTATAGCCCTGGCTGAACCAAAAACTTGGAATTGTACTTGCGGCTTCCTTGCTCGATGCCCCCACGGGGAGGAGATTTGTCATTAATTTGCCAATGACTGCAGAGATAAAAGTGACGTAAAAAGATGGCATTGTTGGTACCCAGAGTGCCACTGGAAGTTCTGTCATTAACCCCCAAGGTGTTTGCCTGAAGTCAAATGCTGTTGTCTAGTGTCCCTGTCTGCATGTGTGTGGACAATTCGCGTGACAGCTCTTTCATAATCCTCAGACCCTGAAACAAAATCATCCTGCCCGCTTTGGTTGCCATGCTCACTGCAGAGATGAAGTTGACGTCACAAAGATGGCATCACGAGTGCCCTGGGAAGGAAGTTTCATTTCCTCCATGGTCATTCATATATTCATCGGTTCCCCTGCCAGTTTGGAGTGAGTAGAAAGCCCTCTTTTATTGGCTTGCAGAACAGCCTCAGACCTAGTTCTATCAATTTATGTTTTTACAGCATAAGACAAATTCCATAAACAGCACAATCCCAACAGGTATAAAACCACCTTTAGAGGCCATTTTTCCCCACAAGCGGGGGTTGGCCTTTTTCGGGGACCGTGGTTGTTGTTGTTTTTTTGGTCCCCTTTTTGAAGCAATGTTTTACGGCCGGATGCCCTTCCTGCCGCCAACCCTTTTTGTCGCCTTTTTACAACAAACAGGGAATTACCAGTGAACTGGTACTCAATTTGCCGACCTCGGAAGGATGACAGGCTGAGTCAACCCCCCTGGCGTTAATTCAGCGATCGACCGGGATTCGAACCCAGGATCCTAGGTATCCTAAGCTGGCACCCTAGCCGCTAGCCCAACACCCAACAGGTATACCAACAGAAATGACTGAACGATTTCACCCTTGTTGGTGCATTATCAGGAGTAGTATAGACCTGAGAGCAATCCCTAAAACTCTAGTTGCCTTCCCACATATCTCGTATAATTCAACCTGATGACAAGGTGATGATGACCTTAACCTATTTTAGAAAAACAGTTAATAACAAGAAAGAGCAATCAAAGATTGCAGACCCCCCTCGCCAGGACATGTTTGTGTGGTACAGGTAAATAGCATGTACTTTATTGACATACTCACATTCCTAATTGATTTTGATGTACCATACACTTTATAGAGTGTTGAATGCCGCCAAAGCAGTTTCCTGGCTAGATTTATACTAGGTGGTTTGCCATTGCCTTCCCAGAATTGTTTGTTCATGCTATATCCTTTTGAATGTTGACGTCAAGCAAAACTTTGATTTTCATTCCAACCTTCCATCCAGAAAAACTTCCAACCATGTGACCTATGACATCACCATTTTCACACTATATGCAGCAATTGTGTGAGATGAATAGTGTGAGATTATTTTTTGAATATTTTCCTTAAATCAAATACGGCTGCCAAACCATGTGACGGATGACGTTTTTTTCCAACATTATATCCCCATGGATAGTCGAATATATGGTTTAAGTTTTGCATTGATCCATTCAGTGCTTTCAGAGAAGAACAATAATTTCATTTATGCAGTTTTGGCATAAAATCCAATATGGCTGCCCGACTGTGACACCTCACTTAATCGTTTTCAAACTTTATTCACCAATGCTAGTAGATCATGTTTGTGGAGTTTCATATCAATATAGTAAGCCATTCTGGAAAATGATATTTTTAAAGGTTTCAATCCAATATGGCTGCCGAACCACGTGACTGATGAAGTCATCAATTTAATTCTCACATACAAATTTTGTGTAGATCATGCTCAATCAATTTCAAACTAATCAGATAAAGCGTTCTACTTGGCCAATTATGACAATGACTAATGAAAACACCAATGACGTCATCATTAATATATATTTGTTCTCCATGGGGAGTACTTGACAATGAGCCATGTTTCATTTTTTTTTTCCATGGAGTGGTTTTGGAGATACAGAGGTGCAAAGTTTTTTTTTTCCAAGATGGTGCCGGTACCATGTGACCGATGTCATCAAAATGATCATTAGAAAATTCTACAGGAGGATAGTGAACATTTTGCGTCAGTTGGACCAACGGGCAACAACCAAACAAACAAGATGTCATACAGAGCTCGATACTTGCAAAATCCACCCCACGCCCCCCTCGAAAAAAGGTTGCAATTGATCCAGCAAATTGTCCATTTCATCAAGATCAAAATTGACAATCTTGATCAAAGCTCCAGTCAATAGGATGAAAAGTGACGATTTTCAGAAGAAACTGGCTGATTTTGGAAGTTTGACCTTGAGTTTACCTTTGACCTTTTGACCTCAATATTAGTATGTTTTCCAAATCAATGAGGCGCTATGCAAATGCTGTTCTATTTCGAAGTCAATCAGATGAAAAGTGATGATTTTTCAAATGAAAATTGATGTTTTTGGAAGTTTGCCTTGAATTGACCTATGACCTTTTGACCTCAAATAGTGGTTTTCCTTATTTAAAGAATCAACGTGCAACTGTTAATCAATTGTCAATTCAAACGGATGAAAATTGACAGTTTTCCAGATGAAAATCGATGATTTTGGGAGTTTGACCTTGAGTTGACTTTTGACCTTTTGATCTCAAAAATAGTTGGTTTTCCCATTTAGTGACTCGATATGCAAATGCTCTTGTGTTTTTAAGTAAATCGGACGAAACATGTCGATTTTAGAAATTTGACATCCATATGACCCTTGACCTTTGACCTCAAAATCAATATGCTTCTTCCTCATGACCAACTCTACTGCTTGGTGAAGTTTTGTGAAAATCGGATTAAAATTGTAACCTGTAGGTGATTGACATACAGACAAACCGACAGACAGAATAACGCACAAAACCAACCAATATACTTGAAAGAAATCTTCGATTTTGCAAGTAACAAACTGACAAACAAACAGACCCGAATGCAATACCCTCTTATCTGGCGAGGGTAACTAGACACCATCTGAAAATGCAATTGTCCCCTTTGTATTCAGACTTCTTCCATATGCTAAACATGATGAAAACAGCTAAAAAAAAAAATTGGCGATTTTTGGCGACCTTGACCAATTGACCTCAATGCAATAGGCTACAGCGACTCAATATGCAAACTCTGCTCAAATTTCAGGTCAATCGGATGAAAATTGATGATTTTAGACAACCATGACCTTTTGATCTAAAAAAAACCAAAAAACAATTGGCTTATAGCTTTTGATTGGTGAACCAATTCAGTGACTCAATATGCAAATTCTTAAAATTTCATGTCATTTGGATGAAAATTGACAATTTTTTGTGACGCTGAACTTTTACCTTTTGACCAAATTATTGAATTGTCTTCTCCATATTCTCATTAAAGCTTTGTTGAAAATTTGGTGACAAAAGCTCAAATAATTAAAATTTCAGGTCAATTGGATGAAAATTGCCGATTTTATGAGATACTGACCTTTGACCTTGACCTATTGACCAAATTATTAATTTGTCTTCTCAATAATCTCATAATAAAGCTTTGTTGAAAATTTGGTGACAAAAGCTCAAATAATTAAAATTTCAGGTCAATTGGATGAAAATTGCCGATTTTATGAGATACTGACCTTTGACCTTGACCTATTGACCAAATTATTAATTTGTCTTCTCAATAATCTCATAATAAAGCTTTGTTGAAAATTTGGTGACAAAAGCTCAAATAATTAAAATTTCAGGTCAATTGGATGAAAATTGCCGATTTTATGAGATACTGACCTTGACCTATTGACCAAATTATTAATTTGTCTTCTCAATAATGTCATAATAAAGCTTTGTTGAAAATTTGGTGACAAAAGCTCAAATAATTAAAATTTCAGGTCAATTGGATGAAAATTGCCGATTTTATGAGATACTGACCTTTGACCTTGACCTATTGACCAAATTATTAATTTGTCTTCTCAATAATCTCATAATAAAGCTTTGTTGAAAATTTGGTGACAAAAGCTCAAATAATTAAAATTTCAGGTCAATTGGATGAAAATTGCCGATTTTATGAGATACTGACCTTTGACCTTGACCTATTGACCAAATTATTAATTTGTCGTCTCAATAATGTCATAATAAAGCTTTGTTGAAAATTTGGTGACAAAAGCTCAAATAATTAAAATTTCAGGTCAATTGGATGAAAATTGCCGATTTTATGAGATACTGACCTTTAACCTTGACCTATTGACCAAATTATTAATTTGTCTTCTCAATAATCTCATAATAAAGCTTTGTTGAAAATTTGGTGACAAAAGCTCAAATAATTAAAATGTCAGGTCAATTGGATGAAAATTGCCGATTTTATGAGATACTGACCTTTGACCTTGACCTATTGACCAAATTATTAATTTGTCTTCTCAATAATCTCATAATAAAGCTTTGTTGAAAATTTGGTGACAAAAGCTCAAATAATTAAAATTTCAGGTCAATTGGATGAAAATTGCCGATTTTATGAGATACTGACCTTTGACCTTGACCTATTGACCAAATTATTAATTTGTCTTCTCAATAATCTCATAATAAAGCTTTGTTGAAAATTTGGTGACAAAAGCTCAAATAATTAAACTTTCAGGTCAATTGGATGAAAATTGCCGATTTTATGAGACACTGACCTTGACCTATTGACCAAATTATTAATTTGCCTTCTCAATAATCTCATAATAAAGCTTTGTTGAAAATTTGGTGACAAAAGCTCAAATAATTAAAATTTCAGGTCAATTGGATGAAAATTGCCGATTTTATGAGATACTGACCTTTGACCTTGACCTATTGACCAAATTATTAATTTGTCTTCTCAATAATCTCATAATAAAGCTTTGTTGAAAATTTGGTGACAAAAGCTCAAATAATTAAAATTTCAGGTCAATTGGATGAAAATTGCCGATTTTATGAGATACTGACCTTTGACCTTGACCTATTGACCAAATTATTAATTTGTCTTCTCAATAATCTCATAATAAAGCTTTGTTGAAAATTTGGTGACAAAAGCTCAAATAATTAAAATTTCAGGTCAATTGGATGAAAATTGCCGATTTTATGAGACACTGACCTTGACCTATTGACCAAATTATTAATTTGTCTTCTCAATAATCTCATAATAAAGCTTTGTTGAAAATTTGGTGACAAAAGCTCAAATAATTAAACTTTCAGGTCAATTGGATGAAAATTGCCGATTTTATGAGATACTGACCTTTGACCTTGACCTATTGACCAAATTATTAATTTGTCTTCTCAATAATCTCATAATAAAGCTTTGTTGAAAATTTGGTGACAAAAGCTCAAATAATTAAACTTTCAGGTCAATTGGATGAAAATTGCCGATTTTATGAGATACTGACCTTTGACCTTGACCTATTGACCAAATTATTAATTTGTCTTCTCAATAATCTCATAATAAAGCTTTGTTGAAAATTTGGTGACAAAAGCTCAAATAATTAAACTTTCAGGTCAATTGAATGAAAATTGCCGATTTTATGAGACACTGACCTTGACCTATTGACCAAATTATTAATTTGTCTTCTCAATAATCTCATAATAAAGCTTTGTTGAAAATTTGGTGACAAAAGCTCAAATAATTAAAATTTCAGGTCAATTGGATGAAAATTGCCGATTTTATGAGATACTGACCTTTGACCTTGACCTATTGACCAAATTATTAATTTGTCTTCTCAATAATCTCATAATAAAGCTTTGTTGAAAATTTGGTGACAAAAGCTCAAATAATTAAACTTTCAGGTCAATTGGATGAAAATTGCCGATTTTATGAGACACTGACCTTGACCTATTGACCAAATTATTAATTTGGCTTCTCAATAATCTCATAATAAAGCTTTGTTGAAAATTTGGTGACAAAAGCTCAAATAATTAAAATTTCAGGTCAATTGGATGAAAATTGCCGATTTTATGAGATACAGACCTTTGACCTTGACCTATTGACCAAATTATTAATTTGTCTTCTCAATAATCTCATAATAAAGCTTTGTTGAAAATTTGGTGACAAAAGCTCAAATAATTAAACTTTCAGGTCAATTGGATGAAAATTTCCGATTTTATGAGACACTGACCTTTGACCTTGACCTATTGACCAAATTATTAATTTGTCTTCTCAATAATCTCATAATAAAGCTTTGTTGAAAATTTGGTGACAAAAGCTCAAATAATTAAACTTTCAGGTCAATTGGATGAAAATTGCCGATTTTATGAGACACTGACCTTGACCTATTGACCAAATTATTAATTTGCCTTCTCAATAATCTAATAATAAAGCTTTGTTGAAAATTTGGTGACAAAAGCTCAAATAATTAAACTTTCAGGTCAATTGGATGAAAATTGCCGATTTTATGAGATACAGACCTTTGACCTTGACCTATTGACCAAATTATTAATTTGTCTTCTCAATAATCTCATAATAAAGCTTTGTTGAAAATTTGGTGACAAAAGCTCAAATAATTAAACTTTCAGGTCAATTGGATGAAAATTTCCGATTTTATGAGACACTGACCTTGACCTATTGACCAAATTATTAATTTGCCTTCTCAATAATCTCATAATAAAGCTTTGTTGAAAATTTGGTGACAAAAGCTCAAATAATTAAACTTTCAGGTCAATTGGATGAAAATTGCCGATTTTATGAGATACTGACCTTTGACCTTGACCCATTGACCAAATTGTTAATTTGTCTTCTCCATAATCTCATAAGTACAGACAGACAGACCCAGACACACAGAAGTGATTGCAAAACCCGGTCTCCGTCTGTGCGGGGGGCGGGCCAATAAACATTCTGCAAAGTCCTTGGGATGAAGTACATTGTGAATGCAAGGGTGGCTAAAAGCACAAAAACCCTTTATACTGCCAGGGATAGAAAGAAAGGAAGGTAGCAATAAAAAAGGAAAAGAATGTTCCAAAAGAGAAAACATTCTGCATCGAGTCAATTGGGCATTCAAGAAACTTCAGGATTCTTTTTCAAATACTCCAATATAAATTAGCATTTTCCAGTTTGAGGAAATCAAGGTAATTCAGGAATACCAAGACACTAATATGCTTTTCATATTTGCTGATTCCAGATACATTAGGAGGTAATGTTCTATTATTGAACGCAATCTCTCTCGAGAGTCCAAATGATAAGACAGTATGCGCTGGCGTGCGGAATAAAGGGCAAGTTTTTTTTCTTCGCAGGAGAAAGCTGGAATAAATTCCTTTGTAATCCTCCAGCTCCACCTTACTCAGATCTCACCCGAGCCGAGAAACTCAAGGAATGCCACCGAAAGTAGAGTTTCACAAGACTTTGGAGAAAATGGAAATAATTTCACTGCGCTCATTTATCAAGCCCGGTCTGTAAGGGAGGCTCGTGGGATGTCTGCCTCCCTCTCCGCACCGTGGCCTGGAGCAGCTCCTGGCAGTGTGAGATGGATCAGCTTCGTAAGGCTTAGTTTCATTACATTTATTCATTGGCACCTAAAGATGAAGCATTAAACGTCGTGCGGGCGACACGGGAATCTTCCCCCAGCCCAAAAATAGCAATTACCTGCCACCTTGCATCGTGATGTGTGTTCTTTCAAAGTGACACATAATGCTGGGCCTGTTTTGGGATTGGAAGGAACATACGGCATTAACTCAATGGTTGTAATCCATCGAGGCCTAATACTCAATCGAGGAACACAAAATTGCAGAATAACTGATTTAAAACTGCATTTGATGATCCTTGTTGGAAGGAAAGAAAATCTCACCCGCGTCCGAAGGAAGGGATTCAGTTTGGCAATAATCAATATGAAGTAGGAAAAGCCAAGAAACAAACAAAATTAATTGGAATTACCCTTTCGAATCGATTAGAATTACCTTTTATAACCATTTAGAATCAACCTTTAGAATTACCCTTTGGAGTTACCCTTTAGAATTAC
Organism: Myxine glutinosa; assembly: GCF_964187855.1. NCBI lineage: Eukaryota > Metazoa > Chordata > Myxini > Myxiniformes > Myxinidae > Myxine > Myxine glutinosa. The sequence continues at coordinate 208,498,472 of NC_136265.1, forward strand.
CCTTTAGGAGTTGACTTCCGTTTCCGGTCTTGCTGGCGAGGGTTCGTTTTTTCGCAGCTCCACACGCTCTCCATCGAAATCGAAGTTAAGTAATTGTTCCCATTTGTATTTTCGTTATAACTGTATTTCTTTTATGGTGTACGTACGTATATTGTCCCGACAAAGATTTTCGGTGCAAATCTTTCATACCTGTATTGAAAATCGTGTTAATTCGTGTCGTCTTGAGGCCTTGTACAGTGTACACTGTACAACCTTGAGGCTTTGTTTTTCTCTCAGCGCCTGTCGTTTGTGATCCAATAACTTTCGTTCTCTGTTTTCGCAGTCTTTCCACCCCAAAGCCTACTTCCTTATGTAAATCTCAACTCAAAAAAACAAAAAAAAAAGACATTACCTTCTCTGTGCTCATTCGTTTATTCATTCTTATTCGTTCGTTCGTTCTTCGACCACGTGTTTCTCCCCCATTTCCCCAGATAGATTGTCAAATTTCAACTCGTTATTTTATCGTCCATGCGATATTGTTTGATTATAGTTAGTTTTGGTTTGAATTTCCTGTAACTCGTAATTAATTAATCGTGTTCTGCTTCTCGTGTGTGGCCTTGTAGTTGTACCCCCGTCGGTGTTTTGTTAACTTAAGCGTGTTTTGCTTGGCTCTTGGTTTTTTTCCCTTCTACCCCGAACATAATACTGTCTAACGTTCTAAATCCCCACCCCCCCCCCCCCCGCCAAAAAAACAAAAACATTTATTTTATTTTCTCCACGTGTACTGTTGTCTCATCCTGTATTTTCTGTCCAGGTGTGCTGTTCGCCCCACCCCCATTATCTCCTTGCCATCCACCGTTTGCCCTGTTCACGTGACTCGTGGTGGTCCCTCTCGGCTCTCCCCCCGTTGGTATTTTTGTGCATATAAGATTGTTCATAGTTCTGTTTAAATATTATTTAAATATGTTTAACCTTTCCCCTTCTGTGTTTTATTCAGTGGTATATTACAACACGCTGTTTTTCTTCCTATTTAAAAGGCTTTTCTCAATTTCCTCTCCAACTCATTCCACTTCAAAAAAAAGAAATTCAATATCTTATACGTCTCCCTCACTACATGGTCTAAATTCACATTCATTCCATCCCTCCTCCATCGTTCTGAATCGGATTGCTAATTTGAAAATCACAACAAACCCAATTTGTTATCAATGTTCGTCTTTCATTAATCATCCACTTTCTAAACTCCCCTCTTGCCCCTCCCATCCAAATCCCCCCCCTTGCACCTACACTCCGAAACTTCCCCCTTGCCCCTCCACTCTTAAACTCCCCCCTTGCCCCTCCACTCTTGAACTCCCCCCTTGCCCTTCCCCTCCTAAACTCCCCCTTTGCCCCTCCCCTCCTAATCCCCCCCCTTGCCCCTCCACTCCTGATCTCCCCCCTTGCCCCTTCCCTCCAAAACTCCCCCCTTGCCCCGCCCCTCCTAAACTCCCATCTCTCTCCTCCCCTTCAAAACTCCCCCCCAATCCCTGCCATTCAATTCTCCCCCCATACCATTCCTCTCCAATTCTCTCTCCTCCCCCCTCCTCCTCCAAGCTGCCTCCTCCCCACTTCGTCTCCCTTCTATCTCATACCTCCACCCCCCCAAACCTTCTACTTTCCTCTGCCCCCCCCTCAAACAACCCCTCACTGTGCCGCATCCCTTCACCATCAAACCTTTCATCCTCCTCATCCTTCCCTTTCTTGGAACTCTTCTGCAACATCTGAAACACTATCAACTGCTCTCCCTACCTCCCCCTCTCATCCTTCATCTTACCCTACTCCTCCCCTCCCCTGTCCTGTACCCGATGCTCCCCCTCTCTCTTCATTAACGGTATGGACCTCAAACATCCGGGGCCTTCGCTCAAACCTGACTGATCTCTCCATACAGGTTGCTTCTGACAATCCAGACTTGATCTGCTTAACAGAGACTTTCCTCCTTCAAGATGTCTCTGATTCCTTAATATCTCTTCCTGGTTACTCCCTCCTCCGGTATGATAGACCTGAGCCTCGGCCTGGTGGTGGGGTGGCTATCTTTGTCAAAAACTCTCTTCCTCACTCTCCTTGCACTGCTCTCTTTCCTCCTCACCCGCAGGAGTACCTCTGGTTACGGCTTCCTCTCCGCTCCCACCTTTTGTTCATATGTGTTCTGTACCGTCCCCCAAACAGTGATGACTCCATCTACATTTCAATGTCTGACAACATGGACCAACTTCTATCCACTCATCCCAACTCTCTCTTCCTCATATGTGGTGACTTCAACTGTCATCATGCCACCTGGTTGGGTGTGGGTTCCTCTCTCACCAGTCATGGCACCTCAGCAAAGGACTTCTGTGACTCACTGGGATTGACACAATCTGTCAATTTCCCGACCCGGATCTCAGCCAATGGAGTATCTTCTCTTCTAGACTTGGTTATGACAAACTTCCCTGCTAATGTCTGCTGCTCTTCTTCTGCTCCAATCGGTTCTTCTGATCATGTGCTTGTCAAAGTGGACATCTCTCTGGCCATTCTCAGAGAGCCTCCTCAGCGTCGACGAGTCTGGCATTTCACTCAGGCCGACTGGGACGGTCTTCAAGCAGCCATCAATCGTCTGGATTGGTCTCCCATCTCCACTGCCTCTGACATCAATTCTTCCTGGGAATTCTTCCAAAGCAAACTGATCTCTCTCATGCACAGATTTATCCCATCTCGCCTTCAATTGTCTTACCCTTCCTCCCGTCCATGGTACACTGAATCTTGTGGTGAGGCAGTTGCCCTGAAACAACTTGCCTTTGCCTCTTGGAAGGCTAATCCAACTGAAGGAAATCTCAGTTCCTTCCACCAAGCTCGGAACAAGTGTGTGTCTACCCTCAGGAGTGCCAGGAAGCACTATCTCTCCTCACTCAAGAATGAACTCTCAAACCTGTCTCCTTCCTCCAAATCCTGGTGGCGTCTGGTCAAATCCGTTTCTGGTGTTTGTTCCCCCTCCATCCCCTCCCTTACCTCAAATGGCCACACAGTTGACATCGCACGTGACAAAGCCGAATGCCTCAACTCTGTGTTCGCCTCGAAATCCTTAGTCCCAAACCCATCTCTCTCTGTTCCCACCTTTCCCAGTCGAACCCAACTGCTCCTGGACTCTGTGTCCTTCTCTCCTGACAAGGTGGAGGAGTTTTTGTCAAACCTCGACTCTGATTCTGCAACTGGACCAGACGGCATCAGCCCACGGGTCCTAAAATCCTGCTCTGCCGCTCTATCTCACCCTCTCTCTGTTCTTTTCACCCTATCTTTTGCTCAAGGTCATCTGCCAGCATCCTGGAAATCAGCTAACATTACCGCTTTACACAAAAAAGGTGCAAAAACAGATCCTTGCAACTACAGACCAATCAGCCTGCTCCCAATTATCAGCAAAGTCATGGAATCCATCATTGCTTCGGATATGAAATCTTTCCTCTTCTCCAATGGCTTGATCTCTGATCATCAATTTGGTTTCAGACCAGGTCACTCTACTCTGGACATGCTGCTTCTGCTGTCTCAACAATGGATGGAGGTCCTCAATGCCAAACAGGAAATCAGAGCTGTCTCCCTTGACATATCACGGGCCTTTGATACGGTCTGGCACCCAGCTCTGCTCACCAAACTCTCCTCCTATGGTATCCATGGAAATCTCCATGCATGGCTTGCGTACTTCCTCTCTGGTCGTAGTCAACGTGTGGCTCTGGATGGATTTCTCTCATCGACCCTTCCTGTTCAGGCTGGAGTTCCCCAAGGAAGTGTGCTGGGCCCTGTGCTTTTTCTGGTCTTTATCAATGATCTCTCCGACTCTCTGGAAAATCCTCTCTATCTCTTTGCTGATGACTCCACTCTCTGCCGCTCCATTCCTCTTCCCTCAGATCGGCAGTCTGCAGCCTCCTCACTCTCTGAAGACCTGGACAAAATCACAGACTGGTCAAACAAGTGGAACATGTCTTTCAATCCTGACAAATCTCACTCTCTTACTATGTCTCTCCGAAAAGATCGACTGGACAACCCTCCCATCTACTTTCTCAACAATCCTCTCCAAGAAGTTCTGTCACTCAAGCTTTTGGGTCTCACTATCTGCCATGATCTTTCTTGGGAAAACCACATTTCCAAGCTGGCCTCCAAAGCCAGTCGCCGACTGGGCATCCTCCGTCATGTGAAGTCCTTCCTCGGCACACCTGAGCTCCTCACCACATACAAGGCTTTCATCCGCAGCTCAATGGAATACTGTTCTCCCCTATGGGCTGGTGCTCCTGCCTCACACCTGGCTCGGCTTCACGCTGTTGAATCCAAAGCTTTCAAAATCATTGGAATCTCCCGCGATGAAGCTATCTCTGAGGGCCTTTCACTCACTCACCGCAGGCAGGTAGGTGGCCTTTCTGTCTTCTACCGACTCCTCTCCGGCCTTGCTCCCCCAGCTCTCTCTGTGCTCTGTCCCCCAAATATTCCTACAGGTCGCACAAGATCTGCCAGCAACCCTCTGATGGTTAAACTGCCGAAATCTCGGCTCTCTGCTCACCTTCACTCTTTCATTCCTCTTTTCTCCCGCCTGTGGAACAAACTCCCACACTCCCTTCAATCCCTCTCCTCCCTCCAGGTCTTTAAAACAGCTGTTCACCACCATCTCTTATCTTCCCCCCATCCATAACCTTGATCTTTTCTACCCCCACTAATTCACCCCAGATCCACCTTGTTTGAAATTCCAACTTCTTTCCTGGAAATCCTGGCAGTGTCCATATGTTTATACCTCTCCCACCCCCCCCCCCCCATTCACATGCCTCCCCCCCTTCACATGCCTCCCCCCCAAAGCCCTCTCCCTCCCACAGATCTCTCGATGTCTCCATGTCTCTCGGTCCCTGCTCTCAAATGTTGTGTTTGTGTCCTTCCCCCTCTCTCCCCATCTTGTCTACCGCTCCCGATGTTATTTGTTTTGTGTGTCTGTTTGTCTTTCTGTGTGATTAATGTTTGCTCTTTCACGAGCCTCGATCTTGTATACAAAAAAAATAAATAAAAAAAACCCTTTAGAATTTCACCTTAGAATCCATTAGAATTACCCTTTAGAATTACCCTTTGGAGTTACCCTTTAGAATTTCACCTTAGAATCCATCAATATTACCCTTTAGAATTTCACCTTAGAATCCATCAATATTACCCTTTAGAATTTCCCTTTAGAATTTCCCTTTAGAATTTCCCTTTAGAATTACCCTTTAGAATTACCCTTTGGAGTTACCCTTTAGAATTTCACCTTAGAATCCATTAGAATTACCCTTTAGAATTACCCTTTAGAATTTCACCTTTAGAACACCCTTTCGAATCCATTAGAATTACCCTTTAGAATTTCACCTTAGAATCCATTAGAATTACCCTTTAGAATTACCCTTTAAAATTTCACCTTAGAATCCTTAGAATTACCCTTTAGAATTACCCTTTAGAATTACCATTTAATATTTCACCTTAGAATCCATTAGAATTACCCTTTAGAATTTCACCTCAGAATCCATTAGAATTACCCTTTAGAATTTCACCTCAGAATCCATTAGAATTACCCTTTAGAATTTCACCTTAGAATCCATTAGAATTACCCTTTAGAATTACCCTTTAGAATTTCACCTTTAGAACACCCTTTCGAATCCATTAGAATTACCCTTTAGAATTTCACCTTAGAATCCATTAGAATTACCCTTTAGAATTTCCCTTTAGAATTTCCCTTTAGAATTTCCCTTTAGAATTACCCTTTAGAATTACCCTTTGGAGTTACCCTTTAGAATTTCACCTTAGAATCCATTAGAATTACCCTTTAGAATTACCCTTTAGAATTTCACCTTTAGAACACCCTTTCGAATCCATTAGAATTACCCTTTAGAATTTCACCTTAGAATCCATTAGAATTACCCTTTAGAATTACCCTTTAAAATTTCACCTTAGAATCCTTAGAATTACCCTTTAGAATTACCCTTTAGAATTACCATTTAATATTTCACCTTAGAATCCATTAGAATTACCCTTTAGAATTTCACCTCAGAATCCATTAGAATTACCCTTTAGAATTTCACCTCAGAATCCATTAGAATTACCCTTTAGAATTTCACCTTAGAATCCATTAGAATTACCCTTTAGAATTACCCTTTAGAATTACCCTTTAGAATTTTACCTTTAGAACACCCTTTCGAATCCATTAGAATTACCCTTTAGAATTTCACCTTAGAATCCATTAGAATTACCCTTTAGAATTTCACCTTGGAATCCATTAGAATTACCCTTTAGAATTTCACCTCAGAATCCATTAGAATTACCCTTTAGAATTTCACCTTGGAATCCATTAGAATTACCCTTTAGAATTACCCTTTAGAATTTCACCTTTAGAACACCCTTTCGAATCCATTAGAATTACCCTTTAGAATTTCACCTTAGAATCCATTAGAATTACCCTTTAGAATTACCCTTTAGAATTTCACCTTTAGAACACCCTTTCGAATCCATTAGAATTACCCTTTAGAATTACCCTTTAGAATTTCACCTCAGAATCCATTAGAATTACCCTTTAGAATTTCACCTCAGAATCCATTAGAATTACCCTTTAGAATTTCACCTCAGAATCCATTAGAATTACCCTTTAGAATTACCCTTTAGAATTTCACCTTTAGAACACCCTTTCGAATCCATTAGAATTACCCTTTAGAATTTCACCTTGGAATCCATTAGAATTACCCTTTAGAATTTCACCTTAGAATCCATTAGAATTACCCTTTAGAATTACCCTTTAGAATTTCACCTTTAGAACACCCTTTCGAATCCATTAGAATTACCCTTTAGAATTTCACCTTAGAATCCATTAGAATTACCCTTTAGAATTACCCTTTAGAATTTCACCTTTAGAACACCCTTTCGAATCCATTAGAATTACCCTTTAGAATTTCACCTCAGAATCCATTAGAATTACCCTTTAGAATCTCACCTTGGAATCCATTAGAATTACCCTTTAGAATTTCACCTCAGAATCCATTAGAATTACCCTTTAGAATTTCACCTTGGAATCCATTAGAATTACCCTTTAGAATTACCCTTTAGAATTTCACCTTTAGAACACCCTTTCGAATCCATTAGAATTACCCTTTAGAATTTCACCTTAGAATCCATTAGAATTACCCTTTAGAATTTCACCTTGGAATCCATTAGAATTACCCTTTAGAATTTCACCTTGGAATCCATTAGAATTACCCTTTAGAATTACCCTTTAGAATTTCACCTCAGGATCCATTAGAATTACCCTTTAGAATTTCACCTTATAATCCATTAGAATTACCCTTTAGAATTACCCTTTAGAATTTCACCTCAGAATCCATTAGAATTACCCTTTAGAATTTCACCTTGGAATCCATTAGAATTACCCTTTAGAATTACCCTTTAGAATTTCACCTCAGGATCCATTAGAATTACCCTTTAGAATTTCACCTTATAATCCATTAGAATTACCCTTTAGAATTACCCTTTAGAATTTCACCTTAGAATCCATTAGAATTACCCTTTAGAATTACCCTTTAGAATTTCACCTTAGAATCCATTAGAATTACCCTTTAGAATTACCCTTTAGAATTTCACCTCAGAATCCATTAGAATTACCCTTTAGAATTACCCTTTAGAATTTCACCTTAGAATCCATTAGAATTACCCTTTAGAATTTCACCTTAGAATCCATTAGAATTACCCTTTAGAATTACCCTTTAGAATTTCACCTTAGAATCCATTAGAATTACCCTTTAGAATTTCACCTTAGAATCCATTAGAATTACCCTTTAGAATTTCACCTTAGAATCCATTAGAATTACCCTTTAGAATTTCACCTTAGAATCCATTAGAATTACCCTTTAGAATTACCCTTTAGAATTTCACCTCAGAATCCATTAGAATTACCCTTTAGAATTACCCTTTAGAATTTCACCTTAGAATCCATTAGAATTACCCTTTAGAATTTCACCTTAGAATCCATTAGAATTACCCTTTAGAATTACCCTTTAGAATTTCACCTTAGAATCCATTAGAATTACCCTTTAGAATTTCACCTTAGAATCAATTAGAATTACCCTTTAGAATTTCACCTTAGAATCAATTAGAATTACCCTTTAGAATTACCCTTTAGAATTTCACCTTAGAATCCATTAGAATTACCCTTTAGAATTTCACCTTAGAATCAATTAGAATTACCCTTTAGAATTTCACCTTAGAATCCATTAGAATTACCCTTTAGAATTACCCTTTAAAATTTCACCTTAGAATCCTTAGAATTACCCTTTAGAATTTCACCTTAGAATCCATTAGAATTACCCTTTAGAATTACCCTTTAGAATTTCACCTTAGAATCCATTAGAATTACCCTTTAGAATTACCCTTTAGAATTTCACCTTAGAATCAATTAGAATTACCCTTTAGAATTTCACCTTAGAATCCATTAGAATTACCCTTTAGAATTACCCTTTAGAATTTCACCTTAGAATCCTTAGAATTACCCTTTAGAATTTCACCTTAGAATCCATTAGAATTACCCTTTAAAATTACCCTTTAGAATTTCACCTTAGAATCCATTAGAATTACCCTTTAGAATTACCCTTTAGAATTTCACCTTAGAATCCATTAGAATTACCCTTTAGAATTACCCTTTAGAATTTCACCTTAGAATCCTTAGAATTACCCTTTAGAATTTCACCTTAGAATCAATTAGAATTACCCTTTAGAATTTCACCTTAGAATCCATTAGAATTACCCTTTAGAATTACCCTTTAGAATTTCACCTTAGAATCAATTAGAATTACCCTTTAGAATTACCCTTTAGAATTTCACCTTAGAATCCATTAGAATTACCCTTTAGAATTACCCTTTAGAATTTCACCTTAGAATCAATTAGAATTACCCTTTAGAATTACCCTTTAGAATTTCACCTTAGAATCCATTAGAATTACCCTTTAGAATTTCACCTTAGAATCCATTAGAATTACCCTTTAGAATTACCCTTTAGAATTTCACCTTAGAATCCATTAGAATTTCCCTTTAGAATTTCACCTTAGAATCCATTAGAATTACCCTTTAGAATTACCCTTTAAAATTTCACCTTAGAATCCTTAGAATTACCCTTTAGAATTTCACCTTAGAATCCATTAGAATTACCCTTTAGAATTACCCTTTAGAATTACCCTTTAGAATTTCACCTTAGAATCCATTAGAATTACCCTTTAGAATTTCACCTTAGAATCCATTAGAATTACCCTTTAGAATTACCCTTTAGAATTTCACCTTAGAATCCATTAGAATTACCCTTTAGAATTACCCTTTAGAATTTCACCTTAGAATCCATTAGAATTACCCTTTAGAATTTCACCTTAGAATCAATTAGAATTACCCTTTAGAATTTCACCTTAGAATCCATTAGAATTACCCTTTAGAATTACCCTTTAAAATTTCACCTTAGAATCCTTAGAATTACCCTTTAGAATTTCACCTTAGAATCCATTAGAATTACCCTTTAGAATTACCCTTTAGAATTACCCTTTAGAATTTCACCTTAGAATCCATTAGAATTACCCTTTAGAATTACCCTTTAGAATTTCACCTTAGAATCAATTAGAATTACCCTTTAGAATTTCACCTTAGAATCCATTAGAATTACCCTTTAGAATTACCCTTTAGAATTTCACCTTAGAATCCATTAGAATTACCCTTTAGAATTTCCCTTTAGAATTTCACCTTAGAATCCATTAGAATTACCCTTTAGAATTACCCTTTAGAATTTCACCTTAGAATCAATTAGAATTACCCTTTAGAATTTCACCTTAGAATCCATTAGAATTACCCTTTAGAATTACCCTTTAGAATTTCACCTTAGAATCCTTAGAATTACCCTTTAGAATTTCACCTTAGAATCCATTAGAATTACCCTTTAGAATTACCCTTTAGAATTTCACCTTAGAATCCTTAGAATTACCCTTTAAAATTTCACCTTAGAATCCTTAGAATTACCCTTTAGAATTTCACCTTAGAATCCATTAGAATTACCCTTTAGAATTACCCTTTAGAATTTCACCTTAGAATCAATTAGAATTACCCTTTAGAATTTCACCTTAGAATCAATTAGAATTACCCTTTAGAATTTCACCTTAGAATCCATTAGAATTACCCTTTAGAATTACCCTTTAGAATTTCACCTTAGAATCCATTAGAATTACCCTTTAGAATTACCCTTTAGAATTTCACCTTAGAATCCATTAGAATTACCCTTTAGAATTACCCTTTAGAATTTCACCTTAGAATCCATTAGAATTACCCTTTAGAATTACCATTTAGAACCCTTTACAATTACCCTTTAGAATCCTTTGGAACCCTTTAGAATTACCATTAAGAACCCTTTATAATTACCCTTTACAATTACCCTTTAGAATTACCATTTAGAACCCTTTAGCAAGCACCACCCTTTGAATTACCCTTTAGAATTACCATTTAGAACCCTTTAGCAAGCACCACCCTTTGAATTACCCTATAGAATTACCATTTAGAACCCTTTAGCATCACCCTTTGAATTACCCTTTAGAATTACCATGAAGAACCCTTTATAATTACCCTTTACAATTACCCTTTAGAATTACCATTTAGAACCCTTTAGCATCACCCTTTGAATTACCCTTTAGAATTACCATGAAGAACCCTTTATAATTACCCTTTACAATTACCCTTTAGAATTACCATTTAGAACCCTTTAGCATCACCCTTTGAATTACCCTTTAGAATTACCATGAAGAACCCTTTATAATTACCCTTTACAATTACCCTTTACAATTACCCTTTAGAATTACCATTTAGAACCCTTTACAATTACCCTTTACAATTACCCTTTAGAATTACCATTTAGAACCCTTTAGCATCACCCTTTGAATTACCCTTTAGAATTACCATGAAGAACCCTTTATAATTACCCTTTACAATTACCCTTTACAATTACCCTTTACAATTACCATTTAGAACCCTTTAGCATCACCCTTTGAATCACCCTTTAGAATTACCATTTAGAACCCTTTAGAATTACCCCTTAGAATTACCCTTTAGAGTTTACAATTACCCTTTAGAATCACCCTTTAGAATTACCCCTCAAACCCATTATAATTACCCTTCAGGATGACCCTTTAGAATTATAATGTAGAATTATAATGTAGAATCCATTAGAATAGAATTACCCTTTAGAATGCAACATAATTAACTGTTAGAATTACCATTTAGAATCACTCTTTGGAATTACCCTTTAGAATTACCCCTATAACTCATCATAATTACCCTTCAGGATTACCCTTTATAATTACCCTTTAGAATTATAATGTAGAATCCATGAGAATAGAATTACCCTTTAAAATTACCCTTGAGAATTACCCTTTAGAATTCATTAAAATTACCCTTTATAATCCATTAGAATTACCATTTAGAACCCTTTTGAATTACCTTTTAGAACCCATTAGAAATACCCTTTAGAATTACCATTTAGAAACCTTTAGAATTGCCCTTTACAACCCTTTAGAATTAACTTTAGAATTACCATTTAGAATTACCCTTTGGAATCTTTTAGAATTGCCCATTAAAATTACCCTTTATATTAACCATATAGAACCCTTTAGAATTACCATTTGGAACCCTTTAGAATTACCTTTTTAATTTTCTTTAGTATTACCCTTTAGAATTACCATTTAGAACCCTTTAGAATTACCCTTTAGAAACCTTTAGAATTACCCTTTAGAATTACCCTTTATAACGCTTTAGAATCACCTTTTAGAACCATTTAGAATTACCCTTTCAAATTACCTTTTAAAACCCTTTAGAATCACCATTTAGAACCCTTTAGAATCACCCTTAAGAATTACCCTTTGGAATTACCATTTAGAACCCTTTGGAATCGCCCTTTAAAATTACCCTTCAGAATTACTATTTAGAACCGTTTAGAATTACCTTTTAGAACCCTTTAGAATTACCCGTTAGAATTCCCCTTTACAATTACCATTTAGAACCCTTTAACCTTACCCGATTATGACTACCACTTTTATAGTAGTGGGGAGGCTTGCATGCTCCTGTGACCCTTTGGGCTATACTAGTGGGAGCTTTGCTCCTGGTAGGTCTGACCTAGCCAGGCAAGTCAACGGGTAGGAGCCAGACTAAGAGTAGTCACACATTTTCTTTGGGGTAGGAAAATATTTTTTTTACGCCTGGTCTAGTCGCCCCCAGGGAGTGTTTGGATATGGACACCTAGCATGGCTAAAACAAGACCTGTCAAAGGGCGGAGGAGCTCCCTGTGAGCCAACGTTCATCCATATCTGGTGCCCAACTGTGTCTGCAGACGTCCTCCTGCAGTCGGGTTAGCTTTTTCGAGGAGGTTGGTGGCAGGATTTGCACTCCGCCCACCATAAATACACGTCATTGCGCAACACGCAAAAATAACCCAACTAAAAAAAAACACTCTGTGGGAGTACCTCCTGTGCAGCTGCCCTTCGCAGGGCAGCTCACCGGATGACGGGATTGGGGCAAAGCCTTCGGGACCCCATTCTTTGATAATAGGAGGAAAAGCATGGGATAACTTTCCTGGGTTGGGGGTGGAGGTGTGTGTTGGGGTGGTGCTGAGGTGTCGTCCACCAGACGACGGTCTCCTTGGGTTAACTTGAGGTGGTCCCTTTGGGTGGGTGCTTGGAACGTTGTTACTCTAAGAGAGGATGATCACCTGTCTCTGCTATCATCTGAGCTCCAACGTTTGAACATCAATGTTGAAGCTCTTTCTGAGGTTCGGAGGCCGGATAGTGGTGAGATCATGGTGGGTGGTTAAACCAACTACTGGTCTGGTAGCTTTGACAGTTACCATGCCCAGGGAGTTGCTATAGCTGTGTCCAATAAACTGACTCCCATGATAGTCGAGGTAACACCGGTCAACGAGCGAGCGTATTATGAGACTGAGGATTCGTCACTCCTTGAGTGTCATTTCCCTGGTCTCTGTATATGCTCCGACTGAGGAAAGTGATCTCACTGTGAATGAGGCATTCTACGCCATGCTCGAGTCTGTGGTTGATCAGTGCCCCAGAAGTGATACTCTTCTAGTCTTGGGGGATTTCAATGCATCGACTGGCACTGACAGGGATGGTTATGAGGCATGTGTTGGTCCCAATGGATCTGGGACTGTGAACCAGAATAGCACTAAGTTCCTCGGCTTTGCAAGATGTCATGGACTTAGGGTGGCTGGCTCATGGTTTCAGCGCCCACAGCCTCATCGCTGGACTTGGTATTCCAATACTGCTGGTGTGGCAAAGGAGATTGACCATGTGCTCATTGATGGTCGATGGCAGATGCTACAGAACTGCAGGGTCCACCGGAGTGCTCAGTTTCTCAACACTGATCACAGGCTTGTTGTAGGAACTCTGAAGTTGCAGCTCAAATCCAAGAGAATGCTACCATCCCAGCCTCGGCTGGATGTGGGCACGCTCAAGGAGGAGGGGGTAGCTGAGGAGTTTGCGAACAGGTTGAGTGGGGTTTTGGGGGGCCTGGATGTTTCGGGGGATCCTAAGGAGTTGTGGAGTACCTTCAAGACTGCCATCCTTGATGTTGCCGGTGACTGTCTTGGAACCCACCGTCAGGTGAAGAAGAACTTTGTCTCTCAGGAGACGCTTGATACTATCGACCAGAGTCGCAGGGCCAGGCTCGATGGCAGAGCTGAACTGTTCCGGGAGTTGAGGCATAAAACTGTATGCTCGTTGAGGGAGGATAACGAGCCCTATGTTCGAGGAATCTGTGAAAGAGTAGAGCATCACTTGTGGACATGTAATTTTTTTTGTCCTGCTTTCAGAGGAATCCGTGCATTGCGTTCCTCTAAGCCTGTCCCTAGGTGTACTGCAATTGGAGCAGAGGGTGATGGCCTCTTGACAGAGGAGTCTGAAGTGAAGGCCAGCTGGGCCTGTTACTTTGAGCGGCTGTACCAGGCTGAGCCACCGGCTGTTGATGTCAGGGGTGTTGCTATCGCAAATGCTGACCCCCCAATTAACTGTGAACCGCCTTCACTTGTGGAAACACAGGTGGTGGTGAACCGGCTGAAAGGGGGCAAAGTTACTGGGATTTGTGGCATCCATGATGAGCTTCTCAAGGCTGGTGGAAATGCTGTACTTGAGTCGTTGCATGCAGTTCTGTGCTCTGTTTGAAGCACAGGCATCATCTCAACTGACTGGAAGAGGGGTCTTGTTATCCCCCTCTGGAAAGGGAAGGGTGATCACCAGGACTGCAACAACGACCGAGGGGTGCCGCTAATCTCAGTGCCGGGCAAGGTTTTTGCTTTGATCATTCTTGAGAGGGTTTGCCGCCATCTTCTCGACCACCAGTGACCAGAGCAGTCGGGCTTTACACCAAAGAGATCAACGATTGACCGTGTCCTTGCACTTTGGGTCCTCGCTGAACGCAAGCGAGAGATTTGCCAGGGGGTGCTTGCAGCCTATGTTGATCTCCACAAAGTATTCGATACGGTGAATTGGGATGCCCTCTGGTGGATTCTTGGTCTTCGTGGGGTTCCACCAACGCTGATCAATCTGACCTCTGAACTATACGATGGTACTGAGAATGCTGTGAGGTGTGGTGGCTCCATCTCTGACTTATTCCAATTGTTACTGGAGTTCAGCATGGATGTGTACTGGCTCCCACCCTCTTCAGCGCTTGTATGGACTGGATTCTGGGGAGGATGTCGGGGAGGTCAGGCTGCCGTGCATCGTTTGGGAGTGTCAAGATCTCTGATCTTGATTTCGCAGATGCTGCAGTCTCATCTTTGCGGAGACACTGGATATTCTTACGGAGGCCCTCCAAGCACTGAATGAGGCGGTGGAGCCGCTGGGATTACGGATTTCCTGGGTCAAAACCAAGATCCAGGCTTTCAATGACATCTTGGATGCTGCTGTCTTGTCTGTGCCTGTTTGTGGTGAAGATGTTGAGCTCACGAAGAGATTCACTTTCCTTGGCAGTGTTATTCATGCTTCTGCATGTTGTGAGCCAGAGGTTGATAGACATCTGGATCGGGCCTGGGGAGTCATGGATTCACTGGATCATGGGGTGTAGTGCTGTCGGTATCTATGCAGGAGGATGAAAGTTAGAGTCTTTAAGTCCTTGGTGCTTCCAGTCTTGCTCTACAGATGCGAGACTTGGACCCTTACCAATGGCCAGAGAATGAGACTTAACTCCTTTGGAACCAAGTCTCTTCAGAGAATCCTTGGCTATCGCTGGTCGGACTTTGTGTCCAATGAGCGGTTGCTGAGAGAGACTCAGATGAGATTTGTTTCCTGTATGGTCCGTGAGTGTCAGCTGCGCTGTATGAACATGTGGCTCGTTTTCCGGATGCTGATCGAGCTCACCAGATACTCTCAGCAAGGGAGCCTCGTGAGTGGAGGAGGCCAACGGGCTGACCATGTGCCTCGCGGTTGCAGCAGGTTGATTGGCTTCTCAAGGAGATAGGGATGGGCCAGGCATCAGCATGGGGGATGGCCAGACGGAGGCCCCCTGGAGTACCGTCGGAAAGTGGATGCGGTGATGCGCTGCTCGGCGCATGCTCCCATACCTGACCTGACCTTTTAGAATTACCATTTAGAACCCTCTAGAATTACTCTTTAGAACCGTTTAGAACCCTCTAGAATCACCCTTTAGAACCCTTTACAACTAAACATGGTGGATTAGAAAGGCTACATTTTTAACGGACGGGTGGAAGAACGTTGCCAAATATTGAAGCGGCTTCACCGATTAAAAACGACGACCATTGGTGTCAAAGTTATTCCAATGTAACGCTGCAAGGTTATTTCATATTTTCTTCGAATAGCATGCAGAGGTGGAGAGATGGAAAACGAGGGCAACAGAGAATCCTTCAAGCAGGTGAATGTGATAAGTGCATGATTTGCAGCTGTGGGGGCAACACAACCATAGACTTTGGTGCTTCAATCCCAGGAAAACAACAGGGGCCTTCAATCCTCACTATAGATTAACACAGCATATGCAAGCTACTTTTCCCAAAAACTTTGCATGTCATGTGATTATCTTTCTGCAACAGATGGCACAGTGAAAGCCTTGACAACAACTATTGTTGTGACTTAATCATAAGGATTTTGAGTGTACTTTCTCCAGTGCCCTGGGCTTGTTTATTGCATGGAGACACTGTTACATAAATTAAGTGAAACATGAGAGCGTTCCTATAAATTGGTTTACTTTTGAAGGAACATTGTGTGTTTGTGCATCCATGTGGTTGTGTCATGCTGCCGGTTTCAAGAAACCATTAGTGTGCAAACATTTGAAAACTTTTCTCGGCACAGTGCATCAATAGAGCGCAAATGGTGCTTGGCATTGCGTACGTGCCGATAACGCACGACAGTTGCAGTGCGGCTAACGTACGAGAGTCATTTGGCAAAATTTAATCAAACCAGACCAAAAACCTATTCTTGGGAAAAATGCATCTGATTTTTTTATGGAATCTGCATAACTAAATGCAAAAACTGGAGGCAGCTTTATGTCCTCGTGACGAAAAGTGTGTGTTTGATATCGCGCAGCGACTGTGCAGCACTAAGAAAGTTCAAAATTGAAGTTCATGCAATTCCAATGAGATTGAACGTCGTAGAGAGACGACTTGCATGTGTCAGGATGGCCGAGAGTTATGCGCACACTCACCCCAGAGCGGTCTATCCTCGATTTGAATCTTGGCTCAGTTATCAGCTGTAACCCGGCCGAGTGTTTCGCGTGCAGAGCAAAGCATCATTCTTTTTTTTTGTTCCTTTTTCTTTTCTTTTTTTGTATCCACGATCGAGGCTCGTTTAAGAGCTAGCACATCAAACACATATTAGCACATAAAACACAAAAAACATAAACGGACATGTAAAACAATAAAGGGAGGGGGAGACAAGATGGGGAGAGAGGGAAGCACACAAGCACAACAGTAGAGAACAGGGACATCGGGAGATCTGTTCGAAGGGAGAGGGCTGGAGGGGGGGGGGGGGATAGGGGGAGGGAAGGGGTACATAGGACAAAACAAATTGACACTACAAGGAATTTCAGGAATGAAGTCGGGGATTGAAAGTTGTGGATTTGGGGTGTATTAACGGGGGAGGAAAAGAGTATGGGATGGTGGTGAACAGCTGTTTTAAAGACCTGGAGGGGGGGAGTGGGATTGAAGAGAGTGAGGGAATTTGTTCCAGATGCGAGAAAAAAAGAGGAATGAAAGAGTGAAGGTGAGCAGAGAGTCTTGATTTTCGCAGTTTCACCCGAAGGACACCATTGGATCTTTAACATCTACCTCTGCTGGAAGACGTCATGCCCAGTTTAACGTCCATCAAGGGGTGGCACACACATTGATGAATCACCCATACTGTCAAACACCAGTATGATCATTGATAGCT
This sequence comes from Myxine glutinosa, assembly GCF_964187855.1. Classification (NCBI taxonomy): domain Eukaryota; kingdom Metazoa; phylum Chordata; class Myxini; order Myxiniformes; family Myxinidae; genus Myxine; species Myxine glutinosa. Next base: position 208,515,904 of record NC_136265.1, read on the forward strand.
GAGTCAAGATTGTAATGAAACAAAAAACCAAATACTGCATTGGAGTCATCAGAAGGAACCCAAAAAAAAGTAAATACCAAAGATGGAGTCATCAGGAGGAACCTGGACAGGATTCGGGTTTCAGCCGCTACTCCTCTACCCTCAAACCCATCCAGGCGCAGCCAAGTGAACCTTCCAGAAAAAAACAATTCTGCAAGAATTCACTTCTCCGAAGACAGGTAAAGAGAGAGAGAAACATAGAAGAAGAAAGAATTTGAATGAATAAAGAGAAATATGAAAGAGTAGAAAGAAATGTGAATGGAACAAAGATCCCTACTCCTAGCCTGAGCGGCTTCCCTAAACTCCTAGCCCGAACTACGAGCCCTTATTCAGAGCCCTAACTGCTAGCTCCGAGCCCTAACACCTAGCCCTATCTCCTAGCCCTAACTCCTAGCCCTAACACCTAGCCCTAACTCCTAGCCCTAACTCCTAACCGTAACTCCTAGCCCTATCTCCCAGCCCTGACTCTTACCCCTATCTCCTAGCCCTAACTCCGAGCTCCAAGCCATTAGCCCTAATAGTCTAGTAGGAAGACTAGGTCCCCCTGCACCCCCCGGAGATATACTTCTAATCAGTGTTTCTAGATTGGAAAAAATGTGTAGAAAATGACTAGCTATGGCCCCAAGCTGAAAAAATGTCCCACATACCATTTTTATGCAAATTACTGCTGCAAATTTTATGCAAAATTATGCAAATTTTATGCAAATTTTTGATGAGGAGTAGAGTTGAGGGGTCTTTGAGGGCTTCATCGAGGTGCTCTCGGTTGCAAGACTGGGTCATTCTGAGAAGCACAGCAGGGTCAGAGATCATGATGTTCTCCTCCTCAGTGAATCTCTCCATCAACAGCCTCTCCATTGCCTCACACACTGTTTTGGGACAACCTATCTCCTAGCCCTAAGCTCCGAGCTTCCACCCAAAATCCACCCAAAATCCAAAATCCGAGCTTCCACCCAAAATCCACCCAAAAGAGGGACAAAAGAGGGATCGGTCTGTGCCTGGTGCCTGCATGGCATGGCAATGGCCTGCAGCCTGTGCCTGGGCTAGGGGGTTTCACCTCTGCAACTGGTTCTCCCCCACCCAGCAAATCAACAATCGACTACTGCACGCCTATCCACCAACCGATCACAGACAACGCAGTTGTTCGTGAGCTACTGAAGCGTTCCGAGGCAGCAACTGCTGAGGTGGGTCAGAGATGGGTCCTGAATACATTTGATCTGGGTGTCTGCATGAAAGCCCTTCCCATCATCTGGCGCTGGCCAAATGAATTTGCTAGTCATGTAGTAACGATTGGACCCTTCCACACATCCATGAACTACATCGGGATGCTCACTGGACACAAGATGCGTGGTTCTGGATATGCAGAGATTCTCTTTGAGGCACAACTAGTAACAAGTGGATCTCTCAAAGGTGTTCTCAGTGGAAAGGCCTACGCAAAGTCCCTCTTTTGCCTCAAAACAGTGTGTGAGGCAATGGAGAGGCTGTTGATGGAGAGATTCACTGAGGAGGAGAACATCATGATCTCTGACCCTGCTGTGCTTCTCAGAATGACCCAGTCTTGCAACCGAGAGCACCTCGATGAAGCCCTCAAAGACCCCTCAACTCTACTCCTCATCAAAAATTTGCATAAAATTTGCATAATTTTGCATAAAATTTGCAGCAGTAATTTGCATAAAAATGGTATGTGGGACATTTTTTCAGCTTGGGGCCATAGCTAGTCATTTTCTACACATTTTTTCCAATCTAGAAACACTGATTAGCAGTATATCTCCGGGGGGTGCAGGGGGACCTAGTCTTCCTACTAGACTATAACTCCAAACCCTAACTCCTAGCCCTGTGTCCCAGCCCTATCTCCTAACCATAACTCAGCTAGTTGTATGGCTTGAGTACATTTTGATGAAATTTTCCACCCCTGTCGCAATAAGCCCAAACTGTTTGCTTGGAATTGTACAAATGTTGAATGAAGGAATGTGTAATGGAAGTGTGAATGAATTTGGAGACGCCATTTGAGAGAAGGTTTGTTCTTTTCCTGAATCAGGTTTTATTTTTGCGTTAATTTACCCTCTCCATGCATTTGAGTCTGTCTGTCTGTCTGTCTGTCTTTGTTTGTCTGTTTGTCTGTCTGTTTGTCCACACAGAATAAATATGATTTTCTCTGCAACTGTTGGTCAGATTGCCAAGAAATTTTCACCATAGGTGCACCTTCACCTGCATAATTTTATATGATAATTATGACGTCATTGGTCACGTGGTACGGACGCCATATTGGAAAAACCGAAAAAGTTTGCACCTCTATATCTCCAAAAGCTCTGCATAAAAATAATTGAGACATGGCTCATTGTAAAGAACTCTCCATTGGGAATAAAATATGTGTTAATGATGATGTCATTGGTGTCTCCATTATGACGTCATAATTCGACAAGTACAAAACTTCATCAGATAAAGATGAAAATCACATACAAATCAGATGATTTTGACAAACATATCAGATTGTAAAGGAAATGTTTTTGTTTTGGAAGCAGGATGGTGCCATTTCTCTAAAATCTGCAGCACTCTCACATGAAAAACAAGCATTCTGAGTATTGCGCTGCAATGCATGTCCCCTACCGGCAGTCTGTCGTCCGGAAAACTGTTGGGGAAATTACCAAAGTTAAAAGTGCCATAACTTTGTCAAAAATGATCGAAACGTCGTGAAGTTCGAACTTGATCTGTAACTTATCATGAGGAAACCATGTGCCAAGTTTGAAATCATAAGCTTTAAGCGTTTAGAAAAAAAGTCCGGAAAACTGTTCTTTGCGTGACGGACTGACGGACTGACAGACTGACAGACTGACAGACTGAGGGACGGAGTGCAAACCTATAGTCCCCTCCGGTGTACACCGGTAGGGGACTAATAACAACAATCGGGAGAGAGCATACCTCCGCTAGGCCGAACAGTTTACGTTTTGTATCCCACTGATGGGCTGGATCTGGATTTGGACCTGAACCAAAATCGAATCGCCTTGTTCTTGTCACCTCTCAAACTCATTCACCAAGTTTTCCTATAACCCATCCGAAAACTTTTTTTGAAATATCTTGTTATATATCCTTTTTGCAACTATCCCTCAATTACGAATAATCACTTTAATAATTAATAAACAATGATTTATCCGGATCCGTATCTTCACCAAAATGGAATCAATTCGTCCATGTCAAACAACCAACCGGTCCACCAAGTTTTGTCTGAATCCGTCAATAACTTTTTCAGATATCCTGCTGACAGACAGTTTTGTGAAACAAATAGTTGTGAAACCAAAGCCTCGTCCAACTTCGGTGAAATAATAATCAATGTACGCACTGCCGAGACCTGTTGGTGGATTTAAAATATTTAAACTCAGTCTCTCCGGAAAAGTAGCGGCAGTGCAGCGGGTCGATAGGTGTAAATTTGGTCTACCTGTGGCATTGGAGATAGATGAGTATTGGGATATGGCAGGACTTGTGTGGGCGGGTGATGGATTCTGGGGTCGATGCAGCACAGGCACGATCGGCTGAATGGCCTACTGTGCCAAATTTCCTTGTGTTTGTGTGAATATTATAAGGATGTCATATTGACCTCCACCACCGAAGGTGTTTTCACCTTTGTTTGTCTGTCTGTGAAAAGGTATCTCAAAACGTTCAGCAGGATTCGCACGAAAGGATGAATTATTTCAATTTTGGTGAAAATTTGGATCTGGACACTAGAATCTTTTTCAGGGATTGTTCACCATTGAGAGATAGGGCCAAAAACGACATATAGCAGGACTAGCACGATATCTCAAAAAGTTGTCGACGGATTCGGACAAAACTTGGTGGACAGGTTGTGTGTGTGACAAGGGTGAATTTGGTAGATTTTGGTGAAAATCTGGATCTGGACACTAGAATCTTTTTCAGGGATTGTTCACCATTGAGAGATAGGGCCAAAAACGACATATAGCAGGACTAGCACGATATCTCAAAAAGTTGTCGACGGATTCGGACAAAACTTGGTGGACAGGTTGTGTGTGTGACAAGGGTGAATTTGGTAGATTTTGGTGAAAATCTGGATCTGGACACTAGAATTTTTTTCAGGGAT